>NC_056056.1:206877718-207183426 GCF_016772045.2 Ovis aries
GGGTCTGTCCTGTGAATATGGGTGTCCCTGGTGACTCAGACGGTAAAGAATCTGCCTGCGATGCTTGAGACCCTGATACGATACCTGGGTCAGAAAGATCCCCTGGAGAAGGGAATGGCTACCTATTCCAGTATTCTTGCTTGGAGGATTCCATGGACAGAGAAGCCTGGTGGTCCACAGCCCATGGGGTCACAAACAGTCGGACACGACCTAGCGACTAACACTCCCATGTATATGTTACTGAACTTTTTATTTCCTCCTGTTATCTGTCCCATGTCAGTGTAATTCTTTGACCAGCCTGAAGAAGCTACAAGAATAGAGGGAAATTTCTTCCTCCCCAACAGCAAAACACAATTTCCAGAAGACGGTCAATGAACACCCACACACAAAATGCTGGAAATTGCAAACTGAAGAACTAGAAATTAGGACTTCCCTGGTGGTACAGTGGATAATGTTAGGCAGGGTGGTTGGCTCAATGAGGGCCATAATAGCGCCGGGAACCTGAGTCATGTTTCCTGTTTTCTTGAAGAACATTCCTTAACCAAATAAGGAAACTTTTCTATATGCGATAGCATAAGGAAGGTGTTGCATGAGCTCATTCTGCCTGTCCAATCAGGTATCGCCAAGTACCCTGTAACTGAGACAAAGAACTGACTGTGTATAAACCTCCATACTGCTTTGTTCGAGGCTCTCGTCTGATTCCGCTGCGTCAGATGAGGCTTGAGCCCTAGCGTGCTAGAAATAAAAATTCCCTTCTTGCCTTTGCATTACGACGGTGGACTTGTTCACTCTCTCGGTTGGTTTGGAGATACGGGATCGGTGCATAACAGATAAGAGTTTGCCTGCCAACTCAGGAAGCGTGAGTTCAATCCCTGGTCTGAGAAGATTATACATGCTGCTGAGCAACTAAGCCTGTGCGACACAATTATTGTGCTCCACGACAAGAGAAACCAACGCAGTGAGAAGCTGGAACACTGCAACGAAGAGTCTCCACTCACCGGAACTAGAGAAAGCCTGCACGGCGACAAAAAACTCAGAGCAGCCAAAATAAAATAAAGCGAAGTGACGTCGCTCAGTTGTGTCCGACTCTTTGCAACCCCATGGACTGTAGCCTACCAGGCTCCTCCATCCATGGGATTTTCCAGGCAAGAATACTGGAGTGGGTTGCCATTTCCTTCTCCAGGACATCTTCCTGACCCAGGGATTGAACATGGGTCTCCCTCATTGTAAGCAGACGCTTTACTGTCTGAGCTACCAGGGAATAAAATAAAATAAATTGTTAAAAAATAAATTAAAAATAAAGAATTAGAAATTGAAGTGCTGTTCATCCATCAGACCATCAAATGTTTAAGAGATTGATCATACCCGGTGTGACATAGTGGTTTAGAATAAGAAATATATATTTAGTCCTCATTCTGTTCCTGTTACAAAGCTCCTAAAACCCTTCGAAACTCCCAAGTGTCAGAGCACAATAAAGATGTTCATTGTTATATTTATCATGTGACTTTTGGAATCCCCCTAGGTCGTTTAAAGCTGAAGTCTTGCTTCTGAGAATATCAACCATGTGTCTAGAAGCCTGGAACTTTCAGTTCAGCCCCTGACCTTGAGGGAAAGAAGCTGGAGAGAATTTAGTTCAATCACTGTGGACCGTGATTTAGTCAATTCTGCCTATGTAATGATGCCTTCATAAAAATTCAAAAAGAGGGGTTTCCAAGAGCTTTCATATTGGTGAGCCAGAAAGTAACCATATCCCAGGAGGGTGGGCACACCCCAAACTCCACCGGAAGAGAAGCCTCTGGGTTCAGGACCTTCCCAGTTCTCACCCTGTGTATCTCTTCATCAGGCTGTTCATTTGTCTCCTTTAATATCCTTGGTTAATAAGCCGGTTATCTAGTAAGTCATTTGGCTTCCTGGATACTGTGAACTGCTACTCTAGCAAATTAATTGAACCCCAAGAGTCAATCAAGAGAACCTCAAATTTATACTCAGTTTATAAGAAGCACAGGTAACAATCTGGACTTTTTTTTTTTTCTTTTAGATTTATCTATTTTTGGCTGGGTCTTCATTGCAGTGCTTGGGCTTTTTCTAACTTTTTCTAGTTGGATTGAGCAGGGGCTACTCTTTCCTGCAGTGCTCAGGCTTCTCATTTGCGATGGTTTCTCTTGTTGGGGAGCACAGGTACTAGGTGCTCCAGCTTCAGTAGTTGGGGTGCACAGGCTTAGTTGCCCCGAGGCATGCAGGATCTTCCCTGACCAGGGATCGAAGTACATTGACAGGCAGATTCTTAACCACTGGACCAGCAGGGAAGCCCAACCTAGACTTTGAACTGACTTCTAAAGTGGGGGCAGTCTCGAGAGACTGAGCCTTTAACCAGTGGGCTCTGACATGAGACAGTATCAGAACTGAATTAGATTTGTGGAATACCTGATAGTGAGTACCAAGAATGAGAGAGTTACTTGATGTGTCAAAAACCCACACCTCTAGTATCAAAAGTAAACTAGAAAAGCAGGTTGGGAATAAAGGGAAGACACACTTGAGTGTGTTTTTTCAGTATCCAATGTTAGCAAGGATGTAAGAAAATTGGAATTTTTTTTTTTTGGATACAGTCTCCTGGATACCTTCTTCCGGATCTTTATACCCTTCTTCTCCAAACTAGATCATTAATTCCTGTTGCCCTGGGCTCTCCCTTCACTATCATCCTGTGAATTTTTTTCCCCTTCTCTTCTGTGTTGACTTACTTGTGTTCTGAATTCCAGGCGTTCTCCTTTTATGATTTAGTCCCTCATTTTGATGTAGCAAATGCTCTGGTGGCTTCCTGAGAGAGCATGAAAAATCATGTCTATTCCCACTGATATTAGATAGCTTGGCTGACTGTAGAAATCAGCTGAGAAACATTTTTATCTTCAAGAATTTTAAAAGCATGGGTCATGGCTTCCCTGGTAGCTCAGTGGTAAAGAATCCTCCTGTCACTGCAGGAGACATGGGTTCTATCCCTAATCTGGGAAGATCCCACATGACCTGGAGCAGCTAAAGCTTGTCTACACCAAAACCATTGAGCTGAACTCTAGAGCCTGGAAGCCACAACTACTGAAGCCTGCCACAACCAGGAGGCTGTGCCCCACCACAAGTGCGTGCATGCCTGCTCAGTCGTGTCCGACTCTTTGTGACCCCTGGACTGTAGCCCACCAGGCTCCTCTGTCCATGGGATTTTCCTGGCAAGAATATTGCAGTGGGGATCTTCCCTATCCAGAGATCAAACCCAGATCTCCCTCATGGCAGGCAGATTCTTTACTGTCTGACCCACCAGGGAAGCTCATGGAAATCGATAAACTCAGACATTTTTTATTGTGGTGAGTAATGAAACTGAGTAGGACTCTGTGAAACTATCAGGTACGAGGCCTCTTTTGTTGGCTCCCCCATCTCTGGTAGGCAAGACTCCAACCTCCATGACCTTCCCTGAGTTCCAAAGGGCAGATTCTAACAAGTTGCTAATCAAGGGAGGAGCAGCCAAGAAACAACCCTAGGCAAGACATAAGGGACATAAGAGAAGCTCATTAAGATTAGGAGACACCTGAGATCCTTCACAAACTCTAATCTTGTCAGCAACCCCACCCTTGGGAAGTATTGTTAAAAAATTCCTCAATAACCTCTCCAAGGTGGGACACAGTTTTTAAAGGTAGGAGCCCGCTGTGTCCCCACTTTGTCTGGCAAAGTAATAAAGGTCACCTTTTGTGTTTTTCACTGCACTACAAGGCAGTCATGTGAGACCTTATTTCCCTGACCAGAGATTGAACCTGCACCCCCTGCATTAGAAGGTCAGAGTCTTAACCACTGGACCATCAGGGACGTCCCAAGCTATCCTTTCCTACTTCAACCAAAACTCTGCATCCGATATTTGATTCATCATCAGTGTACAGACACTGAGTTTTTGGCATCAGTAATTATATATATATTTCTATACTGTAAAACAATTGTAATCCCAATTTTCCCATTATCTCAAGTCACCATGCATTTCATCGCTTTTTAGTTCAGTTCAGTTCAGTTGCTCAGTTCAGTTCAGTTCAGTTCAGTCGCTCAGTCGTGTCCGACTCTTTGACAAGAAAACACACTGGTCATAGCAAACACCCTCTTCCAACAACACAAGAGAAGACTCTACACATGGATATCACCAGATGGTAAACACTGAAATCAGATTGATTATATTCTTTGCAGCCAAATGGAGAAGCTCTATACAGTCAACAAAAACAAGACCAGGAGCTGACTGTGGCTCAGATCATGAACTCCTTATTACCAAATTCAGACTGAAATTGAAGAAAGTAGTGAAAACCGCTAGACCATTCAAGTATGACCTAAATCAAATCCCTTATGATTATACAGTGGAAGTGAGAAATAGATTTAACGGCCTAGATCTGATAGATAGAGTGCCTGATGAACTACGGAATGAGGTTCGTGACATTGTACAGGAGACAGGGATCAAGACCATCCCCATGGAAAAGAAATGCAAAAAAGCAAAATGACTGTCTGGGGAGGCCTTACAAATAGCTGTGAAAATGAGAGAGGCAAAAAGCAAAGGAGAAAAGGAAAGATATAAGCATCTGAATGCAGAGTTCCAAAGAATAGCAAGGAGAGATAAGAAAGCCTTCTTCAGCGATCAATGCAATGAAATAGAGGTAAACAACAGAATGGGAAAGACTACAGATCTCTTCAAGAAAATTATAGATACCAAGGGAATATTTCATGCAAAGATAGGCTTAATAAAGGACAGAAATGTTATGGACCTAACAGAAGCAGCAGATATTAAGAAGAGGTGGCAAGAATACACGGAAGAACTGTACGAAAAAGATCTTCACAACCCAGATAATCATGATGATGTGATCACTCATCTAGAGCCAGACATCCTGGAATGTGAAGTCAAGTGGGCCTTAGAAAGCATCACTACGAACAAAGCTAGTGGAGGTGATGGAATTCCACTTGAGCTATTTCAAATCCTGAAGGATGATGCTGTGAAAGTGCTGCACTCAATATGCCAACAAATTTGGAAAACTCAGCACTGGCCATAGGACTGGAAAAGGTCAGTTTTCATTCCAATCCCAAAGAAAGGCAATGCCAAGGAATGCTCAAACTACCGCACTGTTGCACTCATCTCACACGCTAGTAAAGTAATGCTCAAAATTCTCCAAGCCAGGCTTCAGCAATAAGTGAACCATGAACTCCCTGATGTTCAAGCTGGTTTTAGAAAAGGCAGAGGGACCAGAGATCAAATTGCCAACATCTGCTGGATCATGGAAAAGCAAGAGAGTTCCGGAAAAACATCTATTTCTGCTTTATTGACTATGCCAAAGCTTTTGACTGTGTGGATCACAAGAAACTGTGGAAAATTCTGAGAGAGATGGGAATACCAGACCACCTAACCTGCCTCTTGAGAAATCTGTATGCATATCAGGAAGCACCAGTTAGAACTGGACATGGAACAACAGACTGGTTCCAAATAGGAAAAGGAGTACGTCAAGGCTGTATATTGTCACCCTGCTTATTTAACTTCTATGCAGAGTACATCATGAGAAGCGCCGGACTGGAAGAAACACAAGCTGGAATCAAGATTGCCAGGAGAAATATCAATAACCTCAGATATGCAGATGACACCACCCTTATGGCAGAAACTGAAGAGGAACTAAAAGCCTCTTGATGAAAGTGAAAGTGGAGAGTGAAGAAGTTGGCTTAAACCTCAACATTCAGAAAATGACGATCATGGCATCTGGTCCTATCACTTCATGGGAAATAGATGGGGAAACAGTGGAAACAGTGTCAGACTTTATTGTTTTGGGCTCCAAAATCACCGCAGATGGTGACTGCAGCCATGAAATTAAAGACGCTTACTCCTTGGAAGAAAAGTTATGACCAACCTAGACAGCATATTCAAAAGCAGAGACATTACTTTGCGGATTAAGGTCCGTCTAGTCAAGGCTATGGTTTTTCCTGTGGTCATGTATGGATATGAGAGTTGGACTGTGAAGAAGGCTGAGCGCTGAAGAATTGATGCTTTTGAAGTGTGGTGTTGGAGAAGACTCTTTGAGAGTCCCTTGGACTCCAAGGAGATCCAACCAGTCCATTCTGAAGGAGATCAACCCTGGGATTTCTTTGGAAGGAATGATGCTAAAGCTGAAAGTCCAGTACTTTGGCCACCTCGTGCGAAGAGCTGACTCACTGGAAACGACTGTGATGCTGGGAGGGATTGGGGGCAGGAGGAGAAGGGGACGACAGAGGATGAGATGGCTGGATGGCGTCACGGACTCGATGGACATGAGTCTGAGTGAATTCCGGGAGATGGTGATGAACAGGGAGGCCTGGCGTGCTGTGATTCAGTCACTCAGTCATGTCCAGCTCTTTGCGACCGCATGAATTGCAGCATGCCAGTCCTCCTTGTCCATCACCAACTCCAGGAGTTCACTCAAACTCAGTCCATCCAGTCAGTGATGCCATCCAGCCACCTCATCCTCTGTTGTCCCCTTCTCCTCCTGCCCCCAGTCCCTCCCAGCATCAGAGTCGTTTCCAATGAGTCAGCTCTTCGCATGAGGTGGCTAAAGTACTGGAGCTTCAGCTTTAGCATCATTCCTTCCAAAGAAATCCCAGGGCTGATTTCCTTTAGAATGGACTGGCTGGATCTCCTTGCAGTCCAAGGGACTCTCAAGAATCTTCTCTAACACCACAGTTCAAAAGCATCAATTCTTCAGCACTCAGCTTTCTTCACAGTCCAACTCTCACATCCATACATGACTACTGGAAAAACCAAAGCCGTCACTAGAAGCTTTTTGTTGGCAAAAAGTAATGTCTCTGCTTTTGAATATGCTATCTAGGTTGATGATAACTTTTCTTCCACAGAGTAAGCGTCTTTTAATTTCATGGCTGGAATCACCATCCGCAGTGATTTTGGAGCCCCAAAAAAATAAAGTCTGACACTGTTTTTATTGTTTCCCCATCTATTTCGCATGAAGTGATGGGACCAGATGCCATGATCGTCATTTTCTGAATGTTGAGCTTTAAGCCAACTTTTTCACTCTCCTCTTTCACTTTCATTAAGAGGCTCTTTAGTTCCTCTTCACTTTCTGCCATAAGGGTGGCATCTGCATATCTGAGGTTATTGATATTTCTCTGGGCAATCTTGATTCCAGCTTGTGCTTCTTCCAGCCCAGCATTTCTCATGATGTGGTGGTTCAGACGGTAAAGTGTCTGTCTACAATGCAGGAGACCCGGGTTCGATCCCTGGGTCGGGAAGATCCCCTGGGGAAGGAAATGGCAATCCACTCCAGTACTATTGCCTGGAAAATCCCATGGACAGAGGAGCCTGGTAGGCTACAGTCCATGGGGTTGCAGAGAGTCAGACACAACTAAGCGACTTCACTCTACATAGAGGTTAAATAAGTAGGGTGACAATATACAGCCTTGACGTACTCCTTTTCCTATTTGGAACCAGTCTGTTGTTCCATGTCCAGTTCTAACTGGTGCTTCCTGACCTGTAGATAGGTTTCTCAAGAGGCAGGTCAGGTGGTCTGGTATTCCCATCTCTCGCAGAATTTTCCACAGTTTATTGTGATCCACACAGTCAAAGGCTTTGGCATAGTCAATAAAGCAGAAATAGATGTTTTTCTGGAATTCTCTTGCTTTTTCCATGATCCAGCAGATGTTGGCAATTTGATCTCTGGTCCCTCTGCCTTTTCTAAAACCAGCTTGAACATCAGGGAGTTCACGGTTCATGTATTGCTGAAGCCTGGCTTGGAGAATTTTGAGCATTACTTTACTAGCATGTGAGATGAGTGCAACAGTGCGGTAGTTTGAGCATTCTTTGGCATTGCCTTTCTTTGGGATTGGAATGAAACTGACCTTTCCAGTCCTGTGGCCAGTGCTGAGTTTTCCAAATTTGTTGGCATATTGAGTGCAGCACTTTCACAGCATCATCTTTCAGGATTTGAAATAGCTCAAGTGGAATTCCATCACCTCCACTAGCTTTGTTCGTTGTGATGCTTTCCAAGGCCCACTTGACTTCACATTACTGGATGTCTGGCTCTAGGTGAGTGTTCACAGCATCGTGGTTATCTGGGTCATGAAGATCTTTTTTGTACAGTTCTGTGTATTCCTGCCACCTCTTCTTAATATCTTCTGCTTCTGTTAGGTCCATACCATTTCTGTCCTTTATTGAGCCCACCTCTGCATGAAATGTTCCCTTCAGTTCAGTTCAGTTCAGTTAAGTCGCTCAGTCGTGTCTGACTCATTGCAACCCCATGAATCACAGCACGCCAGGCCTCCCTGTCCATCGCCATCTCCTGGAGTTCACTCAGACTCAGGTCCATAGAGCCAGTGATGCCATCTAGCCATCTCATCCTCGGTCGTCCCCTTCTCCTCCTCCTGCCCCCAATCCCTCCCAGCATCAGAGTCGTTTCCAATGAGTCAGCTCTTCGCATGAGGTGGCCAAAGTACTGGAGCTTCAGCTTTAGCATCATTCCTTCCAAAGAAATCCCAGGGTCGATCTCCTTCAGAAAGGACTGGTTGGATCTCCTTGCAGTCCAAGGGACTCTCAACAGTCTTCTCCAACACCACAGTTCAAAAGCATCAATTCTTCAGCGCTCAGCTGCCGGGGTCCAGCCCCGGTGGATCTAGGGTAATTCGAAGGTGGGGACGAAAGCGGCATCCTAGGAAAAAACTTATTTAATTACAGATATAGAAAGAGATTAGAAACAGATAGTGTAGTAGGAAAATTAGTGGAGAAAAGGAGGCTGAATAACTTGGTTTACGTGGAATACCAATCACCACCTATGTAGGCCACAGGCATCTTTCCATTCACCCGAAGGAGAGGAGGCACTGAGGCCTCCCCGGTCCAATCTTAGAAACTCAGGCAGAATTAGTAAGCTTGGTGAGTACCCACGTACCAGATGGGAATTCAGCCAGAAGGGAAGAAAACGACACTGGGGAATCGGTCTTTCCAGAAACTGATCTGATTTCTTTATTTTTTAGGTTTGTTTATATACATTTTGTTATACATAAGGATGAATACAGAGTCATGCGGGGGTCAGCAGACCTGACCTTTGTCACAATCAGGTACTTCATATAAAATTATACAAAGGTCTTATGGGTTTTACATCAACTTCTGGCCATGAGGCCTGCTGACATTTTACGACCCTTTCTTTCTGATAACCAAAAAACTTATTTTTTCCAAGGGTGTTTTTTCTTAAACCATGCACCACCCTCCTAATAAAGTTGCATTCCTATAGGGTGAGGGTGTAGTGAGTTACAATCAAGAAAGGAATTTATTTAACCCAAGGTTAACATGATTAATCTTAAAGGTTAATACTTATAAGGAATATGGAGATTTAGCAGCAAACATCAGCCCAACAAATGAAAATCCTTTCACCAATGTTCCCCTTAAGATCTATTTAGTCTTAAGATAGTGATAAAGTTACATTTGTACATAGCAAGGACACAGCGATTTATAACAAAGTACAGTGATCTATTACAAAAGAGAAAATTCATTAACTCAAAAAGTCTAGTATTGCTAACCTTAAAAACTACTATATTTCCTTTTCTATATTCCAAATACATTGATTAATATATTCCCAGGTGCCTAAGGATATGGAGGCCTGGTGGCAATCATTGACTCAACAATGAGAAAAGCCCTATGCTAATTAAGACTTTCAAAATACTCCAAACTCTCTGTGCTGTTTATGGTTGAGAGGCTATCACACAAGCTAGTCTGTCAGCAGAGAGGTTTGACCTGAGACACCCTTGTCACACCCAGGGCAGGGAATTAGCAGCCATTATTGGCACAATAAATGAAAAACCCTTCACCAATATAATTGCTAATCAACCCACTATACTATACTAATAATTTTCTAACTTTTTAAAAGAGTCTGTATATAGAAAGTTTAAAGCATCTCATGCCTCTCATGGTTGGGAGGCTGTAAACAATCACATGTGGCCGGACAAACCCGGTCAGGCAGGCTAGAGAGCCTTCACAGGAGTTGGTAAGTTGAAACACTCTTGTCACGCCCAGGAATTTTTATTAAGTGGAGCTGCAAGTTAACTCCTTTTCCAAGAGAAATGGTGATGGGGGAGAGCCCCCTGTAAAGTCAGTGGTGTAGGTGAGAGCATTAAAACAGACTCAGGTTTTGGGGGCAGATGCTTGGGAACAGGGGGTCTCCTGAGGCTCGATCCTGCCGAAGCCTCCTTCCTCATGACCTTTGCCATGGGCTGAGTTCCTCACGCTGGCTCCCGGCACTCAGCCTCTTCACAGTCCAACTCTTGCATCCATACACGACCACAGGAAAAACCATAGCCTTCACTAGGCGGACCTTAGTCGGCAAAGTAATGTCTCTGCTTTTGAACATACTATCTAGGTTGGTCATAACTTTTCTTCCAAAGAGTAAGCGTCTTTTAATTTCATGGCTGCAGTCACCATCTGCAGTGATTTTGGAGCCCTCAAAAATAAAGTCTGACACTGTTTCTACTGTTTCCCCATCTATTTCTCATGAAGTGATAGGACCAGATGCCATGATCTTCGTTTTCTGAATGTTGAGCTTTGGTATCTCTAATTTTCTTGAAGAGATCTCTAGTCTTTCCCATTCTGTCGTTTTCCTCTATTTGTTTGCCTTGATCTCTGAGGAAGGCTTTCTCATCTGTTCTTGCTATTCTTTGGAACTCTGCATTCAGATACTTATATTATTCCTCGGCAATATCATTCCATTTAGTAGAACTTCACTTTTCTGGGTGCTGAAATTACCGTAAAGTTTCCCTAATCTGTTGATAACCAGGATAACTGTCGTAACTAGACGGAGAATAGTTAGAATGAGAATCTACATCTATTGGCTTCCCTGGTGGCTCAGTGGTAAAGAATCCACCTGCCAATGCAGGAGATGTAGGTTCAATCCCTGGGTTGGGAAGATCCCTGGAGAAGGAAATGGCAACCCACTCCAGTCTTCTTGCCAGGGAAATCCCATGGACAGAGGAGCCTAGTGGTCTACAGTCCATGGGATAGCAAAGGGTCAGACCTGACTTGGTGCCTATCCCCTTTATCTATTAAAGAGACTTTATCCCAGCCACTCATATGGTTGGCTAATTTCCTGATTACCATAAAAGATGGACAACGAGTAAGGATTTCTTGACTGAGCCTCGTCTAGCTTCACCTGATTTTTGAAAGTTTGCTTGGGCAGAATTTTTGCACCTATAGGAGACCTGCCACCTGTCAAACATTTGCAGTTTTGTTAATATTTCAAATCTGTAACATTTCCGCAGAAGTGGGTTTCCTTCCTAGGTTTTTCAGTTTCCTTACAGATGTTCTCCATTTCTCAAAGTGTGTTTCATGGAACTCTATTTTTACATGACTTTCAAATATGTGTCTTTTAAAGTTTCCTTCTTAAGAAGCTGGGAAATTCTGCACAGAATCTCTGAAAGGTTCCCAATGTGTGTTTTAAAAATGAATGTCCAGAAAAAATAAATAAATAAAAATGAATGTCCATAATGAATCTTTAAGGGAGTCTAGTACGCTTTGATTAGCATAAGAAAAAAACTTTAACAGGAACTTTTACAGATTACTGGGGTGGGGTTGGTCAGGACTGGGTGGGCGGCTGCTGAACCCTCTGTGGAGTTTCCTCTGAAGTATGGTGATTTCTACAGTTCCTGCTGCAGCTTTAAGTACCTTAAAGCTTCTGGTATCAACATTTTAGGGAAATGGTAGGCTCAGAACTAAACTGTCTGGGTGGGATTTTGCTTGGAGGACAGGGGTAGTCTTTTGATATTCATTTTTTTGTTTTTGAGCTTTTCTGCTCTAGGATACGGGAGATGAACTTTATTTACAATACTTTAATTTGGCAGGTTTTCTTCTACTTTTGGTCTGCCTGGAACTGTTTCCATATGATGTAAAAAGCAGGTGTAGTGTCCCATTATTCTGTGGTTTGGGGATTTTTTAATTTGTTTTTTATTTTTTAAAATTAACCATGTCAGCTAGGATTAGACTCCCTAGAATCTATCAGTGGAAAAGTAACAATGAAAAAATGCTTTTGGAAATTCAAATTTCAGACAAAAAGTGCTTAAGACCTGGTATTTTTCCTAAGTACTTTTATTTATACCAGAAGCATTAAGGTAACCCAGTGCCAAGTACCATTCTTAAAAAATTATTTTATATAACCAACCAGTGTTTATTTAATAAAAACAAGTAGATACATATAAATAATTACTGGCAGTAGTTTATAATTATTGGGTTAAAAATAATATTGAAATATGGGACTTTCTGCCAGTTGGGTAATTTTCGCTAATTTTTTTTGTTGTTGGTATGTTTTCATTTAAAACCTGAAAATGGAGTAAAATATGACTATTTAAAATGTTGGCCCTGAAAAAAATCAAGATTTAAATATGTATTTGTACTGAAAAAACTAATCATAACTACTAAATCTTAGCCATCTTAGGCTTGAAAGAAAAGTTGGTATTTTGTAAATGCTAGGAGAAGGAAATGGCAACCCACTCCAGTGTTCTTGCCTGAAGAATCCCAGGGACAGGGGAGCCTGGTGGGTTGCTGTCTATGGGGTCGCACAGAGTCGGACACGACTGAAGTGACTTAACAGCAGCAGTCACCACAGAATGCAGCTTAGCAATTGTAGGCTTAGAAAGTACTTTTGGGGAGTTTCCTGGTGATCCCGTAGTTTGGACTTCACACTTCCATGGCAGGGGGCACAGGTTTCATCCCTGATCAGGGAGCTAAGATAGGGCATGCTGAGGGCCAAAAAGTATTTATTTGATGATATGTCAAACAATATTCATCATGTGCTTTATGTCAGTGAACAGCACTCTGATTGCACTAATATTTCAGTTGCACAGTAGGACACCTTCTTTTGCAACCTCCATGTCCAATCACCCGTAGTTTTACATCTTGCTTACTCTTGATTACACAAATTTCTTTCTACCACCTTAGCCTACTGCCCAACTTGACCATTCTGCAGTGGAGGGAAGGCAGAGTGAGGAGAAACTTCTAGACATCTCAGTTGTTTTTTTTTTTAACATTATATATTTTAAAATTTTTATTGGCATATAATTTATTTACAATGTTGTATTACTTTCAGCTATGCAGCACAGTGAATCGGTTATACATACACATAAACTCACTCTTTTTTAGATTCTTTTCCTATATAGGTCATTACAGAGTATTGATTAGAGTTTCCTGTGTGTTATATAGTAGATCCTTCTTAGTTATCTATTTTATATACAGTAGTATGTATTTGTCAATTCCAATCTCCCAATTTATCCCTCCCCTCATTTTCTCCCTGGCAACCATAAGATTGTTTTCTACATCTGCAACAACTCTATTTTTGTTTTGTAAATAAGTTCATTTGCACCATTTTTTTTTTAATTCCACCTATAACTGATATACAATATTTGTCCTTCTCTCGTCTGGCTTACTTCACTCAGTACAACCATTTGTAGGTTCAGTTTTTTGCTTTGAGTGACTAAGTAGATAGTAGAGTTACTTTACAGAATAAAGAATATTTGCTTTTCAAAAACTGAGTTTGATTTTCTTATGCCTACATGAGTGTAGATGTTTTGCTGGGAATTATCTTAGGAGAGAGGCCTAACTAAAGAAGTAGATTTAGAAGACATCAACAAAGAGAGGAACAAAGAAAAGACAGAAGATGTCAACAAAAAGATGATAGTGGAATATAGAGGTGCCGATTAGAATTCTTTAAAAAAATTATAGATATAATTTTATATCATTATAAAGATTATATATATATATAATGAATTGAGGAAAAAGCTCACAGATATGACCTAGAGAATACCATCATTTAAGGGACAAGCAGAGGAAAAGGAAGTTCAAAGAAACCAAAGAAGATTAGTCAGTGTTAAGTCTGCGCTTTCTCTAGCCACCCACTTGTTCTCCAAAAGGAAACTGTTAGTTTTTTTTAAAGCCTGAGTATATTATTTTAGAGAAGTTTCATGAATGTTTAAGCAAACATCTGATATCCATACCGCAATCTGCTACCATGTTACGATGACACAAAGATAACCCATGAAAAGGCCAACATGGCAAAGAACTGAGGCCTCCAGCCAACAGCCATATGAGGGTGCCATCTTGGAAGCAGGTCCTTCAGCCTCAGTCCAGCCTCTCTGAAGCTCCTTATGTGCTGAAATCACATGAAACACTCAGGGCAAGAACCACTTTGCTAAGCCACTCCCAAATTTCTGACACAGAAACTGTGAGATAATAAATGTGTTTTGAATAAGCTGCTAGGGTCTGGGGCTAGGTGATTTGTAACTAATACAATAAAGAGAAATAGAAGTTTCTGGCTTCAGTTTTCATTTTCTTTAAGCTATAATCATCCAGATTTTTTATTCTTCCTTTTTTAGGTTTTTATTATAGATTATTTTAGGGAGACTTCCCTATAGCTCAGATGGTAAAGAATCTGCAGTGCAGGACACCAGCGTTCAATCCCTGAGTCGGGAAGATCCTCTGGAAAAGGGAATGGCAACCCACTCCAGTATTCTTGCCTGGAGAATCCCATGGACAGAGGAGCCTGGCAGACTACAGTCCATGCGGTTGCAAAGAGTCAGATACTACTGAGTGACTAACACTACTACTGCAGATTTTTTTTAATTTTTATTTATTTTTAATTAAAGGATAGTTACAATCTCGTGTTGGTTTCTGCCATACAGCAACATGGATCAGCCACAGGTATACATATTTCCCCTCCCTCTTGTGCCTCCTTCCCACCTCCTACCCCATCCCAATTCAGATTTTATAGATGAGTAAATTTAAGGCTCAGACAAGTTAATATATGCATTCTAAGTTGCAGTGTTTAAGTGACAGAGCTATGAACATTTTTGGTTTTCTGACAAAAACAATGTTCTTTGTACTCTCTCAATAGCCTCTAGTAATTACAAATAATTTATTTTTTTATAATTAAGTTACTGCTGTAGATAGACAGGTCCTCTCAGTCAGTAACCTAGGCACTAGTGATATAAAGGCCGATGAGGCAAATTAAGTAGATTCAGTATGAAGCAGAACAGTGAGAGGAGGACTTTCCTGGTGATCCAGTAGTTAAGAATCTGTCTTTCAATGCAGGGAACACGGATTCAGCCCCTGGTTGGGGTACGAAGATCCCACAGGCCGCAGCACAACTAAATCCACACACCACAACTAGAAAGCCCCTGCACCACAACGAGGACCCAGCCCAGTCCAAAAAAAAAAAAAAAAATTGCTTAACATTAATATTAAAAAACAAAAATGAACTGTGGAATAGTATTATACAGAGATAATTTTTTGATGAGAGTCATAGATGTGAGAAGGCTCAGAAAAATAGAAAGAAAAAGCATCAGAAATATTTTGGCAAGAAAGAAGTTTCAAGTCAGATAGAGAAGGAGAAATATCATATGACATCCCTTATATGTGGAATCTAAAAAGAAATGATAGAAATGAACTTACTTACAAAACAGAAAGAGACTCGCAGAGTTAGAGAACAAACTTATGGTTCCTTGTACACACTGCTATATATAAAATGGATAACCAACAAGAACCTACTGGATAGGAACAGGGAACCCTGTTCAGTGTTATGTGGCAGGCTGGATGGGTGGGGAGTTTAGGGGAGAATGGATACATGTATATATATTGCTGAGTCCCATTGCTGTTCACCTGAAACTATCACAACATTGTTAATTTGCTATACCCCAATACAAATAATACTGTCACCCTGCTTATTTAACTTATATGCAGAGTACATCATGAGAAACGCTGGGCTGGAAGAAACACAAGCTAGCATCAAGAATGCCAGGAGAAATATCAATAACCTCAGATATGCAGATGACACCACCCTTATGGCAGAAAGTGAAGAGGAACTAAAAAGCCTCTTGATGAAAGTGAAAGAGGAGAGTGAAAAAGTTGGCTTAAAGCTCAACATTCAGAAAACAAAGATCATGGCATCTGGTCCCATCACTTCATGGGAAGTAGATGGGGAAACAGTGGAAACAGTGTCAGACTTTATTTTGGGGGGGCTCCAAAATCACTGCAGATGGTGACTGCAGCCATGAAATTAAAAGACACTCACTCCTTGGAAGAAAAGTTATGACCAACCTAGATGGCATATTCAAAAGCAGAGACATTACTTTGCCAACTAAGGTCCATCTAGTCAAGGCTATTGTTTTTCCAGTGGTCATATATGGATGTGAGAGTTGGACTGTGAAGAAGGCTGAGCGCCGAAGAATTGATGCTTTTGAACTGTGGTGTTAGAGAAGACTCTTGAGAGTCCCCTGGACTGCAAGGAGATCCAACCAGTCCATTCTGAAGGAGATCAACCCTGGGATTTCTTTGGAAGGAATGATGCTAAAGCTGGAACTCCAGTACTTTGTGGCCACCTCATGCGAAGAGTTGACTCATTGGAAAAGACTTTGATGCTGGGAGGGATTGGGGGCAGGAGGAGAATGGGACAACAAAGGGTGAGATGGCTAGATGGCATCACTGACTCGATGGATGTGAATCTGAGTGAACTCTGGGAGTTGGTGATGGACAGGGAGGCCTGGCATGCTGCGATTCATGGGGTCGCAAAGAGTTGGACACGACTGAGCGACTGAATGGAACTGAACTGAATACAAATAAAAAGTTGAAAAAAAGACAGAAGTTTGGAGATTGACAAAATTTATATCTACCTCAGAGATTAGTCGAGAGTCAAGAGAGATTTATCCTTCTTCTAGAATGATAATCATAGGCATGCCTTCTAAAAATAAGTAATCATAAATATACTAATTATTTAATGTTATCTCTTTATTTCAAATTTTAGGTCCTTCCCATATTGTTGCATAACTTTATTACATAGTTCTTAGGATGCTTATCATTCACGTTTGTATGGCTTATCCATACCGACTTCCCAGATCATAAATTTAATAGTCAAATTAGTAAAAATGTTTAAATGGAGAATAAAGTGACAGGAGGTAGGGAATGACTGGCATGAGGAGCTTGGAGAAATATGTTCAATATATGAAACAAAGCAACAGATGTAATAAATAAAATTTGACTTGGGAATTGCCTGGCAGTCCAGCATTTAGGCCTCGGAGCTTCCACTCTTCCACTGCAGGGTACATGGATTCAATACCTGGTTGGAGAACTAAGAACCCACAAACCAAGCAGCAAGGCCAAAAGAAAGTAAAAAAGCCAGAAAAGTGAAAAATCTTGGCTCTCAGCCCCAGAGAACCAAAACAAATGAGTCTTTCTAAAAAATTAATGATTTGCACTATTCTTCCTGTATAATAAAAGGAAATACATCAGTTCATGTGAGAAACTGCCTCTATTCTATCTTTGAGAGTTTTTTCTTCTCCTAATATCCCATTTTTATAAAAATAAATAAATGCTGTTTTTCATGGTAGTTTTAAAAAATGCATTGACAGTCTTCAAACAGACATCTGATAGGATGCCACCCGATCTATGCCCCTCAAAGAGACTGCCTTATCCCCATGCCATCCCAGGAAGGCAAGCCAGACTGAACCAGTCTGACCCTATTATGGAAGGTGATCCTATGTTGCTTACTGCTTACTGGCACTCCCTGCATTCTTTGGGGGGGTGAGGGGAAGAGCACATTTCTTTTTAGTTTCATTTCTGCCATGGTGTTGCCTATCTGACCCTGGCCAATTGCAAACGGTTTCTGTTTCCTAGCTTCCTTGTTATGCAAACACATCATGTGCTCACCATTTCCTCTTCTTTCTTGGCACATGTCTGGGCTTGACTCTTAGCCACCCTTACAGCTAGGTGGGGCCGCAGGTCTGATCTTTGCTGAGTGACCTTTGCAAAGGTCAGAAGTGACATTTGCCATCTCCAATCCTTGATTCTGAAAAAGACCTTTCACACTGCAAAATGCTTTCTTTCTCTGTGTGGCCCCTGCCCCGCTCCACCTCCTGTGAGCCAGCTGATGTAACAGAGGACTCCAAGGCCATAGGGGATGGTGTAGTCACCAGATGGAAGGAACCGAGGCCCCTGAGTTACTTCAGGGAGAAACAGCATTTACCCAAGTGACATTAGACTGCAAAGGGAGTGAGAAATAACCCTTTTCTATGACTTAGCGACTAAACAACAGCAACAATGTGCAGAAGTTAGATTGTCCTGTGTTTCCCTTTAGCATCTTCTGAGAAATTGGCTCCATGTCATTATCTAGCTTGAAGTCACAGCCAAAGTCCCTACATGTCAAATCCAAGATGGCCTCTCTTGAGTCTCATTTCCTGGGATTCAGGTCCTTGTATGCCCCACCCGCTCCACCACTGAATCATGGCTAGCCAGTGTGATCCAAGAACACTGCAGAAGAAATACTATATGACTCCCAGACTTGGCAATTTCCACCTTGGTCCATCTTAGGCCACTTGCTCTGTAGGAAGCCAGCCACTGTGTCCCGAGGACATTTAAGTATCGCTGTGGAGATACCTGCTGTTGTTTAGTTGCTAAGTCCTATCCGACTCCCTTGAAACCCCGTGGACTGTAGCCTTGCAGGCTCCTCTGTCTATGGGATTCTCCAGGCAAGAATATTGGAGTGGGTTGCCATTTCCTTCTCCAGGGGATCTTCCTGACCCAGGGATCGAATCTGCATCTTCTGTGCTGGCAGGTGGGTTCTTTACAACATAGTCACCAGGGAAGCCCATGGAGAGACCTACACGGCGAGAAACTGAGACCCCCCCACCGCCTACAGGTGCCCACTTGCAGCCACGCATGTGCCCCCTGGGAGCGCATTCTGTGGCCTCAGTCGTGTCTAGAGATGACTGCGATCCTGGCTGACAGCTTGGCTGCAAGCTCATGAGATATCCTCAGCCACCAACACACAAGTGACTCTTGAATACCTGACCCAGAGAAATGGGGACATCATAAATACTCACTGTTATTTTAAGCCTGCAAAGTAGTGGGGAAATTTGTGATACAGCAGTAGATAATACTATCTGTGATACTGCTGTTTGTGAAAATCTCTATAGGGACTTCCCTGATGGTCTAGTGGTGCAGACTCCACGCTTCCAAAGGAGGGGGCGCAGGTTCAGTCCCTGGTCAGGGAATTAGATTCCATATGCCACGACTCAAAGTTCACATGCCACAACCAAACATCTCACATGCTGCAAAGAAGATTCAGCACAGCCAAATAAATAAATAAGCAAAACTAAATGTTTTTTCTCTAAAGAGAACTTCTATATTCTGTTTTTTAAAATCTTTCCCCCAGTATTATTGAACATAATTGATATATAACACTGCATACATTTAAGTGTACAACATAATGACTCGATATATGTGGCAAAATGATTACCAAATTAACTAAGCGGCAGCCTGATGTGGAGAGCGGACTCATTTGAAAAGACCCTGATGCTGGGAAAGATTGTGGGCAGGAGGAGAAGGGGACGACAGAGGATGAGATGGTTGGATGGCATTACCGACACAATGGACATGGGTTTGGGTGGACTCCAGGAGTTGGTGATGGACAGGGAGGCCTGGTGTACTGTGGTTCATGGGGTCACAAAGAGTCGGACACAACTGAGCAACTGAACTGAACTGAACACATCCATCACCTCACATAGTTACACTTCTTTGTGTGCGATAAGAAATTTTAAGATCTACTCTTAGAAAATCTCAGGTACACAATATAGTACAAACTATAACCATCATGCTATACTTTACCTTCCCAGAATTTATTAGTCTCAAAATTGCAGGTTTGCCCAGGAATTCCCTGATGGTTAGAACTCTGTGCTTTCACTGCCAAAGGCCTGGATTCCATCCTGTGTCACAGAACTTAGATCCAACAAGCCACTAGGCTCAGCAAAAAAAAAAAAAAACACTGTGAAAATTTGTACTCTCTGACAACTTTCACTTCTGCCCCTGGTAACCACTAACCTGCTCTCTTTCCATGAGTTCAGTTTTTCTAGAGTCCACATGTTAGTGAGATCATATAGTAGCTGTCTTTGACTTATTGTAAATAGCAAAATGCCTTCAAGTTTCATCTATGTTGTTGCAAAGGGCAGGATTTCTTCTTTTTCATGGCTATGTAACATTCTATTGTGTATATAGATACCACAGTATACCACATCTTTATCCACTCATCTGCTGGCGTATACTTAGACTATTTTTGTGTCTTGGCTATTGTAAACAATACCACAAGGAACATGGAAGTGATTTCATTTCCTTCAGGTGTATAAGGATTGCTTTGGCCCTTAGGATCTTTTGTTGTTCCGTACAAAATTTAGGATTTTTTTAAAATTTCTGTAAAAATGCCTTTGGAATCTTGATAGGGATTGCATTGAATTTATAGATGGCTTTGTGTAGTAGGGATGTTTTTTAACAATATCAACTCTTCCAATCCATGACCATGGGATATCTTTCCATTTATTTGTGTCTTCTTCAATCCGTTTCATCAGTGCCTTATAGATTTCCGTGTACAGATCTTTCACATCCTTGGTTAAATTATTTCATATCCTTGGTTAAATTAATTCCTAAGTATTTTATTGTTTTTGATGTTATTGTAAATGGAATTGTTTCCTTAATTCCTTTCCAGGTGATTTGCTGTTAGCATATAGAAATATACAAAAATATCTAAATATATCTCAATTCTAATGGTGCTTACTCTTTAGTGGGTCATCAGTGCCTACTCATGAAACAGTATGTACACAAGAATTCATTCTATCCATCTCCAAGTCACAGGAAGTTGTATCATCCCTGTCGCTAAAAGGATACAGGGTGGAATCATTTGGTAATGACAATTTTGAGGAATAAGTCTGAACACTCTGAGCTGATTCTGATGTCTTCTTGAAATCTGTAAGCAGGGAGGGAGACCCTGAAATTAAAAAATAGGTTAGAATAAGTTTTCTTAATGCCAGGAACATTTTAAAACATCATTTGGAAGACCACTGAACTACTTGGAAGAGACTACAAATTAGTCACCTACATTCCTTCAGTAAGATGACATGCATCAAAAAGGAAAACAAGGATATCTGCAATTCAGTGTAACCAATATGCATTGTAACAACAGTAATGATGATGATTAAATCTAATTATGGAGCCCACCTATATCTTGAGCTTTCCTGGTGGCTCAGTGGTAAAAAATCTGCTGGCCAAGCAGGGAATGCAGGTTTGATCCCTGGGTTGGGAAGATCCCCTGGAGATGGATATGGCAACCCACCCCAGTATTCTTGTCTGGAAAAGCCCATGGACAGAGGAGCATGGCGGGCTACAGTACATGGGATCACAAAAGAGTTGACCATCACCTTTATCTTAGATCAGTTTATCCATTCCCTTCCCCTCTTATTTGCCACAAAGACATTGTCTTGCTCTCACATTTTAAAAAGATAAGTCAATGACTAAATCTCAATATAAATGGCAAAGTGATGGTGAGAAGAGCGCATATTAAAATAATCAGGAGAGAACTTTGAAGAAAGATGCTTCTTTTTGCATCAGAATCTGTCCATTGCAGTAACTTACTGAAATGATACAGTAGAGTTCCAGTGCATACAAGTTCATCCACAGAGGGGGATATCTTGGCCAGTGAGCTTCTTTCCCCTGGGGGTAGTTGACAAAATTCCTCCAGCAGTAATCATACTCTAAGGAAACACAAATCTTTGTTCATTCAACACATAGAACAGAAAGTTGAATCCAACTTAAAAATATACCATATAGAAATCCCTCTGGCCTATTTCCTGCTGGGGAAGGGCTAAATTCTTCCAGCATCCCTAAAAAGAAATGGAGTGGGTGTCCATTCCCTTCTCCAGGGGATCTTCCTGACTCAGGGGTAGAAGCTGGGTCTCCTGCTTTGCAGACAGATTCTTTACCTTTTGAGCCACCAGGGAAGTTTCCCAAAAGGAACTCAGCAATTACTGTAAGATGGTACAGAGGGGGCTTTGCTCATGGCTCAGTGGTAAAGAATCCACTTGCCAATGCAGCAGATATGGTTCAGTCCCTGATCCGAAAGCCACAACTGTTGAGCCTGCGCTCTAGAGCCCAGGAGGCATGACTACTGAAGGCTGAGCACCCTAGAGACCTTGCCCAGCAACAAGAGAAGCCACCACAGTGAGAAGCCAGAGCACCGCCAGTGGAGAAGAGCTCACGAAGTGACAGAGACCCAGCACAGCCAAAAAAAAAATAAATTAATTAACAAAATAAATAAGGGGCGAGGAAAAGAGCCATCTCTTTGATGCTTTCTTTGCTATGAATTTCAGAAGTGGGCTTTTATTCTACTTTGGACTTTCACTTCTGAGACTTCCAGGCTGGGATAATTCAGTCTCCTGGCCTAGAAACATACCACCACCACCACAGCCTCTTATAAACACCTAAGATTCTTGGTTTGTTGTTTTCACCTGGGTCTCTCATGACCTGGATAGTCACACCGCTGTGAAACAGGTCTTTGAGTCCTTGGCGGTTTTGCGGATCCATGTGCTGGAAAAGCCGTGCTATGTAAATAACTAGGGTCACATTAGGATGCTGATTCAAAAATTCTCTAATGGCCTTGGAGCATTCCCAGCAGGGACTCCAGGACAAGTACCAGGAGATGGAGCAGCTGATGGATGGGCGAAAATGTCTTTCTGAAGCAATTTTTTCTATAAAATTGCGTTCAACATGCTTGGTGGTGTTTTTGCCCGAGTGTCGCCAGACGTCCCGGCTGTTGCCCCACTGGATTTCATAGAGCAGATAGGCCTCTTTACAGAAGTTTCTGGGGTCAAAGGAGAATTCAAATTCCAAGGGTTCAATTCTTCTCCTGAAATATAAAAAGCACCCCCCCCCATGTCGTCATGTCATCATTTGACAGAAGGCAAAAGGAGAAGAGGGTGGCAGAGGATGAGATGGTTAGATAGCATCACCGACTCAATGGACACTAATTGGAGCAAACCCTGGGAGAGAGTGAAGGACACGGAAGCCTGGCATGCTGTCATCCGTGGGGTCGCAAAGAGTCCAACACGACTTAGTGACTGAACAACAATAACTTATTCTCCAGAAATAATTTCTCCTTTTCTATCAGGCAAACCTAAAGCATGACATCTCAGGAATATTTTTGGTATTCTATATCTCAAAGTTATCTAGGGAGGTCTGTTTGGATTATCAGAGTTTCACAAACAGGGAAGAGGTTTTTCCCAACTCATGTTCCTGGGTTACCACTCTCTATACCGCTGTTTGGTAGTCTTGAATTCAGGTGTAAGTATGTCTCTGTGTCTCTTTTAAAGTTTTCTTATTATATTCTAATCTTATTTATTTTGGCCTCACAGCTTGCAGAATCTTAGTTCCCCCCACTAGGGACTGAACCTGGGCCCTTGGCAGTGAAAGCACTGAGTCCTAGCCACTGGACTGCCGGGGAAGTCCCTCTGAACTTTCCGTCTCACACTTAGAGGTGACCTGTCCCATTCAATCTTCATTATTCCTCAGTGGAATAGTTTTTTCTTTTTTTTTCGGGTGTGGAATCCTCAAATTGCCAACAGAAGTCAATTACCAACTCTAAGAAGAAAGTAATTTAGCCTCGGGATTCTTCCACATTCAATTCTGTGTTTACTAATTCCTCAGAAGAAAGAAATTAAAATTTCTCACGAGGACATCTTTAGACATAACATTCTCTGTGGGTCAAAGTTATGACTCAGGGAAAATTCAGAATTATGCCAAGGACTCTGCAATATGGTTGAGTCATAAGTTTATTACATTCTCACATTCTCCACTTGTTCCTAAAGGATCACTTAATCTATTTTATAGAGTAATCCTTCCACCCGTCAAGAGATAATATGTTCCCTGACAAATCTCTCTGTTCCAGATTTAGGGATGAGGGCAGCGGGGAGGAAGCTTCGAGAGGGTGAGATGAACGGTGGGAGTAACATGGAAGCGTATATACTACCATAAGTAAAATAGATAGCCAATGGGAATTTGCTGTATGACTCAGGGAACGCAAACCAGGGCACTTTAACAACCTAGAGGAGTGGGATGGGGTGGGAGGCGGGAGGGAGGTTCAAGAGGGAAAGGACACATGTACATCTATAGCTAATTCATGTTGATGTGTGGCAGAAATGAAACCAATAATTGTAAAGCAATCATCAATCAGTTAAAAATAAATGCAGTTTTTAAATAGCTCTGGGGAATTGCCTGACAGTCCAGTGGTTAGGACTCCGCTGTTTCATTGCTGGGGGACCTGGGTTCAATCCTTGATTGGGAAACTAAGATCTCCCTAACTATGTGGCATGGTAACATTAAAAAAAAATTTAGAAAGGTCTAGAAAATGGGCATAGGGTTTAAAATAGGAAGATCAAAGTGACAAACCAGTTTGCTGAAGTTTTCACTAATTTCTATGAAAACTTGTGATTTAAAGGAAGAAAAACAATAGTAAGAGAATAACAAAGGAGAGCTGGAAGACAGTTTTTTTCAACTGAAACCAAAAGGCACAGGAGGGAAGACACAAGAAGAAATAGTAAGCATGAAGAATGGAGTTGCAAAAACAAAGAATGGAGCATCAGAAAAGAGGAAAGGAGCAATAATGAAATTGCAGTCCTCCCCCTCCCACATGCTCATCTATTCTGGGTTGAATTAAATGTGCACTATGATAGTAGAATTCTTACCTCAATGTGGGATCTCCCGCTGGAGGACCTGTTGACCAAGAGATGATCATGTCAAGCGACACCCATGTACAAATCGAACCACTAAGAAAAAAGGCTATTCTTCTAAATCCACAAATCATATCAGAAAGTGCACTTGGAAGAGTCTCTCTTGAGATTTCCCTGGTGGACCAGTGGTTAAAACTCCCTGCTTGCACTGCAGGGGCAGGGGTGCAATCTCTGCTTTCGAACCTAAGATCCGGCATACTGCATGGTGTGGCCAAAATCAAAAGCCAACACACACAAAAAGGCATCAAGTGCCAAGTTATGTGTCTAAAGCACTGTTTTAGTCTTCTCCGTGTTATTCACAGGGCTTCCCAGGTGGCTCAGTGGTAAAGAATCCGCCTGCTGTTGCAGGAATCACAGGAGACTCAAGTTTGATCCCTGGGTCTGGAAGATCCCCTGGAGGAGGAAATGGCAACCCACTCCAGTATTCTTGCCTGAGAAATCCCATGGAAAGAAGAGCCTGGTGGGCTACAGTCCACGGGGCTGCAAAAAGTCAGACACAACTGAACATGCACGCATACTATTCACAAATTCTCCAAATATTTTGTCTTATTAAAAAAAAATACACAGTAAACTATTAAAAACCATAATGGAAAAGAAAAAAAGTCTAAAATAAAAAAAATCAACCTCAATTTCCTTAGCTGGGCATTCAAGGCTCTCAACAATATGTCTTCAAATTTGTTTTTGAGGGTGGGGAGGAGGATAAATTTGGGAGATTGGAATTGACATATACACATTACTATATATAAAATAGACAATAAGGATCTACACTGTAGAGCACAGGGAACTCTACTCAATGCTCTGTAATGACCTATATGGGGAAAAAATCTAAAAGGAGTACATACATGTATATATATAACTTTCACTTTGCTGTACACTTGAAGCTAATACAACATTGTAAAGCAACTACAGTCCAATTAAAAAAAAAAGCAAATTTGCTTTCTAATCACATTGCTGATTGCTTCCAAAAACTCTTCTGTAGCCTAATCCATTCATTATATTCCACATACAGGTTTTGGAAAATTCTCTTAAACTCCTGGTGTCAGTCAAATAGGAATCTCCTTCTCTTTGCCAACCAAAATTCTGCCCTTTCAAGACCAAGTTCAAAACCCACCTCATCTGAAAATCATTTCCTTCTACCACCTGGTGTTCCTCCTTCCCCATGAATTTTTCTAACAGTAATGGAATCTTAAATAATCCATTAACATGCCCTGGTGCTAGAACTTCAGCTGCTATCTTAAATTTTCCTCTAGGAGTTATATTTTTTTAACTTAAGTTTTTTATTATGGTGAAACAAGCATTGCTTTAGTGTCATCTGATCAAAATCATGTACAGTATGAACAGGTAGTATTAATAATCACAACACCACCAATAAGAAGAACTGCTGTTTAAGAATAATATGAAGATATTAATAAATAGGAAAGTTGGAAAATGTTCACGAATACAAGCATGAACCAGACACATACGCACACACATAAAGGCAAGCACACACAGAGTTTTGGAGTTTTTCAAGAATACGGAGATTTCGGGCCCCCGACCATTTACCTCTGTCAGAAGCCATGGTGCTCTGTCTCTGGACTTTTTCCTCTGGACTTATATTGTGCTAATTGCTGCTGCCAGCAACCTGCCCAAACATAGTTTCTGCAGGTGTGACCACTGCCACCTGTTTGATCAGAGGATGACTCATTCCTGAGTCTCAGGCAGATACTAGGTATCTAGACCGTACAGAGATCAAACTGCTGCTGCTGCTAAGTCACTTCAGAGATCAAACTAGTTAATCCTAAAAGAAACCAACTCTGACTTTGGCTGGAGCTCCAATACTTTGGGCACCTGATATGAAGAGCCAACTCAATGGAAAAGACTTTCATGCTGGGAAAGGTTGAAGGCAAACGGAAAAGGGGGTGGCAGAGGATGAGATGGTTAGATAGCATCACCACTCAATGGAGAAACTCTGGGAGATGGTGAAGGACAGGAAAGCCTGGCATGCTGCAGTCCCTGGGGTCACAAAGAGTCGGACACGGCTTAGTGACTGAACAACGACCACAACAGACTGTACAGACAGGTAGCAGATGAAGAGCGCAGTTGGTGGGGTTGATAAGAAAGCTTATGGTGCAGATAATTAATCTTGTAGCCTAATTCACTGAGAATGAATGTAGGGATATCTCCCTTTAAAGTTAAAACAAGACTGACACATTGCTGTTTACTGGAGAGAAGAGAGGAAGAAGAAAGGGAAGAGCGAATTGGCCTGGTTCTGTAACCTGAAGGTTTTCATTGGTATGTGGTGAAACAGTGAGGCCTTGCCCTTCTGCCATTAGTCATTAATTTCTAACTTCCTCTTATTTTGCTCTTCACCCCAGATTCTCTTGGAAAGGGGAGGGGCATTATACACACAAAATCAAAAGAACTTTGGTCTCTGAGTCAGGGAATTATAACTGAACAAGTTTCAGTTGATTTCTCTTGCTTCATGAAGCAAAGATTAAGTGTAGGGCCCCATCCACTTCCGCTTCCTTATCTGCCTTGAAGAAATGAATACTGTACTTCCTATTGCCATTTCCTCCTGTTGCCTGAACTCTGAGTTCAGCTCCTCTGGGTTTGAGCAAACACACTCCCGGAACTGAGGTCACCCTCAAGACCTAAGGCTCCCTCTAGGGCTTCCCTGGTGGCATTGACAGTAAAAAATCAGTCTGAAATGTGGGAGACCTGGGTTCGATCCCTAGGTTGGGAAGATCCCCTGGAGTAGGGCATGGCAACCCTCTCCAGTATTCTTGCCTGGAGAATCCCCATGGACAGAGGAGCCTGGCAGGCTCATCGGGTGGCAGGGTCAGACATGACTGAGCAACTAAGCACAACACAGGGTCTCAGAACTACAGCCCCTGTACTTTAAGTCTCAAATTCTATGAACCCTACGCCTAAGCTCTAAACATAAGATTTTCTTAATCACAAAATCAAGCTGGAGCTGGACAAGATGAAGCAGATGTTTGGAGTGGCAGCGATAGTTTTGAAGAAGGGGCAGAAGTGCCACATCATAATTCAAGGTCCTTCAGGAGCCAAGTCCATGGGGTCCCAAAGAGGTGGACACAACTGAGCGACTGAACTGAACTGATCCCTGGAACTTGTACAACATACGTTACCTTACAGTAGCACGGTAAACTTTGCAGACTGACTAAGGTATGAATCTTGCGGTAAGATCAGCCTGAATTATACAACTGGTCTCAATCTGAAAGACTTTTATTTATTTATTTTTCTGGCTGCACTTCTCGGCATGCAGAACTTCCCTGATCAGAGATTAAACCCACAACCGCTGCAGTGGAAATACAGAATCTTAACCAGTGGACCCCTAGGGAGGTCCAAAGACTTTTATCAAAGGTACGCAGAGGTCTTCCCTGGTGGTTCAGTGGTAATGAATCTGTCCACCAGTGCAGGAGACGTGGGTTCCATCCCTGATGCTGGAAGATCCCGCATGCCCCTACAGCTACTGAGGCCTGTGCTCTAGAGCCAGGGAGCCACAACTACTGAGCACACGGGCCGTAGAGCCTCTGCTTCCCAACAAAAGAAGCCGTCGAAATGAGAAGCCCCTGCCCACAACTAGAGAAAAGCTCACATAGCAATGAAGATCCAGCACGGCCAAAAATACAAGTAAATAAATAAATTCTAAAAACAAAAAAAAAATTTAAGGAACAAAATTGGGTCATTTGTAGAGCTGTGGATGGACCTGGAGTCTATCATACAGAGTGAAGTAAGTCAGAAAAACAGTTGTGTTAGTCGCTCAGTTGTGTCCAACTCTTTGAGAACCTATAAACTCTAGCCCGCTGGGCTCTCTGTCTGTGAGATTTCCTAAGTGAGAATACTAGAGTGGGTTGCCATTCCCTTCTCGAGGGGATCTTCCCAACCCAGGGATTGAACCCAGGTCTCCCATGTTGTAGGAGTGTTCTTTACCACCAGAGCTACCAGAGAAAAACAGGTATTCCATATTAACTCCTATATGTGGAATCTGGAAAAATGGTGCAGATGAACACATTTGCAGGATAGGAATAGAGATGCAGATGCAGAGAATGGACACGTGGACGCAGGGAGGAAGGACATAACAGGATGAACTGGGAGGAGGCTTGAAATAAATATACCAGCATGTGTAACACGGATAGACAGCGGGAACCTGCTGTTACAGCGCAGGGAGCTCCGACTGGTGCTCTGGGATGACTAGAGGCGTGGGATGGGGTGAGGACTGCAGGAGGCCCGAGAGAGAGGGAGATACGCATACACATGGCTGATCAGGGATCGAGACCATCCCCATGGAAAAGAAACGCAAAAAAGCAAAATGGCTGTCTGAGGAGGCCTTACAAATAGCTGTGAAAAGAAGAGAGGCGAAAAGCAAAGGGGAAAAGGAAAGATATAAGCATCTGAATGCAGAGTGCCAAAAAATAGCAAGGAGAGACAAGAAAGCCTTCCTCAGCGATCAGTGCAAGAAACAGAGGAAAACAATAGAAGGGGAAAGACTAGAGATCTCTTCAAGAAAATTAGAGATACCAAGAGAACATTTCATGCAAAGATGGGCTCAATAAAGGACAGAAATGGTAGGGACCTAACAGAAGCAGAAGATATTAAGAAGAGGTGGCAAGAATACACAGAACTGTACAAAAAAGAGCTTCATGACCCAGATAATCATGATGGTGTGATCACTCACCTAGAGCCAGACATCCTGGAATGTGAAGTCAAGTGGGCCTTAGAAAGCATCACTACGAACACAGCTAGTGGAGGTGATGGCATTCCAGTTGAGCTGTTTCAAATCCTGAAAGATGATGCTGTGAAAGTGCTGCACTCAATATGCCAACAAATTTAGAAAACTCAGCAGTGGCCACAGGACTGGAAAAGGTCAGTTTTCATTCCAATCCCAAAGAAAGGCAATGCCAAAGCATGCTCAAACTACTGCACAATTGCACCCATCTCACACGCTAGTAAAGTAATGCTCAAAATTCTCCAAGCCAGGCTTTAACAGTATGTGAACCATGAACTTCCATATGTTCAAGCTGGTTTTAGAAAAGGTAGAGGAACCAGAGATCAAATTGCCAACATCCGCTGGATCATGGAAAAAGCAAGAGAGTTCCAGAAAAACATCTATTTCTGCTTTATTGACTATGCCAAAGCCTTTGACTGTGTGGATCACAATAAACTGTGGAAAATTCGGCAAGAGATGGGAATACCAGGCCACCCGACCGGCTTCTTGAGAAACCTATATGCGGGTCAGGAAGCAACAGTTAGAACTGGACATGGATCAAGACTGGTTCCAAATAGGGAAAGGAGTATGTCAAGGCTGTATATTGTCACCCTGCTTATTTAACTTCTATGCAGAGTACATCATGAGAAATGCTGGGCTGAAAGAAGCACAAGCCGGAATCAAGATTGCCGGGAGAAATATCAATAACCTCAGATATGCAGATGACACCACCTTTATGGCAGAAAGTGAAGAAGAACTAAAGAGCCTCTTGATGAAAGTGAAAGAGGAGAGTGAAAAAGTTGGTGTAAAACTCAACATTCAGAGAACTAAGATCATGGCATCCGGTCCCATCATTTCATGGCAAATAGATGGGGAAACAGTAGAAACGGTGACAGACATTTTTTGAGGGGGCTCCAAAATCACTGCAGGTAGTGACTGAAGCCATGAAATTAAAAGACACTTGCTCCTTGGAAGAAAAATTATGACCATCCTAGACAGCATATTAAAAAGCAGAGACATTACTTTGCCAACAAAGGTCCATCTAGTCAAGGCTATGATTTTTCCAGTGGTCATGTGTGGATGTGAGAGTTGGAATATAAAGAAAGTAGAGTGTCAAAGAATTGACGCTTTTTTTTTTTTTTAATTTTTTTTGAATTGACGCTTTTGAACTGTGGAATTGGAGAAGACTCGAGAGTCCCTTGGACTGCAAGGAGATCCAACCAGTCCATACTAAAGGGAATCAGTCCGGAATGTTCATTGGAAGGACTAATGTTGAAGCTAAAACTCCAATACTTTGGCCACCTGATGGGAAGAGTTGACTTATTTGAAAAGACCCTGATGCTGGGAAAGATTGAAGGCAAGAGGAGAAGGGGGTGACAGAGGATGAGATGGTTGGATGGCATCACTGATTCAATGGAGATGCGTTTGAGTAAACTCCAGGAGTTGGTGATGGACAGGGAGGCCTGGCATGCTGCAGTCCATGAGGTCGCAAAGAGTTGGACATGACTGAGCAACTGAACTGAACTGAACTGATAGCTGATTTAATTTGTTGTCCAGCAGAAACTAACGCAACATTGTAAAGCAATTTTACTCCAGTTAAAAATATATAAATATTCAATTTAGGTCATGTCCCGTTCCTGTTATACATTTTTAAAAAAATACATGAACATATACGTTTGTAATCACTCCATGATCAAGATATTTGAGCTTGTCATCACTGCCCCAAATGTTCATGTTTGTTTGCAATCATCCTTCCACTCCCAGTCCTCAGTTCAGTTCAGTCACTCAGTCGTGTCCGACCTTTTGCGACCCCATGAATCACAGAACACCAGGACCCCCGTCCTTCACCAACTACCAGAGTTTACCCAAACTCATGTCCATCGAGTCAGTGATCCTATCCAGCCGGTGATGCCATCCAGCCCTCTCATCCTCTGTCGTCCCCTTCTCCTCCTGCCCCCAGTCTGTCCCAGCATCAGGGTCTTTTCCAGTGAGTCAACTCTTCGCATGAGGTGGCCAAAGTATTGGAGTTTCAGCCTCAGCATCAGTCCCTCCAATGAACACCCAGCACTGATCTCCTTTAGGATGACCTGGTTGGATCCTCTTGCAGTCCAAGGGACTCTCAAAATCTTCTCCAGCACCACAGTTCAAAAGCATCAATTCTTTGGTGTTCAGCTTTCTTCACAGACCAATTCTCACATCCATACATGATCACTGGAAAACCATAGCCTTGACTAGACGGGCCTTTGCTGGCAAAGTAATATCTCTGCTTTTGAATATGCTATCTAGGTTGGTCATAACTTTCCTCCCAAGGAGTAAGCATCTTTTAATTTCATGGCTGCAATCACCATCTGCAGTGATTTTGGAGCCCAAAAAAATAAAGTCTCACACTGTTTCCACTGTTTCCTCATCTATTTCCCATGAAGTGATGGGACCGGATGCCATGATCTTAGTTTTCTAAATGTTGAGCTTTAAGCCAACTTTTTCACTCTCCACTTTCCCTTTCATCAAGAGGCTTTTTAATTCCTCTTCACTTTCTGCCATAAGGGTGGTGTCATCTGCATATCTGAGATGATTGATATTTCTCTCAGCAATCTTGATTCCAGCTTGTGCTTCCTTCAGCCCAGCGTTTCTCATGATGTACTCTGCATATACGTTAAATAAGCAGGGTGACAATATACAGTCTTGACGTACTTCTTTTCCTATTTGGAACCAGTCTGTTCCATGTCCAGTTCTAACTGTTGCTTCCTGACCTGCATATAGGTTTCTCAAGAGGCAGGTCAGGTGGTCTGGTGTTCCCATCTCTCTCAGAATTTTCCATACTCCCCGTCCTGCTGCTGCTGCTGCCTAGTCACTTCAGTCGTGTCCGACTCTGTGCTACGGCACAGACGGCAGCCCACCAGGCTCCCCTGTCCCTGGGATTCTCCAGGCAAGAACACTGGAGTGGGTTGCCATTCATCCTAGGCAACCACTAATGTTTCTATCACTAAAGCTTAGTTTGGATTCCTCTATAATTTCATTCAAAAGGAATCTCACAATCAACCTTTGATGATTGCTTTTGTAGAATAAAATTCACATTTATGTAAAGCAAGAAAAATTTAAACATAAAAATTCTTCTCTGGGACTTTCTGGTGGTATAGTGGATAAGAATCCACCTGCCAACACAGGGGACACAGGTTCGTTCAATCCCTTGTCCAGGAAGATTCCGCAAGTCCTGGGATGGCTAAGCCCAAGTGCCTATAGCCCCAGCTCTGCAACAAAAGAAGCCACCCCAGTAAGAAACCTGAGCAACGCAGTGAAGAGTAGATTCCACTCACTACAACTAGAGAGTAGCCCACGTGCAGCAACAAAGATCTAGGGCAACTGAAAATGAAAATAAATTTTAAAAAATCTCTACCCTTTGACCTCACCCCTCTCCACGTTGTGAATTGTCTATCTACATTATGCATGAACCAAATCTCCCCCATTGGCAGGAACATCTGCTCAACCATAAACTGCAAATCCTAGCATCAGCAAGAGAACTCCTTAAAAGATAACATTCCCTCTTGGTCTTGTCACAGGACCCACCACAATGGGATTTAAATCTGGATTATGTAAACTGTCATTTAACGTATAGCCATCTGTTTCAAAAAACTTACATGAACTGTGTCTCAACTTCTAATGAGCAGAACAGTTCTCAGAGCTTCCTGGGTTATAATCCTCAAATTTGTCTGCAATAAAATTTTTCAATTCTTTCTTGGATGAACTGATTAATTTTTCATCAACACACTTTTTGCTCAACTACATTGTGGAACTGATCTACGTAATTAGGTGTATCAGCGGTTCATTTCTTTCTATTTCTGGAATTCCATTATAGGGTTTTGTTACAATTTATTTATTCCTTTATCCTTTGGTGGACTTAGGCTAATGCAGTTTTCGGCTATGGTGAAGAAAGATGATGTGAACATTGTGTACAATTCTTTGTGTAACCTTTTTTTATTTTCTTCTCTTGGGTAAATAAATTGGGAGTAAAATCATTGGATCAAATAGATAAGCATTTAACTTTTAAGAAAATTATTGGCCTGTTATAATACTTCACACTCCGACCAGGAGGAAATGAATATCCGAGTCGTTTGATGTCCTCCCCAATACTTAGTCAGCCTTTCTAGTTGCAGTAATTTCTGTGGGTATGTAGATTTTAATTTGCATCTCCCTGGTTCTTAATGATGTGGAGCATTTTTCATGTGCCTGTTAATTATTTATATGTCTTCTTCTCTGAAGCCTGTTTGAGTGTTTTGTCCTTTTTTTATTGTTATCTCCTTACTAATTTGTAAGAATTCTGTACATATTTTATTTACAATTCCTTTGTCATATGTGTATATATGTTTTCTGTATATATATTTTCTTTAGTATATACTTGTATATATATCTGTATATATATTTTCCTTAGTCTCTGACTTGACTTTTCATTTCCTTAATGGTGTCTTTTGAAGAATAAATGTTCTTAATTTGGGAGAAGTTCAATTTATCAATCTTTTTTTTAATGGTTAGTGCTTTTTGGATCTTGTCTACAAAGTCATCGCCTACTCAAACGACATGAAGATATTCTCCTATATTTTCTAGTACTCATAGTTTTGGTTTCAGCTTTTATATTCGGTCTACAATCCATTTATTTGAGTTTGTGGTGTGATGTTAAGAATCAGAGTTGACTTTTGTTCATATGGATATTACATATTACTCAGCTAGGGCTACCACAAAATGGGCGGGTTAAACTACAAATTATTTTCTCAGACTTCTGAAGGTTAGAAGTGCAAGATCAAAGTTCCAACCAATCTGGTTCTGGTGAGAACTTACTGGCTTGTAGACACAGCCTTTTTGCTGTGTTCTCACTTGAACTTGCAGGTTCCCCTGGTAGCTCAGATGGTAAAGAATCTGCCTGTCATGTAGGAGACGAGTTCAATTCTTGGGTCAAGAATATCCCCTGGAGAAGGAAATGGCAAACCATTCCACTATTTTTGCTAGAGTATCCCATGGACAGAGGAGCCTGACGGGCTACAGTCCATGGCGTCCTCGGGGTAGCAAAGAGTCGGACATGACTGAGCAACTAACACTTTCACTTTTACCTGATCTTATGTTGTGTGTTCATCAGGCGCTCTATCTATCAGATCTAGGCCCTTAAATCTATTTCTCACTTCCACTGTATAATCATAAGGGATTTGATTTAGTCATACCTGAATGGTCTAGTGGTTTTCCCTACTTTCTTCAATTTCAGTTTGAATTTGGTAATAAGGAGTTCATGATCTGAGTCACAGTCAACTCCTGGTCTTGTTTTTGTTGACTGTATAGAGCTTCTCCATCTTTGGCTGCAAAGAATATAATCAATCTGATTTCAGTATTGACCATCTGGTGATGTCCATGTGTAGAGTCTTCTCTTGTGTTGTTGGAAGAGGGTGTTTGCTATGACCAGTGCATTTTCTTGGCAAAACTCTATTAACTCTTTGCCCTGCTTCATTCCGCATTCCAAGGCCCAATTTGCCTGTTACTCCAGGTGCTTCTTGACTTCCTACTTTTGCATTCCAGTCCCCTATAATGAAAAGGACATCTTTTTTGAGTGTTAGTTCTAAAAGGTCTTGTAGGTCTTCATAGAACCGTTCAACTTCAGCTTCTTCAGCATTACTGGTTGGGGCATAGACTTGGATAACTGTGATACTGAATGGTTTGCCTTGGAGACGAACAGAGATCATTCTGTCGTTTTTGAGATTGCATCCAAGTACTGCATTTCGGACCCTTTTGTTGACCATGATGGCTACTCCATTTCTTCTGAGGAATTCCTGCCCACAGTAGTAGATATAATGGCCATCTGAGTTAAATTCACCCATTCCAGTCCATTTTAGTTCACTGATTCCTAGAATGTCGACATTTACCCTTGCCATCTCTTGTTTGACCACTTCCAATTTGCCTTGATTCATGGACCTGACATTCCAGGTTCCTATCCAATATTACTCTTTACAGCATCGGACCTTGCTTCTATCACCAGTCACATCCACAGCTGGGTATTGTTTTTGTTTTGGCTCCATCCCTTCATTCTTTCTGGAGTTATTTCTCCACTGATCTCCAGTAGCATACTGGGCGCCTACTGACCTGGGGAGTTCCTCTTTTGGTATCCTATCATTTTGCCTCTTCATGCTGTTCATGGGGTTCTCAAGGCAAGAATACTGAAATGATTTGCCATTCCCTTCTCCAGTGGACCACATTCCGTCAGACCTCTCCACCATGACCCGCCCGTCTTGGGTTGCCCCGTGGGCATGGCTTGGTTTCATTGAGTTAGACAAGGCTGTGGTCCTAGTGTGATTAGATTGACTAGTTTTCTGTGAGTATGGTTTCAGTGTGTCTGCCCTCTGATGAACTATGGAATGAGGTTCATGACATTGTACAGGAGACAGGGATCAAGACCATCCCCATGGAGACGAAATGCAAACTGGCTGTCTGGGGAGGCCTTACAAATAGCTGTGAAAAGAAGAGAGGTGAAAAGCAAAGGAGAAAAGGAAAGATATAAGCATCTGAATGCAGAGTTCCAGAGAATAGCAAGAAGAGATAAGAAAGCCTTCTTCAGCGATCAATGCAAAGAAATAGAGGAAAACAACAGAATGGGAAAGACTAGAGATCTCTTCAAGAAAATTAGAGATACCAAGGGAATATTTCATGCAAAGATGGGCTCGATAAAGGACAGAAATGGTCTGGACCTAACAGAAGCAGAAGATATTAAGAAGAAGTGGCAAGAATACACAGAAGAACTGTACAAAAAAGATCTTTACCATCTATATAATCACGATGGTGTGATCACTCACCTAGAGCCAGACATCCTGGAATGTGAAGTCAAATGGGCCTTAGAAAGCATCACTACGAACAAAGCTAGTGGAGGTGATGGAATTCCAGTTGAGCTATTTCAAATCCTGAAAGATGATGCTGTGAAAGTGCTGCACTCAATATGCCAGCAAATTTGGAAAGCTCAGCAGTGGCCACAGGACTGGAAAAGGTCAGTTTTCATTCCAATCCCAAAGAAAGGCAATGCAAAAGAATGCTCAAACTACCACACAATTGCACTCATCTCACATGCTAGTAAAGTGATGCTCAAAATTCTCCAAGCCAGGCTTCAGCAATACGTGAAGAGTGTCTCTTATCTTAGTTATGCCAGATATCTGAAAGGGTGAAGCTGTTCATCTACTGAGATCACTACTGCTTTGGGGATCCTCACAAGATCTCCACTGAAAGCCTGCTGGCCTGAGTAACCACCCCTGAGAGACACTGTCACAGGATATGATGACAGACTACACTAATTATTAATGACCAAATGGAACTTTGGTAAAGTGCCCATAGATTTTGATTTGTCTGAGTGTTTTGCTGTAAGGACCCAAGTTCTAAGAGGGTGGATATTGTAATACTTTGATATATAGATAGCCAAAAAGCACATGAAAAGATGCTCAACGTCATTAATTACCAGGAAACTACAAAACCACAATGAAATACAGCTTCTTAATTACCAGGATGGCTATGATTAAAAAAAAAATTTTTTTTTTACAATAAGAAGTATTGGTGAGGGGAATTCCCTGGCAGTCCAGTGGTTAAGACCCCACACTTCCAACACAGAGGGCACAGGTTCGATCCCTGGCCAGGGAACTAAGACCCCACATTCCACATGCTGCAAAGGGTGACCAAAAAAAGAGAGAGAAACCTTGGTGATACTAGCTGAAGTGTTTATTATTGTCTTTAGTAAAAAAAGAAGTGGTAAGGAAACAACCCACAAACAACTCTTGATATTCTATTTATGCCATATTTTCTTATGTTAAAAGAAAATTTAGGCCTAACCTAATTTGATGTTTGTTGTCAAAATCCAGCCTCTATCCACAGGGACCAAATTGAATCTAGGAGACAGAGTTTTGGGTGAAGCAGAAAAGAATAGCTTTATTGCTTTGCCAGGCAAGGTGAGCCATGGCAGGCTAATGCTCTCAAGACTGTGTGTCTGCCTTGGAGAGGGCAGTGAGGAGTCTTACAGTTATCATTCAAGGAGCAGGATGGTTGATACAGATCAGGGTACGTGCACAGCCTGCATTTTTTTTTTTTTTCATCTATACACACCTGAAGACACTGAAGGCTGGCATCAGGTAGTCTCCTGATGGCTTCTGTGGTTCTCAAGGTTATGGAACTGTGGCCTTCTCTCTGGGATGAAGAATGCTTACAAAGAATGGTGTGTAAAGTTGTTGTTCAGTTACTAAGTCATGTCCAAATCTCTGCAACCCTATGGATTGCAGCATGCCAGGCTCCCCTGTCCTTCACTATCTCCCAGAGCTTCCTTAAACTCATGTCCATTGTGTTGGTGATGCCATCCAACCATCTATCTCATCCTCTGTCACCAAGGCCCTTATCCTCCTGTCCTCAGTCTTTCGCAGCACCAGAGTCTTTTCCAGGGAGTCAGCTCTTTGGATCAGGTGGCCAGAGTGTTGGAGCTTCAGCATCAGTCCTTCCAATGAATATTCAGGGTTGGTTTCCTTTAGGATTGACTGGTTTGATCTCCTTGCTGTCCAAGGGATCCCCAAGAGTCTTCTCCAGTACCACAGTTCAAAGAGGAGTGTTCAAAAGAGAAAAATATCAGGTGCAATGATACAACTAAGCAGAAACAAGACAAGATGTCTGAAAAGCAAGTCAAAGTGAGTTAAAACAGATCAGAGCCTGATGGAAGCTATTTGAACTAGTTTTTATAAATCTAGCTGGAGCATCACTTGATGATAAACTACCCTAAGGCAGAATCTGTGCCCTTCTTTCTACCTTTCAAGGCATTCAATAAATGTCAAATTGAATTAAAATTAATTAAATTGATGGTGAAATTTCAAATCAAGCTGACCTGTAGTATGTGGATGGACCTGTCATTAAAGATCTTAAGTCTTGAAATGTTCTGAAATTGCTGTGCTATACACATTGTATATAACATATTTTGGAATTTAGGTTTTGTGCCATTCTGCCCCAGCCACAGCGTACAACTTGACTTTCCTGGCACATGCTATTTATAGACTGATCTAAGTGGACATTTAAGATTCCAACAGAGAAGCAGGACAATAAGAAAGTCAAGTCAGGAGGCAGTAATGCTTTTTTTTTTTTTTTTTTGTAGCTTCAGATGTGGTAATGGCCTCAGGAGATAACTTAAGTCAGGAGTGACTAACCCTGCCAACAGCAGAACTCCTAGCAGAAGGAAATAGCCACTATCTTTTCAGTAACTTAAAAAAATAACATGAAGGCAATTCAAACTGAGACTCTGTAACAACCCAGAGGGATGAGAAAGGGTGGAAGCGGTGGAAGGAGGGAGGGTCAAGAGGGAAGGGACTTGGTGGCTCAGAGGTTAAAGCGTCTGCCTCCAATGCGGGAGACCCGGGTTCGATCCCTGGGTTGGGAAGATCCCCTGGAGAAGGAAATGGCAACCCACTCCAGTATTCTTGCCTGGAGAATCCCATGGACTGAGGAGTCTGGTGGGCTGCTGTCCACGGGGTCACACAGAGTCAGACATGACTGAAGCAACTTAGCACACACACACACACACACACACACACACACACACACACACGGCTAATTCATGCTGATACTTACTTACTTACTTGCCAGGTGATGTTACTGGTAAAGAACCTGCTTGCCAATGCAGGAGACATAAGAGACACAGGTTTGATCCCTGGGTCGGGAAGATCCCCTGGAGGAGGAAATGGCAAACCCCTCCAGTATTCTTGCCTGGAGAATCCCATGGACAGAGGAGCCTGGTGGGCTACAGTCCATGGGGTCACACAGAGTCAGACATGACTGAAGCAACTTAGCAAACACACACACACACACACACACACACACACACACACACACACACACACGGCTAATTCATGCTGAAGGAGGGCAAAAACCAAAGCAATATTGTAAAGCAATTATCCTTCAATTAAAAATAAACAATTTAAAAAATAACATGAAGGTATTTAAAACAGATAACACCTACACACAGTCTATTTCTTTGACTCAGGAAATCTGTTAGTAACAATTTAGCTGAATTCAAAAGTAAATTTAGCAATGCAGTCTCAAGAATTGTGGTCAGTCGAATTGGTAACACACTTTCTTTTTAAATGTATTTATTTGGCTGTATTGGGTCTTAGTTGCAGCACGTGGGACTCTCTCAGTTGTGGCAGGGGGGCTTAGTTACTCTGCGGCATGCAGAATCTTAGTTCCCCAACCAGAGATTGAACCCTTGTCTCCTGCCTTGCAAGGTGGATTCTTTACCACTGTCTCACCCCAGGGAAGTCTCAGTGATACATTCTTGCAGTTTCAATAATTGACGCAAGCAACTCAATGTTTGAGGTAGGAAAGGCCATGAAAGGTTGATCATCATAAGGTTGCGGTCAGGAGAACAGGATTATCATGGTCAACGTACTCAGTCAAAAAAAAAAAAAAGTCAAGGAAGTAAGGTGTGTGTAGCCTGGAGGAAATACACCTTGAAATATCTGGGTGAGGAGGAAGAAAATATTAGAATTTCTATTCCTGAAACACAGAGAAGAGCAAAGAAAATGTTAGAATTTCTCATTAAAACTTTCAGACAGGGACTTTCCTCATGGTGCAGTGGTTAAGACTTTGTGCATCCAGTTCAGGGAGCCGAGGTCTGATCCCTGGTTGGGGAATTAAGATCCTACATGCTGGGGCTTCCCTGTTGGTCCAGTGGTTAAGTATCTGCCTTGCAATGCAGGGGACAAGGGTTTGATCCCTGATCCAGGAAGATCCCACACACTGTGAAGCAACTGAGCCCGTAAGCAACACTACTAAGTCAGAGCTCATTGTAGCCCACCAGCCACAACTACTGAAGCCTGCAAGCCTAAAACCTGTGCTCCACAACAAGAGAAGTCACTGCGATTAGAAGCCTGTTGTAGCCCACCAGCTACAACTACTGAAGCCTGCGAGCGTAAAACCTGTGCTTCACAACAAGAGAAGTCACTGCGATGAGAAGGCCAGGCACAACAAAGAGTAGCCCCTTCTGGCTGCAGCTAGAGAAAGCCCAAGCACAGCAGTGAAGAGCCCCAACAGCTAAGAATTAAAAACAAAAACAAAACCATAGGCTGCACTCAGTCAAAAAATTATTTAAAAAAAAAGAAAAACTTTTAAAGTACGTATAGTAATACTACTGCTGCTGCTAAGTCGCTTCAGTCGTGTTTGATTCTGTGCAACCCCATAGATGGCAGCCCACCAGGCTCCCCCATCCCTGGGATTCTCCAGGCAAGAACACTGGGGTGGGTTGCCATCTCCTTCTCCAATGCATGAAAGTGAAAAGTGAAAGTGAAGTCGCTCAGTGGTGTCCAACTCTTAGCGACCCCATGGACTGCAGCCTTCCAGGCTCCTCCATCCATGGGATTTTCCAGGCAAGAGTACTGGAGTGGGGTGCCATTGCCTTCTCCAATATAGTAATACAGTAGTTAATAAATATAATTTGAACAATGAGCTACTTATATATTGGCATATATGCTAATATTTCACTTAATATAGTAACATAGCAGTTCAATATTATAATTTGAATAATTAAATATTCACATATTGGGGTATATGCTTTTTCACTTGTAGATATTAAAATAATTTAAGCCAAATATGCTAGATTTTAGAGCTTCCCTGGTAGCTCAGCTTATAAAAAATCTACCTGCAATGCAGGAGACCTAGGTTCGATCCCTGGTTTGGGAAGATCCCTTGGAGGAGGAAATGGCAAGGCACTCCAGTATTCTCGCCTGGAGAATCCCCATGGACAGAGGAGCCTGGTGGGCCCCAGTCCATGTGGTTGCAAAGAATCAGACATGGCTGAGTGCTAAGCACAGCACAACACGCTAGATTCTAAGCACTACAATGAAATTTCCCAAGAAATCTTTATTTCCCAAGACCTTGTACAATAACTGGCATATAATAGATGCTCAATAAATAATAAAAATAAAGCTAGTGATAAATTGCTTCAGAAATAATTTGCCCAACAGGCTGATTTTTCATGTTTGGTCAACATGGTTTGGAATCATCCCAATTAATATGAGCAACTTACATAATGAAGAAAATAGACCTGGTATGGATTACTACAAATAAGCCAGATCCAACCAAACGTATCGTCAGATTCCTGATTGAAGAATATTGACAGGAGTGGCACAATCTGAAATAACTAGAATTCCTCTAGTACTTGGATCTGAAGCTTCTTGAATCTTGGCATTTAGATTTTAACTAATCCCTTCCTCTGATTTCCTAATACACATTCATATAATTACTGGTGCACTTTTAATGAAGCCAGTATGTTGGCTGGTCCTCTTCCCTTGGCATCTTACTATAAACTCACGTAATGGTAACTGGTTCACAGGTGAACTCTTATGACTTTCGCTTATGCTAATCAGGCTCCCTTGTTCAAGTCTGAAGGCTCATAGGATCTTAGTTCCCTGAACAGGGACTTGAACCCAGACAGTAGCAGTGAAAACCTGGAGTCCTAACCACTGGATTGCCAGGGAACTCCCAAAGTTGATGCCTCTAGAAAAATTGGATATTTAGCTGCTTTAAGTCTCAACTGCTTTATCTATGAAACATAAATAATAATGCTTACCTCAAAGAGCAGTGAAATGTATTTATAAGTTAATGCATAGAATAGTGCCTGCCCATAATAGGCTATCAATAAATTCCAGTTTCCTTCTATCTAGACTGTAATATACCCTCAGGTGCATGATGCAGAAATTAACTGAGTTCATTAAGACCCTGTGTGTGTGTGCGTGTGTATAACTAGGCGACATCATTAATCGTGGATAATGATGATAAACTGTAAGCATAAACATACTGACAATTCAGATCCAAAGGTCATAAACAGGTAGTTTTATTATTAGAGCATTTACCCCAAGAGCACCCCTTCTAGTCTACTGCTGCCAGTCTACCCACACCCACACTCATCAACTATCATGTCTTCATAATGCCGTAGAATGACATTGTCATCATTGTCCTGGTAGAGCATGGAGATGGGGGACAGCTTGGTGGGGATGCAGACAGCCTGGGGAACCTCCGGGTCGACAGCGTGCATCAACGCTTGCATGAAAGCATAATTGGAGCTGTTGAGGGAAATTGTCAGTGAGAAAGGACATTCTCCATGGCAGTAATTGGCCATGAAACCCTTGGGGGCGATGATCCACTTGTGCCAACCCAGATCCCGGAAGTTGATAAACAGCTGGTGGCGATGGCAGAGGCTCTTGCAAGCAGCCTTTGAGGTAGAGACGGCCGCCCTCCTCTTGCGGGAGGGAGATTGGCACTGCTCAGGGTGGAGGGTGACCACCAGCAGTGAAGTGTGAAGAGAGCGTCTCAGTCTGGCGCAGGTGCCCTCGAGCTGAAAATTCTCCCCTGAGGCTCTGCCTCCTTTGACCACTATCTCTAGAAACAAAGCTAAATTCTTGCGGGGGTCATTATTCCTCTTAGCCGCATCCAGCAGGTTGAAGTGAAGGACACCTTGAGGCCACGGTACTGACTGCAGTGTAAACATTTTACGCATCTTCAGGGTGGACTGGTCTGTGCCATGGGGCTCCGTTTGAACCAGGGACAGAGACAGTTCCAGCTCTGGTCCCAGGTTATAATAAGTGCTGGGCCCCAAGTCCAGGCCCAGCTGGGCCATTGTCAACTGCTCCTCATCCCCAATGGCAGACAGGTTAAAGGACAGGAGCTTCTGTAGGCAGGGGGCGTGCGAAAGGTTCTCGGAGTAAAAGAAAGAGCCTAGATGGGAACAGAAAGATGTGAGAGTCACCATGAGATTTTTCACTTCACCCCAACCTGTGTGATCATATCAGTGTCAAATGGTATATGTATATCCACACACACAAAATAAGGGCAGGGAAGGCCTCCCTGGTGGTGCAGTGGTGAGGAGGTATGGGTTCAATCCCTGGTTGGGGAACTAAGATCCCAGAAGTCATGGGGTGTGGCCAGAAAAATAAAACAAAACAGCAAATAAAAAGAGGACAAGAAATTCTCAGTTACACTCAATTCCTCCATTTGGGAGGATTTGTTTCTCTCACTCCTTATCTATGACCAGAGGTACTTGTCTTCATAACTGCACATCCCCAAGGGATCCTGAATAGGATTTAGAAGGTCTATAATCTTAGATGGGAAAAAGAATCACATCTTTATCTTCAGTAAACTCGAAGTGAAATTTAGCATTTCTTTCAATTGTGAACATAGGCAACAAATCCCAATAATATTCTAAGAGCCTATGACACTGTTACCAATAAAAATCAGGTATGTTCATATATTAAGTTGTTGCAAACATTTTAAAGTACCATTTATGCTTGAACTACTCTGAATTGATGGTATAATCCTTTCTATAGATCTTGTTACTTGTTGCACAAAAGCATCATTTATATTAACATACACACATTTATTTTTATAATGTTTCTATAAATGTATTTCCATATTTAATTGACTTATTTTAAAACAGAATGTTTAACTTTAGGCATAGAAACAATTCGGAAAAGACAATGCAACCCACTCTAGTACTCTTGCCTGGAAAATCCCATGGACGGAGGAGCCTGGTAGGCTGCAGACCATGGGGTTGCTAAGAATCCGACACAATTGAGCGACTTCACTTTCACGCACTGGAGAAGGAAATGGCAACCCACTCCAGTGTCCTTGCCTAGAGAATCCCAGGGATGGGGGAGCCTGGTGGGCTGCCGTCTATGGGGTCGCACATGACTGAAGAGACTTAGCAGCAGCAGCGTAGAAACAATTATTCTGAGAAAGGGTTCACTGGCTTCAACAGAACTGCCAAAAGGACCTGTTGCACAAAGAACGTCCTATGCTGTCAAGAGTTGTAACCACTTAGAAGGACTTCAAAACAAACACCAGTCATCCCGCCCGTAATGGCTGTCTGGTGCTCCCTTATATTTTATCTTTAGGTAATTTTTTTTTTTTTTGGCCCACACAGTTCATCTAGCAGGATCTTAGTTCCTTGACAAGGGATCAAACCTGGATCCCAGTAGTGGAAGCACAAAGTCCTAATACTTTCAGTGCTAATAACCTCTAGTCTTATGCTTTTGAATACATGAATACATGCCACTTTTGTGCCACGTAGGCTCTATTTCCCTGACCAGGGATTGAATCTGGGCCCCCTGCACTGGGAGCGTGAAGTCTTAGTCACTGGATCACCAAAAAAGTCCTGTCTGTTTCTTTTTGTTAACTATCTTCTCTAAAAAAAAGGAAAAAAAAAAAAAAAAGCCTATGTTTGCTATCTCTTCCTTTTACCATATAGTCTTCTGTTGCTTTCTTTCTGTTTTGACCACACCACTTGGCATGTGGGATCTCCCTGTCCAGGGCTTGAACCCATGACCCCTACAGTGGAAGCTTGGAGGCTTAACCGCTGGACCACCAGGGAAGTCCCTACTTCCCAACTCTCTTACTGTTACTACTCCACTGAAATAAACATCTATCTTGAATGTTGACTGACTAGCAAATTCAGGGAAGTTTTCACAGAGCTTATCCTTCTCATCCTCTCTAAACAGTTGATCTCTCCTGTTCATAGTTCGAATCCTAATATACTAGTCTCACTTTTTACTCATATCACTAAATCACATTCCTTAGTTAGTTAGTTCAGTCACTCGTCGTGTCCAGCTCTTTGCAACCCCACGCCAGGCCTCCCTGTCCATCACCAACTCCCGGAGTTCACCCAGACTCACGTCCATCGAGTCGGTGATGCCTTAGGTGTGATTTAAAAAAAAATAAAAGCCAGAGAGGAAAAGAGGAACAGATTTGAAAACATAGATATAAAAAAACTGTATTTAAAGAGACACCATTAATGAAATTTTTTCACTAACAAAATTAAAAGCAAAAAGGACAACCAAGAATACTTGCAATATGTTTATAAACAGCTTTTGCGAATGATTAACAGGCCTCACGAATCATTAAGGAAAAGAATCCTAAACAGGAAAAAGGTCATAATATATAAATAGGCAATTATTTGGAAAATAAAAATGAACGATTCACATTGAGATAAACATGATAAATATAATCAATATTGCTGTATGTTGTATATGAAAGTTAAGAGAGTAAGTAAATCCTAAGAGTTTTTATCACAAGGAAAAAATTGTTTTCTATGTCACTAACTTTGTATCTAATGAGATGATAGATGTTCACTAAACTTATTTTCTGGCAGCACTCTGCAGCTTGCAGGATCTTTGTTCCCTGGCCAGGTATTAAACCCAGGCCACAGTTGTGAAAATGCGAAGTTCATTAAACGCTGGACACTGTCATGGAATTCCTCTACGGGACTTACTGTGATCATCATTTCGTGATGTGTATGTATATGTGTGTGCATATATTAAACATTATGCTGTCTACCTTAGACTTATACAGCACTGCATGTCAATTATATCTCAATAAAGCTGGAAGAAAAAGACAACATAAATATGTTTTAAATACATAAGCAAATAAATTATTCATTTGAAAATGCACCATTTCACTTTATTAAAGAAACAGAAATTAAAACAACAAGATCTTGTTTTGCTACCAGATTAACAAAAGTTAAAAGCTGAAAGAGTGTTGTTACCTAACGACCCCACAGTGTAGCAGGAAGTACACCGCCACACACCAACAGAGTAAAATCCTATACAGCAATGAGAAAGAACTACAAATATATACAGTGTGGATAAATCTCACAATTGTAGAGTGAAAGAAGCCAGACGTGAGAAAGGACACATTCCACAATTTCACTGACATGAAGTTAAAAAACGGACAAAACTAGTATGTGATGTTAGATGTCAGGAGAGAAATTACCCTTGAGAAGCAGTGCTTAACCAGAAGGGGGCATGAAGGAGCCTCTGGGGCGCTGGTCATCTACTATTTCTTAATCTGGGCACTAGTTATTCTGCAAAAATTCATGGAGCTGTTTCCTACAATTCACTCACATTTCTGAATGTACATTATACCTCAATAAGTTTCTATTTTTAAAGCGATTACTGTCAGAGTAAGTGAGAATTCTCATACACTGATTGTAGAGTATAATTTTAGAGGCTATTTGCTGTATATTAAAAGTAGAAATGTAAAAAAAAGTATACACGTGCCTACTCTTTAATACAACAATCCTCTAAGATCCTATGGAAATAAAAGTAAAAGTGCACACATGTACACAGCAGATACAAAGCTACACTATGTATAATATGTTTATATCCATCAACAGGGCATCAGTTACATAAATTGTAGCATTATGTCTACTCAATGGAATATCATGTAACCATTAAAACAGGGATAAGTTCACTATATGCTCTTGTACAAAATGTTCATAATATAGGAGGAATGTATGTATAGCATGATTCCATTTATAAAAATATTACAAGTTTATATATGTAAAGAAGAAAAGTCTGGAAGAATATACAACTATTAATGGTTTTCTCCAGGGGGAGGGTTAGGGAGGAAGGATTATGAGATTATGTCCTTTTCTTGTATCATTAGATAAAATTTTGATCATCACAAAAATTTTTTTTTCCCCCACGGGGAAGGGAAGGCAGCAGCCTCAGCTATTTCCTACTCTCTCCTTGGAAAATCCTTTAAGCTAGTTCCCCTCACCTCTTAAACTCTCCAGAAATCATCCCTGGAACTCCACACCCAAGGCCATGAGCCTCTAACGAGACACTAAGCAGGACATATGGAAGTCATCCATCTTTTCTATAAACTTTTTTTTTCCTTCCTATAAACTCTTAAAGGGCAGACTTCGGTCTCTGTATTTTCATGTCTTACAGATTTCCTGGCACTTAGTCAAGTATCCAATAAATGCCTCTTGGACTCAAATCTTATTTCCAGTTGCTGTAAAACTAACCAACCAGAGCTCTCAATTCTGCATCTGAACCACCTGGGAGTCTATATAGAAATGCAGATTACAACACCCATCGCTGACTTTGAATAAGAATCAGGTGGGAGCAGGAACTAGACTGGAGAATCAACTTTTAACACTTGATCTGGGTAATTTTTGGTGGGTGGTCCGTTTCGCAAATTGCTGAATGGCACTTACTCAGATCCTTAGCCTAAAAGGTATGACAGCGGCATATATTATCCCTCTGTAGTTACAAATCCAGAATAGCCTTTTCTACCCATCAAAAGGATCGGGGGAGGTGAGGAGGGGAAGCAAAATTTACAGACACACTGAGCTCAAAGGCACCGGGATGCGTAAAGTGTGGGCTCAAGAGTGGGAAACTGAACCCTAATTCCACCCTCCCACCTCCTCCCCACTACCTAAACTGCAGCGCAAAACTGTTGATTCAGAAAATAAAACAAAATAAAACATTTCAACTCCTGGCTTTGTTCACATACTAGCTGTATGATCTTGAATAGGTTACAAGTTATCTCCTGTCTGAGCCTCAATTTCCTCATTGTTAAAAACTTGGTAAGAATACCTGCCTTTCTCTCAGGACAGTGGCTGAAATTCAATTAGGTAAAACAGGTAAAATGCCAGCACAGGGCCTTCCACAAACCCCTGGGTCATCGTCGTGCTGTGCTTAGTCGCTCAGTCATGTCCAACCCTTTGCGACCCCACGGACTGTAGCCCGCCAGGCTCCTCGGTCCATGGGGAATTCCCACTGGAGTGGGTTGCCATGCCATCCTCCAGGGGATCTTCCCGACCCAGGGATGGAACCCAGGTCTCCTGCCTTGCAGGCGGATTCTTCACCATCTGAGTCATTATTACTCCCCCTTTATTCCTTTCTTCACCCCAGATTCTCCTCTAGGAAACACTCCAAAGTCCTCACCTTGATCTGGGAGAAGCCGGAGGATGTTTCCACGGACGCCCAGCTCCTTCACGTAGCACAAGTCTTTGGAGATGCCGGTGCTGGCTGCTGCCTCTTGAGCCTGGAAAATTCTCTTCAAGATGGAAGGCGCAGGTTGGAATTTCTTGGGTGAAGGCACTTTGTCTAAGCCCAGAAATCGGAGAAAGACATGTTCATGGAATTGCAGTGTCTGGCCCAAGGCCAGAGTGTACAGGAGGCAGAGAGCCAAGGCTGCTAGGGAAGGCAGCATGGCCGAGGTGAAGCCGCAGAGAGCTCTAGCGCTGAGCTGCCCAGCAATTCAGGTGCTGCTGATTTATCTGACGTATGATAATCAGGTGTGAACTGCTCTCTTCCCAGCTCTCAAAGGCAATTGAATACAAAAGAACAGAATTTTTTTTTCCTCTTCCCTAGTTCTACCGTTCCAGAAAAAAATTTCACAAGAGATTACCCATGCATGGAGCTAACTCTATAACCATCTGAAATTTGCCAGCAGTAGACAGAGTAGAAAGGAGATTTACTAATTTAACAAACATTTACTAAGCATCTATTATGTGCAAGGCGCTGAGATGAGTGCTGGAAACGTATTAGTAGCTCAAGGTCTTCTCATTCATAGTCTAATTAGACAAATATGCATGCTCTCAGTCGCTCAGTCTTGTCCAGCTCTGTGACCCCAAGGACTGCAGCTTGCAGGCTCCTCTGTCCAAGGGATTCTCCAGACAAGAATACTGAAGTGGGTTGCCATTTCCTTCTCCACGGAATCTTCCTGACCCAGGGATCAAACTCATGTGTCCTGCACTGGCAGGCGGATTCTTCTCTGTGCTTCACCAGGGAAGAACACACAAAGTGTTCACAGCGGAAAAAAAAAAAACAAAAAAAACCCTGCAGAGCTTAGTAGACATTCAGGGCTGAAATAATTACATGTGGAAAGGCATGGAGGTTATTGAGTAGCTTAAACAAGGCAGCATAGACCAATTTCTGTTTGGGTTTTTGTTTTGGCCTAACAACTATAAGTCTTTTCAGATGCTACAGAAGCATCAGCTTGTCTGTAGAGAAAATAACTTTCAAGCTTTTTGAGAACAGAGACATTATCATTTTACATTATTTTATACCACCTATTTTTTTATCTTGATAAATTTTATTATTACAGTAGATGGAAAGAATATATATTTTTTTTCATTGCCTTTCATTTCTATAAGCAATAAGCAACTGTTTTACGTAAATTTGGGCCTCCCTGGTGGTGCAGAGGTTAAAGCGTCTGCCTGCAGTGTGGGAGACCTGGGTTCGATCCCTGGGTCAGGAAGATCCCCTGGAGAAGGAAATGGCAACCCACTCCAGTATTCTTGCCTGGAGAATCCCATGGACGGAGGAGCTTGGTGGGCTACAGTCCACGGGTGGCAAAGAGTAGGACACAACTGAGCAACTTCACTTTCACTGATTTTCACTTTATGTAAATTTATCATTTGAGCCTTTTAGATTGTTTGAGAGTGGTAGGAAAGGGGGTAGTTTTCTAGACTCGTGAATGATTTGGGGTCACAAATCATTGCCCTAAATTGTAACCATTCATAAACTCAAACCCTTTAACATCAGGCTCTCTGAATTTGGTCAGTTTCTCTCCCACCTATTTTTAAATACCACCTATTTTAAGAACCTCCTTCAAAAGGACTTAAGCCAGGACTGTTGTAGTCAGTGCCCCTGACCCCATAGCAGGCCACTGTCCACCCATGCCTCTGCCAGAGGCTCCTGGACACTCAGAGGCAAGTCTGGCTGTCTCTTGGGGGATCACTGCTCCTTTTTTCTGGGTCCTGGTGCACATAAGGTTTTGTTTGTGCCCTCCAAGATTCTGTTTAAGAGCTTATTTTCCCAAAGGAGAAACAAAATGTTGTTTCTAATATATAATAATTTCTCACCATTTACAGGATAAAATAACTCCATAGTTTGACATTTAAGGACATTTATGGTTTGGTACCCATCTCCCTAGCCAGTTTCATTTTCTAATACTCAGCATCTTCAGTGTTAATGCTTTAATGATACTGATGTATTTTTATTTCTTCTATGAGCTTATTTCACCTCAGAGCCTTTGCACAGACCAAAGTCAAAGGTCACTTCCACTGCAAAGACTTCCTTGAGTTACCAAAACAGGTCTGGATACTTCCTGTTTCTCCCGTGAGTCTTGAGTTCGCATCCATGAGAATTCTTGCTGCATTTCACTGTGTTTTGCCTACATCCCTCCCAGATAACATACTCCTTGAGGGTTGCGAATCATATCCTTTTATTTAAGTATCTTTCATTCTAAATGCTAAGAATAGGGAATAAGGAGTTTAATGGGCATAAAGTTTCTCTTCTGTAAGATGGAAACTGTTCTAGAAATTGATGACAATGTGAATATACCTAATGAGTGTACTTCATGCCACTGAACTGCATACCTATGAATGATTAAAATGATAAAATTTTATGTAATATGCATTTTACCACAATTTTTCAAAATAAAAAATAGTCATATCCTTTGACTAGTAATTCCATTTCAATCTTTTGACAAATTATTTTTATTTTTTAAATTGACATATAGTTGATGTCTGGAGGAGGAAATGGCAACCCACTCCAGTATTCTTGCCTGGAGAATCCCCATGGACAGAGGAGCCTGTAGGGCTACAGTTTACGGGGTCACAAAGAGTTGGACATGACTGAGCATACATGCGTGGTTGATGTACAATGTGGTACATCGGGTGTACATCAAAGTGATTTAGTTTGAATTATATAATATCAAACTAATTTCTCTTTCAAGTTATTTTCCCTTATAGGTTATTATAAAATATTGAGTTTAGTTCCCTGTGCTATATTATATGTCCTTATTGGCCATATGTCCTTTTTGGTCAACAATATGTCCAAGGACTATATGTCCTTATTGATCAGCAATTCCATTTCTAGAATATTATTCTAAGCTAACAGAATATAAGCTACAGAGGGCAAGGACAAGTGATGTGTCTTTTCCTCAAGGTTTCTCCACTGCCAAGGAAAGTGTCTGCCACGTAGCAGACATTCAATAGGTATCTGTGCAACTTAAAACCGAAAAAATGAATGAATGAATTGGTGCTATTTCCAAAGGCCTTGCTCTTTTGGAGAGCCACATCCTCTCCATTCCCATTTCTCCTACTTCTGCTTGCGCTCTGTGTGTGAACGTGTGAAGTCGCTCAATTGTGTCCAACTCTTTGCTACCCCATGGACTGTAGCCTACCAGGCTCCTTCGTCCATGGGATTTTCCAGGCAAGAGTACTGGAGTGGGTTGCCATTTCCTTCTCCAGAAGATCTTCCCCACCCAGGGATTGAACCCGGGTCTCTTGCACTGTAGGCAGACGCTTTACCCTCTGAGCCACCGGGGAAGTGCATTTAGTCTACAAACCCCACCTGTTTTCAACAATAAATGGATGCTGCACTTTGATTCTCTCCATTTAACTTTCCTGATTTAAAGTCAGAAATCAGACTAACTGGGGACTTCCCTAGTGATCCAGTGGTTAAGAACCCACCTTGCAATGCAGGGGACATGGGTTCAACCCCTGGTTGGGGAACTAAGATTCCACATGCCATGACCAACTAAGCCCATGTGCCACAACTAGCGAAGCCTGCTTGCCATAATGAAGACCCAGCATAGCCACAAAAAAGGAAAGAAAGAATCAGATCAACTCATTCAAAATTCGGTTCCACCACTTACCAGTTGTGTGATCAAGGGCACATCATTCAACTGTGAAGTGAGAATAAAGTATTCTTTGCTGAGTTGCTGACGGGATCTGAAGAGATAATGCATGTGCCAAGCTCAGGATATCTGACAAATGGTGAGCACTCCATAAAAGCAAGGTGACATGCTCTTTTGTCAAGGCTGCCAACATGCCACCCTGACTAAGGAAGACTTAGGACCCCATGAGCCACAGCCACGGCCACACGCAAACACTGGAAACACCAGGGAGGCCAAGGTAATGCTGGTGCCAGGCATCACCACAGCATCCATGTCAACAGATATCAACCAGGTTACTTTGGGAAAATTGATATGAGAGATTACCACTTAAGAGGAACCAGAGATTCTGCCCAACTGTCAATCTTGATAAACTGTGGACCTAGGTCAGTGAGCAGACATGGGTGAATGCTGCCAAGAACAAGACTGGAACTCCTATCATTAATGTGGCATTGTCGGGTTACTACAAAGTTCTGGGGAAGGGAAAACCCCCAAAGCAGCTTGTCATTGTAAAGGTCAAATTCTTCAGCAGAAGAGGTGAGGAGAAGATTAAGGGTATAGGTGGGGGTTGTCTCCTGGTGGCTGGAAGCCACATGCTGGGAAATTCATTAAATGATAACAAGTGCTTTTCAAAATAGAGAAAGCAAGGTGACATTAATTTGTTGTTGTTGTTTAGTCACCCAGTCCTGTCTGACTCATTGCAACCCTATGGATTGCAACACCCCAGGCTTCTCTGTCCTTCACCATCTTCTGGAGTTTGCTCAAACTCATGTCCATTGAGTTGGTGATGCCATCCAACCATCTCATCCTCTGTTGCCCCTCACTCCTCCTGCATCAATCTTTCCCAGTATCATGGTCTTTTCCAATAAGTTGGCTCTTGGCATCAGATGGCCAAACTTCAGCTTCAACATCAGTCCTTCCAATGAATACTCAGGATGGATTTCCTTTAGGATTGACTGGTTTGATCTCCTTGCAGTCCAAGGGACTCTCAAGAGTCTTCTCCAGAAAATAGACATTAAATATTTCTGTCATTATTATTTATTAAAGTTGCATTTGATCAAGGGAAAGAAAGCAATAATTGAGTGTGTAGGCACCTCATATAGCAGAAAAAGCAACAGGATCAGGAATGGGGGATCTGAGTTAGTTAAGGCTCCTCCAATGACCTTGTAAGCTTAGACAATTCACTCATTCTTTTATGATACATGACTTCCCTGGTGTCTCAGACGGTAAAAGCATCTGCCTACAAAGCAGGAGACCCAGGTTCGACCCCTGGGTGGGGAAGATCCCCTGCAGAAGGAAATGGCAACCCACTCCAGTGCTCTTACCTGGAAAATCCCATGGACGGAGGAGCCTGGTAGGCTACAGTCCATAGGGTCGCAAAGAGTCAGACATGACTGAGCGACTTCACTTTCACTTTATGAGACATACCAAAGCACGTGTTACCAAGTCCAAGCTTGCTCTGCTCACTGCTCAAGAGATCAGTAAATCAAGAGACAAGGTGTTGAGGCAAGGAATATGACTTTGTTCAGAAAGTCAGCTGACCAAGAAGATGGCAGACAAACATCTCAAAACACCATTCTCTTGGGGTTTGGATGCCCAGTTGTTTTATGGATCAGAGATGTGGAGAGGTGAGGAAGCAAAGTAAAAAGACCATTTCATATCTTGCCAATGTCTCCTACAGTGACAAGCCTCAGGCAGGGGGAGGTGTTAATTTTTTTCTTCCTGACATTTACAGGTGGACGAGGTTATGAACAAAGGCACTTTAGCTTAACAGTCAGGCAGAGGGGCAGAATTCTCTGAGACAGCCCATTATGTATGCTTATAAACAAAAATGGCAAAAACAAGGGTTAAAGTCAAAGAAACAGTTTTCAACGTGGAATCAGAATTGACCTCTCCCTGAAAAACATGGACATTTAAAATATAAGATATGAATGATCTGAGATGTCATAAAGCATTAACCGATTGATTGGGTCTCACTTTCTTTCCCCATAAAATCACAGCAATAAATATGATCTTCTTTAAGGGCTCTACAAACAAAAACATTGTAACTCTAGGGGAGTAGGGAGGGGCACCATAGGGGTGTGGGCGTGGGAGGTACGAACTACCGGGTATAAGTGCAAGGATGTATCCTACAACATGAGGAATATAACCAATATTCTGTAATCACTGTAAATTGAAAGTAACCTTTCAAAATTGTATTAAAAATAAAATTTTTTAAAGTTAAAAAATAAAAGACACACAAAAAATAGATAACTCTAGACTTTCAGCCCAAATGAGAAAATCAAAAGTAAGACAATACAGCTAAATATTGTAGAACTGGTTATTATATATATATATATGTTTAATTTATATATTTATTTTTGGCTGCACTGGGGGTTCATTGCTGTGTAGGCTTTTCTCTAGTTATAGCCAGTGGGGTCTACTGTCTAGTTTTGGTGTGAGAGCTTCTCATTGCAGTGGCTTCTCTTGTTGCAGAGCATGGGCCCTAGAGCATGGGCTAAAAAGTTGTGGTACACCAGCTTAGTTCAGAGAAGGCAATGGCACCCCACTCCAGTACTCTTGCCTGGAAAGTCCCATGGACGGAGGAGCCTGGTGGGCTGCTGTCCATGAGGTTGCTAGGAGTCAGACATGACTGAGCGACTTCACTTTCACTTTTCACTTTCACACATTGGAGAAGGAAATGGCAACCCACTCTAGTGTTCTTGCCTGGAGAATCCCAGGGGCAGGGGAGCCTTGTGGGCTGCCGTCTATGGGGTTGCGCAGAGTCGGACATGATTGAAGCAACTTAGCAGCAGCAGCAGCAGCTTGGTTGTTCCATGCCATGTAGGATATTCCTGGATCAGGGATGGAACCCATGTCCCCTACATTAGCAGGTAGATTCTTTACCACTGAGTCACCATGGGGTCGCTAAGAGTCAGATACGACTGAGCGATTTCACTTTCACTTTTCACTTTCATGCATTGGAGAAGGAAATGGCAACCCACTCCAGTGTTCTTGCCTGGAGAATCCCAGGGGCAGGGGAGCCTTGTGGGCTGACGTCTATGGGGTCGCGCAGAGTTGGACACAACTGCAGTGACTTAGCAGCAGCAGCACCAGAAGAAGCCCTAGAACTAGTTTTGAAGTTATGGACTCAAAATCCCAGCTCTCTCTGTCACTTACTGTGAAGTTCTAAAAAAATTGTTTCCCTGGCCTTTGGTTTTCTAATCAGTGAAATGGGGAATATATCAGTTCCACAGACTTATTGTGATCATAAGCATGAAAAATATTCATCAACAATAGTAAAAATAAGCAAATTAAGCAATATGGATGGACCTAGAGATTATCATACTAAGGGAAGTAAGCCAGACAAAGAAAGATATATATCACATGATATCACTTATATGTGGAATCTAAATGTGATACACATAGACTTATTTACCAAACAGAAATAGGGAGTTCCCAGACAATCCAGTGGTTATGACTTCGTGCTTCCAATGCAGGGGCAAGGGTTCAGTCCCTGATCAGGGAACTAAAATCCCTTCAGTGAGGATGAAAAAACAGATAAAAGTAACAGAGAAACAGACTCAAACATAGAAAATAAACTTATGGTTACCAACGTGGGGGAAGGGACAAATTAGGAGTTTATAATGAGCAGATATGAACTACTATAGATAAAACAGAAAACAAAAAGTCCTGCTGGATAGCACAGGAAACTATATTCAATATCTAGTAATAACTTAAAATGGAAATGAAGATTAAAAAGAATACACACACACCCCCACTGAATCCCTTTGCAGTACACCAGAACGACTAAACTCTACCTCAACTGAAAAAAAAAAAAAAAAGGATTTCTAAATAACAGAAGCAGATTAAAGCAATACAATGTCTGTCTATCTAATTAGCAAGGTGAAAAAATGATGAGGAAGCAAGGAAACAAACATTATTACACTCATCTCCAGTATATACATTAATATAACATAACTGGAATAAAAGTTTGCAATATGTATTAAGTGTTTTAAAATTATTGTGTCCTTTTTCTGTTTAGACCCCACCCTGTGGCATGCAGGATCTCAGTTTCCAGACTACGGTCTGAGCCTATGCGTCCTGCATTAAAAGCAGAGAGTCTTAACACTGGACCACCAGGCAAATCCCTACTGTGTCTTTCTTATATGAAATAACTAGAGTTGTCAAATTAATGGTGACAAAAGTAGAATGGTGGTTGCTAGGGGCTAGGAGAGGAGAGAATGGGGAATGGGGAGTTATTCTTTAAAAAAATACAGTTTTTGTTTTGCAAGGTGAAAAAAGACATGAAAATCAATGGTAGTGATGGTAGCACAATGTGAATGCCACTGAACCATACACTTAAGAATGATTAACCAATAAATCTGGTATTGTGTACATTTTACAAAAAAAATTTTTTTAATGGTTTAATCAGCAATTCCACTTTTAGAATATTATTTGGAACCACTAGAATATAAGCTACAAAAGGTCAGGAACAAATCATGAGTACTTGATAAATATTCATTGAGTGAATTAAGTAACGGAAGTAGACAAAGAATTACGGATATATTAATTTTAGTATGTTTTTATAGAGAAAACTTAACAACCTAACTCGGAGAAGGCAATGACACCCCACTCCAGTGCTCTTACCTGGCAAATCCCATGGACGGAGGAGCCTGGTAGGCTGTAGTCCATGGGGTCGCTAAGAGTCGGACACGACTGAGCGACTTCCCTTTCACTGTTCACTTTCATGCATTGGAGAAGGAAATGGCAACCCACTCCAGTGTTCTTGCCTGGAGAATCCCAGGGACGGGGGAGCCTGGTGGGCTGCCGTCTATGGGGTCGCACAGAGTTAGACACGACTGAAGTAACTTAGCAGCAGCAACAACCTAACTGTACAACATTAAGTGCATTATGGAGCATCCATAAGTTTTATTATTACTCAGCCATAAATAATATTATAAAAGAATACATGTGGCATGAAAACTTACCCAGGAAAAGCTTATCCTTAGTAATTTAAGCAAAAAAAAAAAAAAAGTTTTTGAAATATATAGAAAAATAATCCAATTCTTAAAAAATAAGTACAGAAAAAATCTGGAAAGATTGATCTTAATACATTAACAATTGCTATTTCTTAGTAATTTTTTGTAAATTTCTATTTTTTTCATTTTTATAATAAATTTTTTTAAAATTTTACCGTTAGAAAAAAGTTACTTAAACGAAACAGTGTAGTCTTGACCTCTGAAGTACAAAGTGATTTGGATGCTGCTGCCAATCACGGAACAAATAATCGGGTGTCTAAACACCGTTATAAGTACTAGGGACACAGAAGTGGCAAAACAAAGTCCCATAGGTAAAGAATTGGGGAAACTTATTTTAAGAACTAAGGAGAGTATAGATGATCTTATCTCCAAAACAGAAATAGAGACATAAACACAGAGAACAAACCTATGGACACCAAAGGTGGAAGAGAGGGTGGGAGAAATTGGGAGATTGGGATTAACATATATGCTGCTGCTAAGTCGCTTCAGTCGTGTCTGATCCCACATGCCACACACACACACACACAAAGATAGGAAAAAAAAAGGAGTTTTTCATTTCCTTAGATGTATTTTGCCATTAAATATATTATTTACGTATAATTACATTTGGTGGGTGAGTGATTAGTGAGAACTATAGTCAGAGGATGAGATGGTTGGATGGCATCACCAACTCGATGGACATTAGTTTGAGCAAGCTCAGGGAGTTGGTGATGGACAGGGAAGTATGGTGTGCTGCAGTCCATGGGGTTGCAAAGAGTTTGACACAACTTAGTGACTGAACATTAACAACGATAGTCTGAGTAGAAGTAGTTAGAGGATGTTAGGGGAAAAAAAAAAAACAGAAGGTCCACAGGGTTAATATTTATACCGTATCTTATGCAGTCCATGGGGTTGCAAAGAGTCGGACACAACTGAGTGACTGAACCAAACTCACATGCTGTTAAAACCTCATTCCTGCCATTTAACAGCTTGAGCATTTTATCTTATTATTAAAACAAAAATAAAACAATAATGAATAAAATCCCTTAGAATCAACCTAATGACTATGTAATAATATCACTTTATATTAATATATCATTTTTAATCATTTAGAAATTTATCTTTTGACACTAAATAATCATGTCTTTAGCTGCATTTCATGACATGCCAAATCAAGTTCTATCTGCATTTCATATTACGTTCTTACTAAATTATATCTAAGTATCAATTTAATGTACATAAAAACTTAAGGGTCATAATCCTTTGGGATGAATTGTTTTAAATAAAATATTGATTTGTACTCCCAGCAGTAGTGAATGAGAGTTTAGTTTTAATAACGCTGGCTGGTCTTGGATATTTTCTTTCCTTCTTTAGCTTTTTAAGATGAGATGTAACCGATAAATACTTTCTATCTTCATTTAGACTTCTTTTATTGGCCACATCACACGGCATGTGGGATCTTAGTTCCCTGACTGGGGATTGAACCCTTGCCTCCAGCATGGTGGATGTTCGGAGTCCTAACCACTGGACTGCCAGGGGATTTCCTGGACTACTTTAATTACTAAGGTTGACTTTTTTTTAAGTCATTTGTATATTTTCTTTGAAATGTACATTTCTGTTGTTGACACTCTTTTCAGTTCAGTTCAGTTCAGTTCAGTTGCTCAGTCGTGTCCGACACTTTGCAATACCATGAATTGCAGCATGCCAGGCCTCCCTGTCCATCACCAACTCCCGGAGTTCACCCAAACTCATGTCCATCAAGTTGGTGATGCCATCCAGCCATCTCATCATCTGTTGTCCCCTTCTCCTCCTGCCCCCAATCCCTCCCAGCATCAGAGTCTTTTCTTGGACTATAGCAAATACATTTTTTATTTAAAAAAGAAAAAAGAGTGTTTTCAGTAATGGTCAGCATCAGGTTATCAGAAATCCCCAGTGCAGGATTTTGTACCTCCTATGTGATGATCACAAATTGAGGTTTAGATGCTTTGCTGAGATCTCTAGGCATTGTCACCTCAAAGTGACACCACTCAGTATTACCGTCTCCTGAAACAAAGCTACTCACAGTGTGGGCCTTGGTCCTATGCTCATCTGCAAATTGTTACTTGTGGACAACAGCGCAGAAAGTGAGAGCAAGTGTTAAAGAATGTTAAGAGCAATTTGACAAATTAATGTTATGTCAGATTAATCTATTATTTTTTAAATGGTGTTTAATTTTGTGTTTTAAATTATTAATTTCTAATAAATTTTCAATTATATCTTATAAGTATTTTGATCCATGATTCAAGATTAAAACAACAAGCTGGGGCTTCCCTGGCAGCTCATTGGTAAATAATCTGCCTTGCAATGCAGCGGATCTGGGTTCAATCCCTGGTCCAGGAAGATGCCGCATAAACTCTGGCCCTGCAACTAAGACTTGACAGAGCCAAATAAATTGAAAGTAAATAAATAAATAAAACTGAATCTTCACCATAGACGGGTTGAAAAGCAATATTCTAAATCATTTATTTGACTCAGCATGTTAGTTTCTTATTGCTGCTGTAAAATTTACAGCAAATTTAATAGGTTAAAACAACAGAAATTATTATCTTACAGTTCCAGAGGTTAGAAGTCTAAAATTGGTCTTAATGGGTTAAAATCAAGGTATAACTTGAAGCTATGTGGGGACTTCCCTGGAGGTCCAGTGATTAAGACTCCGCAGTTTCAACACAGGGCGCTTGTGTTCAACCCCTGGTCGGGTCACAAGCCAAGTGGCCAAAAAAAAAAAAGGGGGGGGGGGATAGCTTGGAGCTGATGTTCTTTCTGGAAGCTCAAGAGAAGAATCTCTTTCTTTGCCTTCTTTAGCTTCTAGAGCATGTCTACATTCCTTGGCCAGTGATCTCTTTCCCCATTTTCAAAGCCAGCAGAGTAACACCCTCAGATTGTTCTCACTCTGATCTCCTTTACCACCTGTAAGGACTTTTGTGATTACAGCACTTCAATACAGGATTATCTTCCCATCTCAAGATCCTTGACTTAATCATGTTGATAAGTTTCCTTTGGCATATAAGATAACATATTCACAGGCTTTGGGAGTTAGGATATGGATGCCTATGGGGGGTAGTTATTCAGTGTTCCACATTCAGGTTACTAGTTTTAGCCTTCAAAGTCACATTCTCAAATCCATCTTCAGAGAGCAAAAGGGGTTCTTTACACCAGACAGGGTTGCTTTCCCCAAATAACACATAAGATAGTGCAAGGGTAAGTAATTAAGTGATTTTGATCCTGTATGTAAACAAACAAATTTTTTAAAAAATCTCAGTTGTTTTTCATTAATTTTAACTAAGATGCTACCCATCAAATCATCTAATATTAATTTATCTATTTACCTGTCTGGAAAAGAGTTGAATAATAATACCACTGGAAGATATCATGTTAGCATCATGTAACCCTAAGTTAAAGAGTTGTGAAACTATCCGAATTTATCAAAGTTCATCACCATTTTCAAGGGGCTTTGTGTGTCTATGTGTGTCAATTATTAAAATCAACCTTTTGAGTTTTATCAGCCACCACTATTTGTTATCAGCAGCAAGACCCTGCTGTAGCGTAGTCTGTATCCACACCATTCAAATTGTTTCTGATAGAACTACTGACAGACAGCTCTGCTCTTAGTATATTACTCTCTCCATTCATTGTGATTCCTTTTAGTTTGAAGTGTTTTATTTTTGCAGGACCAGCAGCTACTAAATAAGGTAGCAATTATCAGCTGACATTTAGATTTCTTTTTTTTCCTTTGACCCTGCTGCATGGATTGAGATCTTAGTTCCCTGACTAGGGATTGAATTCATACCCCCTGCAGTGGAAACCCAGAGTTTTAACCACTAGCCAGGGCAGTCCCTCACATGAAAATTTTTGGATAAATTTGAGTGCTTTTCTCCTGTTAATCTGTCTTTGTCAGTTTAAGACCCAGCAAGAGACAATAAGAGGTTCAAGAAAAACTTTTTTCCCTTCCCCTACATCGTGCATAAGCTGTTCTGTTTGTTTTTATTTTGTAATTTGACACATGTCAATATTCTCAAATAATACAGCACTCATTTCAGAGCACTCTAAGATGACACTAAGTACCATTTTCCTCACCACATACAATGATGATGCCTCTCCAGGATTGGTTTTGTCGTTCCTAACCCATTAGGGAGAAATGCCTAATTGTTTCTATTTAACATACTCAACTTTTAACATAAATCACAATTTTTCATATGCTTCTTGGCTATTTGAACTTCCTTTGGAAATATTATTGTCCATTTTTCACTTGGATTATTCATTTGTTAATTTTTTTTTCTCATTTTGGGGGCTCGAGGCATATGGGAACCTAGTTGACTGATCAGGGATGGAACCCACCCCACCTGTAGGGGAAGTGTGGCATCTTAACAGCTGGACCACAAGGGAAGTCCACAGAGAACCTAAAATCCTCTACATCCTAAAGTGGGAAAGATGCATCACTAGGTGGGCTCGAACCACCAACCTTTCTGTTAACAGTCAAAAGTGCTAACCAGTTGCACCAAAGAGACACCTTGTTAAGATTTAAATTGAGGAAGAATTAAAAGACCCTTTAACTGTAATCCCTCTTGTTGCCTATTGTTTGCTTGCACATTCCCCTCCACTGGAAGGAGGATTCTTAACCACTGGACCGCCAGGGACGCCCCTATCATTTTCTTGTAATTTCTAACTTGTTCCCCCGCTTGCACTCTCTTTTACTCTATTCTGTGTTGTCCATAGCATATATCTTCTAACATACTAATAACTTCATTCATCTATTGAACAAATATTTGTGCAGGTACTGTCTTAAGCATTTGAGATGAAAGGGTTCAGTTCAGTTCAATCACTGAGTCATGTCCAACTATTTGCGACCCCATGAATTGCAGCACGCCAGGCCTCCCTGTCCATCACCAGCTCCCGGAGTTCACTCAAACTCAAGTCCATCCAGTTGGTGATGCCATCCAGCCATCTCATCCCTCTGTCGTCCCCTTCTCCTCCTGCCCCGAATCCCTCCCACCATCAAAGATTTTTTCCAATGAGTCAATTTTTCGCATGAGGTGGCCAAAGTACTGGAGTTTCAGCTTTAGCATCAGTCCTTCCAATGAACAGCCAGGACTGATCTCCTTTAGAATGGACTGGTTGGATCTCCTTGCAGTCCAAGGGACTCTCAAGAGTCTTCTCCAACACCACAGTTCAAAAGCATCAATTTTTTGGCGCTCAGCTTTCCTCACAGTCCAACTCTCACATCCATACATGACTACTGGAAAAACCATACCCTTGACCAGACGGAATTCGTTGGCAAAGTAATGTCTCTGCTTTTGAATATGCTATCTAGGTTGGTCATAACTTTCCTTCCAAGGAGTAAACGTCTTTTAATTTCATGGCTGCAATCACCATCTGCAGTGATTTTGGAGCCCCCCAAAAATAAAGTCTGACACTGTTTCCACTGTTTCCCCATCTATTTCCCAAGAACTGATGAGACCAGATGCCATGATCTTCATTTTCTGAATGTTGAGCTTTAAGCCAACTTTTTCACTCTCCTCTTTCACTTTCATCAAGAGGCTTTTTAGTTCCTCTTCACATTCTGCCATAAGGGTGGTGGCATCTGCATATCTGAGGTGATTGATATTTCTCCCAGCAATCTTGATTCCAGCTTGTGCTTCTTCCAGCCCAACGTTTCTCATGATGTATTCTGCATAGAAGTTAAATAAGCAGGATGACAATATACAGCCTTGACATACTCCTTTTCCAATTTGGAACCAGTCTGTTGTTCCATATCCAGTTCTAACTGTTGCTTCCTGACCTGCATACAGATTTCTCAAGAGGCAGGTCAGGTGGTCTGGTATTCCCATCTGTTTCAGCATTTTCCACAGTTTATTGTGATCCACACAGTCAAAGGCTTTGGCATAGTCAATAAAGCAGAAATAGATGTTTTTCTGGAACTCTCTGGCTTTTTCTATGATCCAGCAGATGTTGGCAATTTGATCTCTGGTTCCTCTGCCTTGTCTAAAACCAGCTTGAACATCTGGAAGTTCACGGTTCACGTACTGCTGAAGCCTGCCTTGGAGAATTTTGAGTATTACTTTACTAGCATGTGAGATAAGTGCAATGGTGAGGTAGTTTGAGCATTCTTTGACATTGCCTTTCTTTGGCACTGGAATGAAAACTGACCTTTTCCAGTCCTGTGGCCACTGCTGAGTTTTCCGAATGTGCTGGCATATTGAGTGCAGCACTTTCACAGCATCATCTTTCAGGATTTGAAAGAGCTCAAGTGGAATTCCATCACCTCCACTAGCTTTGTTTGTAGTGATGCTTCCTAAGGCCCACTTCACATTCCAGGATGTCTAGCTCTAGGTGAGTGATCACACCATCGTGATCATATAGATGGTAAAGATCTTTATTGTACAGTTCTTCTGTGTATTCTTGCCACCTCTTCTTAATATCTTCTGCTTTTGTTAGGTCCATACCATTTCTGTCCTTTATTGAGCCCATCTTTGCATGAAATGTTCCCTTGGTATCTCTAATTTTCTTGAAGAGATCTCTAATCTTTCCCATCTGTTGTTTGCCTCTATTTCTTTGCATTGATCGCTGAGGAAGGCTTTCTTATCTCTCCTTGCTATTCTTTGGAACTCTGCATTCAGATGCTTATATCTTTCCTTTTCTCTTTTGCTTTTCCCCTCTCCTTTTCACAGCTATTTGTAAGGCCTCCCCAGACAGCCATTTTGCTTTTTTGCATTTCTTTTCCATGGGGATGGTCTTGATCCCTGTCTCCTGTACAATGTCACGAACCTCAGTCCATAGTTCATCAGGCACTCTATCTATCAGATCTAGTCCCTTAAATCTATTTCTCACTTCCACTGTATAATCAAAAGGGATTTGATTTAGGTCATACCTGAATGGTGTAGTGGTTTTCCCTACTTTCTTCAATTTAAGTCTGAATTTGGCAATAAGAAGCTCATGATCTGAGCCACAGTCAGCTTCTGGTCTTGTTTTTGTTAACTGTATAGAGCTTCTCCATCTTTGGCTGCAAAGAGTATAATCAATCTGATTTCGGTGTTGACCATCTGGTGATGTCCATGTGTGGAGTCTTCTCTTGTGTTGTTGGAAGGGGGTGATTGCTATGACCAGTGTGTTCTCTTGGCAAAACTCTATTCGCCTTTGCCCTGCTTCATTCCGTATTCCAAGGCCCAATTTGCCTGTTACTCCAGGTGTTTCTTGACTTCCTACTTTAGCATTCCAGTCCCCTATAATGAAAAGGACATCTTTTTTGGGTGTTAGTTCTAAAAGGTCTTGTAGGTCTTCATAGAACCGTTCAACTTCAGCTTCTTCAGCGTTACTGGTTGGGGCATAGACTTGGATTACTGTGATATTGAACGGTTTGCCTTAGGAACTTTAAATAAATGTTTGTGAATAATTTATATTCTGAATAACACATTTGTGGATCTTTCTGGTTTCTCCAAAGGCAAAGAAAATAAAATATTAATGCTTAAATGTCTAAATTGTCTGTCTGATCTAAGACTGCCTTTAATGTCTGAGCCTCAAGCAAAGAAAACAAGAAATAGTTCTCTATTCTTCCAAGGCTATAAATTTGCAGTTGATAAGGACTGGTGGGGTCATTTTTACTGCCTGGGATAGCAATGTTTCTCCTGTCTTGCATTTTTAGATAATGAAGATAACAAATCCTTAAAAGTTCTTGCATTCTTGCCTAGAGGATCAGAAGACAACAGAAAAGATTTTGGCCATGACCTTTACTCTTAGGATTAGCTTCTTTGACCACTTTTGGGATTTAGGAACTCCAAGTTTATCTTTGCTGTTTCACAACTAGAGGCGGTATTTACAAGTTTTAAGGGAAATGGAAAGGAATAAAAATCAAAACAAACTTGAACACTAGTGTACTCATTCTTTTTTAAATATTTTGACTTTTTATATATGAGCATGAAATATACAAAGGGCTTCCCAGGTGAAAAGTGAAGCGAAAGTATTAGTTGCCCAATCATGTTCGACTCTATGCAACTCCATGGACTGTAGCCTGCCAGGCTTTCTGTCCTTGGAATTCTCCAGGCAAAAATACTGGATTGAGTTGCAGTTCCCTTCTCCAGGGGATCTTCTTCCAGGGATTGAATCTGGGTCTCCTGTATTGCAGATGGACTCTTTACTCCTTAAAGTACATGAAGGGCTTCCCAGGTGGTGCAGTGGCAAAGAATCCACCTGCCAATGCAGGAGACCCAAGACTTGGGTGAGTGGAGAATGGCCACCCACTCCAATATTCTTGCCTGGAAAATTCCACAGACAGAGAAGCCTGGCATGTGATCACAAAGAGTTGGACATGACTGAGCACACACACAAACACACACACATATGAAATATATGAGCTTCCCAGGTGGCTCAGTGCTAAAGAACCCGCATGCCAAAGCTAGAGATTCTATTCAGTTCTGTTGCTGGGTTGGGAAGATCCCTTGGAGAAGGAAATGGCTACCCACTCCAATATTCTCACCTTGGAAATCCCATGGACAGAGCAGCCTGGCAGGCTACAGTCCTTGGAGTCACAAAAGAGTCAGACATAACTTACCGACTAAACAACATCAACATAAGTGAATGATTAAGTAGATATTATGATGCATTTGAACTGTGGTGCTGGAGAAGACTCTTGAGAGTCCCTTGGACTGCAAGGAGATCCAACCAGTCCATTCTGAAGGAGATCAGCCCTGGGATTTCTTTGGAAGGAATGATGCTAAAGCTGAAACTCCAATACTTTGGCCACCTCATGCGAAGAGTTGATTCATTGGAAAAGACTCTGATGCTGGGAGGGATTGGGGGCAGGAGGAGAAGGTGATGACAGAGGATGAGATGGCTGGATGGCATCACTGGCTCAATGGACGTGAGTCTGAGTGAACTCCGGGAGCTGGTGATGGACAGGGAGGCCTGGCGTGCTGCAATTCATGGGGTCGCAAAGAGTCGGACTGAGTGACTGAACTGAACTGAATGATACACCAACTTTGCTTTGGGCTTCCCAGGTGATGCTAGTGGTAAAAAACGTGCCTGCCAATGGAGGAGCTATTAAGAGACGTGGGTTTGATCCCTGGGTTGGAAAGCTCCTCTGGAGGAGGGCATGGAAACCTACTCCAGTATTCTTGCCTGGAGAATCCCACGGACAGAGGAGCCTGGAGGGCTACAGTCTACAGGCTTGAAAAGAGTCAGACACGACTAAAGCAACTGAGCACGCACACACAGGCAGGCATCCATAAGGTACATAAACTCCCTCTCCCATCTCTTCTGTTTTCCACACCTACTGGCAGGTAAGTGTGGGAACCACACACGCTAAAACCTCTACACAGTGGCAGACACTTGTCAGCTGCCATCCTACCTCCAGAGGACCTCCACTCAGGAAAACGTTGCCCATTAACTCTGAGCAATGAGATAATTGCAGGGGAGTTAATTAGATGGCCAGCATTCCCCTCATGGCAGCTATTACACCTTAACTCTTTGTGGTAGAAGAGCCACACCCATTCTTATTCCTCCCAAACTTATGAGCTGTGCTGTAACACCTCTACATTAATGCCTTTGCCACTGTTTTACACAGCAGCAGGACCAAGCTCCTCCTTTCAAAGAAAGAAAATGAAGTCGCTCAATTGAGTCCTACTCTTTGCGACCCCATGGACTGTAGCCCACTAGGCTCCTCCATCCATGGAATTTTCTAGGCAAGAGTACTGGAGTGAGTTGCCATTTCCTTCTCCAAGGGATCTTCCCAACCTAGGGATCGAATCCGGGTTTCCCACATTGTGGGCAGATGCTTTACCGTCTGAGTCACCAGGCAATCCCAAACTCTCCTATCAAACTTTCAAATTCTGCCGTTATTGAATGACCCACATCCAGCCAAATGCCCAGCCATGCACCTCACGTCTTGAGATCCCATCCTTGAGTTTTCATCCTCTGTGCATTTCTATAATTTAGGACTCTTCCTTGGTACTCATAATTAATATAAATCCCACTCCTCTCAGACTTCCCTGGTAGTGCAGTGGATAAGAATCCTCCTGCCAATGCAGGGGACACGGGTTTGATCCCTCATCCAGGAAGACTCCACCTGCCATGAAGCAACTAAGCCTGTGTGCCACAACCACTGAGCCTGCGCTCTCGAGCCCTCAAGCTGCAACTCCTGAGCCTGTGTGCAGTAGCCACTGAAGTCCATGAGCTTAGAGACCGTGCTCTGCAACCAGAGTAGCCAATGCAATGAGGAACTTGTGCAAAGCAACAAAGACAAATAAATAACTAAATTTTTTTAAAAATCCCACTCTTCTGCAAGATTTGAACACCTACCCAACCACCTATCCCCTATGCCACTACCAGCTACGTTACCAAGGCAAGAAGCGTTACTATTATTGCAATAAGTTACAAACAACTGGGCTTCCCTGATAGCTCAGTTGGTAAAGAATCAGCCTGTGATGTGGGAGACCTGGCTTCCATCCCTGGGTTGGGAAGATCCCCTGGAGAAGGGAAAGGCTACCCACTCCAGTATTCTGGCCTAGAGAATTCCATGGACTGTATAGTCCATGGTGTCGCAATGAGTTGGACACAACTGAGTGATTTTCACGCACACACACACACAATTACTGAGCTAATAAAACATGATATTAATCCAGAAAACCAAAAAGTATAAATAAAAGTTATAGGCTATTTAAACCCAGGCACATACTAGCAGCATGGATGTTTTTGACAGGATCAATTATCAAGGCCCACTTGACATGGCCCACAGTTCTCAATGGATACTTTACACAAGACCAGATAGCTGTTGGGCTTCCCTGGTGGCTCAGATGGTAAAGAATCTACTTAGTGCAGGAGACTCAGGTTCCATCCCTGAGTCAGGAAGATCCCCTGGAGAAGGAAATGACAACCCGTTCCGGTATTCTTGCCTGGAGAATTCCACAGACAAAGGAGCCTGGTGGGTTACAGTCCATGGGGTTGAAAAGAGTGACATGACTGAGCGACTAACACTTCCTTCAAACAGCTGCTATTCATATATATAATATATTAATTTTGAGACTGGGTTATTTTATGTTCTTTCAGTCCTTATTCAACCCTGAATATTCATTGGAAGGATTGATGCTGAAGCTAAAGCTCCCGTTGATGAGAAGAGCAGACTCATTGGAAAAGACCCTGATGCCCAGAAAGATGGAAGGCATGAGGAGAAGAGGACTACAGAGATTGGATGGCATCACCGACTCAACAGGCAAGAGTTTGCACAAACTCCAGGAGATGGTGAAGGACAGGGAAACCTGCTGTGCAGCAGTCCATGGTGTCACAGAGCCAGTCACGACTGAGTGGCTAAACAACAACAAGGGAAAGGCAGGCACATGTGGGCATAGGGGTCAAGCAGGGGCAAAGTGAGTGGCATTCCTGGGCTGCAGCACTGTGGTTCTGCTGTCAATGGGGTCCTCCAAGTTCCCGTAGGTACCTGGTGCCTACCTTGGAGCCTCACCCCACCCCAGGGCCGCAGCAGCCTGGATCCAGGGTGGATGCCTTATAAGACTGGTGGGGACAGGCTTCGATACACAAAGCACTGGTGGAGAGGGAGAAAAAGCCCACAGGGAGCATAGGAACCAGGTGGGCCAATAGGGGCGAAGAACACTGACCGTGGAGGGGGGTGGGGCCAGGTACCACCAGAGAGTGCAGTAATTTATGAACTAGGTGGCGCTAGTGAAAACAACGAGAGACTTATTTTCTTGGGCTCCAAAATCACTGCAGATGGTGACTGCAGCCATGAAAGTAAAAGATGTTTGCTCCTTGGAAGAAAAGCTATGGCAAACCTAGACAGCGTATTAAAAAGCAGAGACATTACTTTGCTGACAAAGTCTGTCTAGTCAAAGCTATAGTTTTTCCAGTAGTCATGTATAGATGTGAGAGTTGGACTATAAAGAAGGCTGAGCAATGAAGAATTGATGCTTTTGAACTGTGGTGTTGGAGAAGACTCTTGAGAGTCCCCTGGACAGCAAGATCAAACCAGTCAATCATTGGAAGGATTGACGCTGAAGCTGAAGCTCTAATACTTTGGCTACCTGATGCAAAAAGATAACTCCTTAGAAAAGACCCTGATGATGGGAAAGATTGAAGGCAGGAGGAGAAGGGGAGGACAGAGGAAGAGATGGTTCGATGTCATCACCAACTCAATGGACATGAGTTTGAGCAAGCTCTGGGAGATGGTGAAGGACAGAAAAGCCTGGCATGATGCAATCCACAGGGAGAGTCAGACACGACTGAGGAGGGGTAAAGATCCTTGACAGTAAAGATCTCTTGCCAGTGCAAGAGATGCAGAAGACACATGTTCATTCCCTGGGTCGGGAAGATCCCCTGGAGGAGAGCATTGCAACCCACTCCAGCATTTTTGCCTGGAGAATTCCATGGACAGAGGAGCTTAGAGGACTATAGTCAATGAGTCTGCCAAGACTGAAGCCACTTCGCAGGCAGGAAGTCTGCTTGGGAGTGTTTTTCCCAACTGTGACCCTCCTCTCTCCCTTACTAAGCCACACCTCCCTTTGGAATGCTTTTCTCTACCCCACCCTATATTTTGGATCCACCATTTGTTGTCTGTTCCCTGAAGGCAAAATGGTTCTTTTGCCTGAGGCTCTCTACTCCTGAAACCAGGCTACACAGTTGAATGGGAAAAAAAAAAGAGAACCATTCAACTGGAGAAAAAAAGGTGGGCTCAATAGACAAGAGAGAAAGTGGAGCCAAGATTTTGTTATCATCAGTTTCTATCTTCCCTGGTGGTCCAGTGGCCAAGACTCCCAAAGCAGGGTGCTGGGTTCCATCCCTGGTCAGGGAACTAGATCCCACACGCAGCAACTAAGCACTAAGCATTCACAAACTGCAACTAAGACCTAATTCATTTGGTGCAGCCAAACAAATAAATAAAAGGTATTGTAAAATAAATAAATCGTATTTGTATTTATTTTATTTAACTTGTATTTTGTTTCTTTCTCCCATCCCTGACTTTTCTTTTTTGCCGCACCAAGCCTGATCTCAGTTCTTAGACCAGGAACCAAACCAGTGCCTCTGCAGTGGGCGTGCAGAATCTTAACTACTAGTTCGTGTGCTCAGTCACTAAGTCGTGTCCGACTCTTTGTGACCCCATGAACTGTAGCCCGCCAGGCACCTCAGTCCATGGGATTCTCCAGGCAAGAGCACTGGAGTGAGTTGCCATGACCTCCTCTAGGGGATCTTCTCAATTCAGGGATCAAACCTGGGTCTTCTGCAGCTCCTGCATTGCAGGCAGATTCTTTAATGCTGAGCCACTGGGAAGCCCAAAATGTTCCACATTTGCTCAGGTGTGTACAAGTATTTGTTATTTCAGCCAATAACTAAAAAACAAGATTCTAGGTTGGAAATAATTATCCTTCAGAATTTGAAAGATATGGTTCCATTATCTTCTAGCATCTGGTGTTGTTGAAGAATCTGAAGCCATCATATTTCCTGATCTTAAAGTCTCACTTTTTAACATTTTCTCTTCTATCAGCATTTTACATCTGCTTGTGGTTTTGCTTTACGTACTATAAGGGGATAGCTTTGAATTATCTTCAAACCCTTCTCTTTATGTTTCAGATATCAAACTTCTAAATTCTAGATGGTTATTTTATTTTGCTCTCTCGAATTTTCCTTTATTAAAGGAGCATCTTGTTTGTTTCAAAAATATGTCTTCCTAGGGAAAAAAAGTATTACATGATTTTTTATCTCTGGAGAAATCAGTGGTAGTTTTCATTATGAGTTCTTTTATAGTCTTTTTCTAGTTGCTTCATTTCATTTGGCTTTTTATCTCATCTATCACACTATAAAGATGTTAACTAATAAAAGGCAGCTAAAAGGGTATTACAATTTTTAGAAATTTTTATCCAGTCTTTGTATGGATATTTGGAGTGTGCATTTTCTGAACTCTTCTATCTCTCAGTATTTTTATCTTCTGTTGCTTGGGACTCAGTTTGTGTCAAGTTTAAAAAGCAAAACTCCACCATCATCTATGTCCCATACTTCTCTCCAGCCCTGGTTCTCGCAAATGTTTGGTTTTTGGTTTTTTTTTTTGCTTTAACTTTTTATTTCATGTTGGAGTATAGTCAATTAACAATGTTGTGATAGTTCTAGGGGGACAGCAGAACGACTTAGCCATACATGTACATGTGTCCATTCTCCCAAAACTCCCCTCCCACCCAGGCTACTACCTAACACAGGCAGAGTCCCCTGTGCTATATAGTAGGTCCTTGTTGGTTATCCATTTCTAAGTATAGCAATGTCTCACCTTTCTGGGAAATGTTGAGGGCAGGAGGAGAAGGGGGTGACAGAGGATGAGCTGAACATGAGTTTGAGCAAAGTCGGGGAGATAGTGAAGGACAGGGAAGCCTGGGGTGCTGCAGTCCATGGGGGTCACAAAGAATCAGACACAACTTAGCGACTGAACACCACCACCACCCTTCTCTTAAACTTGGATTTCTTGAGTGAGCATCTATGTAGGCCCTTTTTCATTAACTCACATCTGAATCTTAAAACTCCTGCAATCTGATTTTTGCCCTTCTTCAAGGGCTCTATGAGACTGCTGTAGGAGGGGTCACCTGTCCCAAAGGGGATACAGCTGAGAGCAGAACCACAGGAGTAGAACTTGCCCTTAAGGAGCACCAAGAATCGACTACCATTCCAGCACAGATGGAATCATGTGGGGAGGGGCATGCTTGTTAAAACAAGAACTGCTGGGCCCCAAGGCTTCCCAAGTGGTGCTAATGGTAAAGAATGTTCCTGCCAATGCAGGAGACATAAGAGACCCTGGCTCTATCCCTGGATCAGGAAGACCTGGAGAAGGGAATGGCAACCCACTCCAGTATCCTTGCCTGGGGCATCCCATGGACAGAGGAGCCTGGTGGGGCTATAGTCTATGGGGTTGCACAGAGTTGGACAAGACTGAGGCAACTTAGCACGCATGCACACTCGGCCTGTCTTTGATTCAGTAGGCCTGGGTTGGACCTCAACCATTTCTAATCATAACTAACAAGTCACCAGGTGCCTCTGATGTTGCCTGTCTACAGGGCACACCTTTGAGAACCATTTAAATAAAGCGTTGTGACCTGACACCCATCTGTGGCTACTCTTCATCCCCTACAAAAGCAGCCATTGACCCAAATGTCCACTTATGCTTTTTGCTAAAAACAAACAAGACTGCTTTCGGCATTTCTTCCTTCTCAGTTTCCTGCTACAGAGGGATGGGGAGGTTGAATACTGAAGAGATGAATAATGAATAACCAAACAGTAGGGCAGCTGGGGATCTTCTGTCCCACAGTCAGCAGTTAATGTTAGGGCCCTTTGCCAGAATTCAATACAAATTTATTTTGGGGGGTGGAGGGTACCAATTTATAAACTTAATTTCAGATGCTCCAGAAATCAAAAAGAGGCAATGGAACTGATAGTCTAAAAAAGAAATTAAAATTACAGATCCAAAATACACATTCATAAAATATCAGTCTATTACACTGCTTATAACAGACCCTTTTTCCCCTCTTTTCCCTTACTAGCATCCAAAGGTTTCAGATGAGTCAGGCAAAGAAAACCTGCTGTTAATTGGGAGTTTTATCTCCTCCTTGAACTCCAGCACTTTAAGCCCAGTTCACAAACCAGCAGCCATCTCTACAAGCAGAGTTTGAAAGAAATTGATTTTTCAGGCAACCTCAGGAAGACACAGCCACAAAGGTGCCTTATAAAATTTCTACCCTACTTGACAAAGGGCATTACTACTCTCTCCTATTAGTCCCCTAATAGGACTACGCCCACTCACCTAATCCTTTTACTCATTAGTCATTTACATTAATATAGGCTGGCTGATTGGCTTATCTGTCGTTTTTAAGAGGAAACGGGAAGTAGACTTTTACTCTCTCACCACCGCGTGTCAGCCTGGGTTTTTTCCCTCTCTTTCTTAGCTCTATAGTTCTTCTAGGCTTCTCTGGAGCAGTTTGAGCCTACAGCATCGCCTTCCACTGGCACCCAGAGATCTAGGAGGCGCTTCGAGCTGTGACTAGACTTCCGATGGATTCATCAGAAGATAACCCAACCTGGACCCTAGACTCTCTGAAAACATCCATCAGTGACGCTTCCCAGGCAATGCAGGGTGAGCTGGGGAGAGAGGGGGCTGGGTAGGGAAGGTTAAGAGCCTATCTTTCTTTGTGTTTTACTGACTTCAGTCTTTTACAGAGAAATGCAGTTAAGTAAATCTTGGAGGAGAGGATGGCCAGGGAGTGTAGGGCCCTCTCATTAAAAAAAAGAAAAGAAAAGAAAGGGCCAGATTAACAGGAGAAAAGTGGGAACTGTATTGTTTGCTTTCTATGCTCAGGAATCTGTCAGTCTTCTAAGGACATCGAACATGCAGTCAAGAGTTCTCCTAAACCAGGGCGAATAGCGTCTTATGAGATCGGTACTTTAAAATAAATTTTTAAAAAAATTTTATTTAGCTGTGCCAAGTCTTTAATTGTGGCAAGTAGGCTCTAGTTCCCTGATTAGAGGTGGAACCTGGACCACCAGAGATGTCCCAGCGATTAGTATTTTCACCAGCATTATATTCCAATCATGAGTTTTAAAAATCTCTCCTTGGAGCCTCACAGGATCCCAGCCTTGGCCTCCCAGACCCACTCACTGCATTTGAACTCTTCTTACCGGCTTCCCTGGTGGCTCAGAGGGTAAAGCCTCTGCCTGCAATATGGGAGGCCCTGGTTTGATCCCTAGGGTTTTAAGATCCTCTGGAGAAGGAAATAGCAACCCGCTCCAGTATTCTTGCCTGGAAAATCCCATGGACAGAGGAGTCTGGTGGGCTATAGTCCATAGGGTCGCAAAGAGTCAGACACGACTGAGCGACTTCACTTTCTTTCACTTTACCCTGACTTTGGATGGGAATGGGTGGTGTAGGGTGGTGGTGCCCAGATGACTTGGAGCCAACCAACACCCTCTGGGCAGCCAGGAAGTTGGGTGGATCCTGCTGGCATCTATTCTACCCTCTGCCTCCCCCACATCTTGAAAATCAGTATATACAAAGGGGAAAAAAATTAATGAAGATTATATCTATATAATATAGCCAGCCTCTCTCTTTTCTTGAATTTGCCTTCAGTTCAGTTCAGCCACTCAGTCATGTCCAACTCTTTTTTTTTGTTTTGTTTTGGGTTTTTTTTGTTTTGTTTTCTTTTGTTTTTTTGTGTCCAACTCTTTCCAACCCCATGAATTGCAGCACACCAGGCATCCCTGTCCATCCCCAACTCCCAGAGTTCACTCAAACTCATGTCCATCGAGTTGGTGATGCCATCCAACCATCTTATCCTCTGTTGACCCCTTCTCCTCCTGCCCCCAATCCCTCCCAGCATCAGAGTCTTTTCCAGGGAGTCAAAGTACTGGACTTAAACCAGGTGGCCAAAGTAATGGAGTTTCAGCTTTAGAATCAGTCCTTCCAATGAACAGCCATGACTGATCTCCTTTAGAATGGACTGGTTGGATCTCCTTGCAGTCCAAGCGACTCTCAAGAGTCTTCTCCAACACCACACTTCAAAAGCATCAATTCTTCGGTGCTCAGCTTTCTTCACAGTCCAACTCTCACATCCATACATGACCACTGGAAAAACCATAGCCTTGACTAGACGGACCTTAGTCGGCAAAGTAATGTCTCTGCTTTTGAATATGCTATCTAGGTTGGTCATAACTTTTCTTCCAAAGAGTAAGCATCTTTTAATTTCATGGCTGCAGTCACCATCTGCAGTGATTTTGGAGCCCAGAAAAATAAAGTCTGACACTGTTTCCACTGTTTCCCCATCTATTTCCCATGAAGTGATGGGACCAGATGCCATGATCTTCATTTTCTGAATGTTGAGCTTTAAGCCAACTTCTTCACTCTCCACTTTCACTTTCATAAGAGGCTTTTTCGTTCCTCTTCACTTACTGCCATAAGGGTGGTGTCATCTGCATATCTGAGGTTATTGATATTTCTTCCGGCAATCTTGATTCCAGCTTGTGCTTCTTCCAGCCCAGCGTTTCTAATGATGTACTCTGCATATAAGTAATTTGCCTTGCTGCTGCTGCTAAGTCACTTCAGTCATGTCTGACTCTGTGCAACCCCAGAGACGGCAGCCCACCAGGCTCCCCCATCCCTGGGATTCTCCAGGCAAGAACACTGGAGTGGGTTGCCATTTCCTTCTCCAGTGCATGAAAGTGAAAAGTGAAAGTGAAGTCGCTCAGTCTTGTCCGACTGTTACCAACCCCATGGACTGCAGCCTACCAGGCTCCTCCGTCCAGAGGATTTTCCAGGCAAGTGTACTGGAGTGGGGTGCCATTGCCTTCTCCGAGTAATTTGCCTTAGTGCCTGACAATTTTACAACCGGGAATCTTAATTTCCATTTGCACAAGTTCATGTAAGTCAAATGGATCCTGATTCTCTAATATAGCTTTAATTTATTTTACATTTATTTTTGATTGCTGCACTCAGGCTTTCTCTAGTTGTGGTAAGTGGGGGCTATTCTCTGCTTGTGGTGTGTGGTCTTCTCATTACAGTGGCTCCCCTAGAGCACAGGCCTCTAGTTACATTGGCTTCGGTAGTTGTGGTACACAGGTTTAGGTGCTCTGTGGCCTGTGGCATCTTCCTGGCCTAAGGATCAAACCTGTGTCCCTAAGGTTGGTAGCCAGGTATTTGGTAGCCACTGTACCACCAGAGAAGTCTCAACAGTGAGTGTTTAACAGCATAAAGCCTGGTATAATGGAATGGGTAACAGCCCCTTTGACTTAACTAGTTCTTAAGGATGGAGAGAGATTATCACATTTGGGGATTCTTTGTCTATTGCATAGGTGTGGGGTCACAGAGTCAGACACAACTGAAGCAACTTAGCAGCAGCAGCAGCAGCAGCTATAATGGTGAATTGTTGAAACTTGTCACACTGAAACATTTTGACTTGCATTAATGCTTTATGTCCCTACAGTCATATTAAAAATCATCCACACAAATGAAAATGGGAAAACTGTCAATATCTGATTTTAGCTCCATGTTTTTCCACTTGGAATCATACTTAGGTACCTCCAATGCAGGAGACGCAAGAGATGTAGGTTTGATCCCTGGGTCAGGAAGATACTCTCAAATAGGAAATGGCAACCAGCTCCAGTGTTCTTGCCTGGAAAATTCCATGGACAGAAGAGCCCATGGGGCCTACTGTCCACGGAGCCGCAAAGAGTCAGATATGCCTGAGCACATACCTAAACTGCGTACATACATATGACCCCATGGGAAAATATTTAACACTCAGGACTACTCGTAACAGCATGAAAATGAGTTTTGAGAAGAAAGTGTTTCCCATTATGGTGGATTCCACCAGGCTTAAAGGCATGCACATGCTAGTTAACTGCCCATGGTACCTAGGGTCTGTCTTCACTCTGGGCAGCTTCCCACTGTCCACTGTTGTGAGCTGCTTAAAAGCAGACCTAGTTTGGGTGAGAGCTAAGTGGCTTCTGGATATTGCAGTTTGCCCTAATTGATCTTAGTTTTCTTTTTCTTTCAGTTTCCACTCAACTCTCTGAAATGTTAGCAACAAACCTCAGTAACTTGACTCTCAACCCAAGTATCAAGTTGCCGTATCTACCAGAATACCCATCTCAACCGACTGGGCAGTTACCTAGTGAGAAAACACCCAATAGGCGGAGAGGAGTAAGAACGCTGTTGAGTGAGCGGAGATACAGGATGCAAAAGTTGATTGAATCTCTCAGACTTCGCTATGCCAAAGGAGTTCCTCGTGTGAGTTCTGGTTAGGCAGCACTGAGCCACTCTGGGCACTCACATGCATCAAGATGTAAATATTGGCGGGAGGGTGGTGACGGTGGTGGTGGTGGAATTACCTGGTGGTCCAGCGGTTAAGACTCCCAGGGGTTCGAACTCTACTGTAGGAGACACAGGTTCTATCCCTGGGAAGGACCTCAAAGCCCTGGGGTTCAGCCACAAAAAAATAAATATTTATTTATTTATTTACTTAATAAATGATGAACAGCAGCTGTCACTCTTCCACTGTACTCAGGAGCGCGGGTATGAAAGACACTTAGAGTTTTAAGAGTCTCTGACTCCTCTTAGGTTAGATGTGTGGCACTAGTAATCTGAATTTTGCTTGACAGCTTGTAATATATGTCTTTTTCTTCCCACAAAGTCTGACTCTCAAAGAGAACTACAGCAGCAGGAGGACACTGAGGTCAGTAGAAAGTCTTACCAAACAGGTGGGTGGGCATCTGGCTAACAGGGGAGGAAGAGTGGCAACATTTGAGTGAAAAAGAAAACTAAGATCAATTAGGGCAAACTGCAATATCCAGAAGCCACTTACCTCTCACCCAAACTAGGTCTGCTCTTAAGCAGCGCACAACATTTCACCATACTTCAGTTATTTCAAATTATTAACCAGTTAATCCATCTCATTCTTTTTTCCAGATTCGATCAAGAGTGCGAAGATTCCAGTGTACCTGTAGTTATTGCCAGTTTAAGAGAAATCCTTCTGATGATACTTATGAGAATTATTACAATACAACATACAGTAATTATGCCATGGAATCGGATGAGTCATAAACCTTTTTCTTGTACTGTTTTCTTGCTGGTAATTTTTAGGATCATTATGAAGCAGCTTGGGAAAGATTGTACCAATATTTTGATAATGTATGTTGTAAGTTTGTCTTTTTTACTTGCATATCTTTTCTACCTTAATACAGTTAACTTATGAGGAATCTATATGTAGCTTGGATTTGAAATGATTTGAATACACTACACTAGTTCCACTTGGATCTGACACCATGAAGTACTAGTTAAGTCTCAGGTATTGCCTGTTTCTTAAACCTGAAGTTGAAACTCAATATCAAGAATTTGAAACAAATTAACTTGGGAAGGAATGTGAAGATAACATTGGCTGGCTTGGCCAGACCATTATTAGTGCGTTAAACAGTAATAAAAAATTTTTGATGTGCTGTTTCAGTTTTTAGTAGCAAATAGATGTGTTTATAGAAGGTCGTAATAAAACTTGAGACTTATTTGAGTAACTTTAAGATAAATCCTTGTTCTCATCTTAGACTTGTTTTTGCTAGCTATGTATTAAATGAATACTACTTACCCCCATCACGTTCCCAGGATGTAAATATATCTGGTGTTCTAATTCTTTTTTTTTTCTTTATTGGGCATTCTAATATTTTGTGATACTGTCCTGTTGGGGAGAAAGTTTACACATTTGAGTTAAGGTTACCAAACAGGTGCACTGATGTGTGCACATAGTATCCTCTTGGAAGAAGTTAACCAGTTGGTGTTGTAAAAGGATATTAAAGGACTGGGGGTGCTTCCCTGGTAGCTCAGTAGTAAAGACTCCACCTGCCAATGCAGATGAACAATGTACACGGGTTTGATTCCTGGTCCGGCAAGATCCCACATACCCTGGAGCAACTAAAGCCTGTGTGCCATACTATGGACCGTGCTCTAGAGCCCAGGACCCACAGCTACTAGAGCCTGCACCCTAGAGCCCACATTCTGAAACAAGAGAGGCCACCACTGTGAGGAGCATGCACTCCGAAACTAGAGAGTAGCTCCCATCAGGTGGCCAAAGTATCGGAGCTTCGGCTTCAGCAGCAGTCTTCAGTGAATACTCAGGGATGATTTCCTTTAGGATTGACTGGTTGAATGTCTTTGCAGTCCAAGGGCCTCTCTAGAGTCTTCCCCATAACCACATCCTCCAATTTAGTCCCTCTCTGAAGTACCGAGGCAACAGTATTTGATGCACATTTCCTGAGTTATCTTGCAGATATAAAAGAACCTTACACCAAATGAAAGATGTTACTACTGGATGACCACAAGCACAGAGCCCGGGAGACCCTGGAGCCTGATTATGTTAATCCCTGTAACACTGCCTGGGACCCGTCTCCTTTACCCGGCATTTTTTTTTTCCCCCAACTGTACCTCCTTGCTTATGGAATTTTAGTTCCCTGACTGAGGATTGAACCCAGGTCCTCACCTGGGTTCTAAAACTGCTCAGGGCACCCCTGGTGGCTCAGTGATAAAGAATCTGCTTGCCAGTGCAGGAGACTCAGGTTTGATTCTTGGTCCAGGAAGATCCCAGATGCCTCAGAGCAACTAAGCCTGTGCGCCGCAACTACTGAGCCTGGACTGCCATTTACTGAAAAGTGCAAATGTGTGCTCAGTTGTGTCTGACTCTTGGGGACTCAATGGGCTGTAGCCCTTTAGGCTCCTCTGTCCGTGGAATTCTCCAGGTAAGAATACTGGAGTGGGTTACCATTCCCTTCTCCAGGGGATTTTCCTGACCCAGGGATCGAACCCAGGTCTTCTACACTGTAGACAGATTACCATCTGAGCCACCAGGGAAGGCCACAATTACTGAGGCCCGAAAGCTCTAGATTCTGTGCTCCACAACAGGAGAAACCTGAGCGCTGTAATGACGGACAGACTGTGCTCTCTGTAACTAGAGAAAAACCCTCGCAGCAATGAAGATCCAGCACAGAGAAAAATAAAGCCATTATTCTTTTAAAAATATCTGTTTCTTCTGCTCAAGGATTTTGAGACCATAAGCCACCCATATCCTTGCCTGGTCCTGTAAGAAACCTTTTCTGCTCAAAATCCAACGTTCAGAGTGTGAGGTTAGCTAGGCATATGGGATGGGAAGAATGGAATGCAAATTCTTCTTCAACTTGATAAATAATACAAAGCAAAGCTGTCTCTGAACCTCTTCAGCATCTAAGGAAAATCTTCCCCAAAGGCTAACACCCAATTTTCCAAATTTTCTCAGAAAGGCAGTGGTTCAGAGAACCTACCTACTTATTAATAGTGTCAGGTTGGTGAGCAGACACAGGCATTTTTGAGTATCTTTTTCTTCCTTTATCTTTCTTTTATTAGAGAAGACAGTAACAGGAGAAGAGGGTAACAACATGCCCCCTGGTCATACACTTGCTCTCCCAGACCACTATCTATGCCCAATAGGAGCTGTATAAATGGATGGGCTGATTGGTGAGTCATGCTTTATTTAGAAGATTCTATTTGGGCAAGCTGACCTTCAGCTCCTGAAAAGGAGCCTTAGAAAGCTTGTCTGTGGTTTGAAAGCCATAGAATTATAACCCCTAGTGCCCACAGAGGTTTTTCTACGTTTGAAAGTTCCAAAAAAGACACAGCACTTTGTTACAATTAGACAAATCTAATGAAATATTTTAAAAGTCTGGCACGTTGGTGATGTTCTCTGAAATACCCTGGTCAGCTCCTCAAATTCTGGTGACAGTTGCTTGGTTCAAATCCTCCCTTCTCTCCACCTCCAAGCTGCCCCCATCCCTTAGTTACAAGCAGAACACTGATGATGTATTTTCATACAGGCTGGTGGAAAGTGCATGGTGTTACAGATACTGGTAGCTTCTGTTTGAGGAATTACTACAATACTTACTGAGATCATTTTATGGAGAGATGACCCCACTGATGACAATGAGCTATTTCCAATGGAAAAAGAAAATTTGTAGTAGCTTCAGTCTAAGGTCTGAATGAGGAAAAGAGAGATTTAAAAAAACAAAAGAAAAACCCTACTTCATTCACTACTAGAAGTACTTCATTTAGTTTCCTGAGAAAACGTCCTGCTTTAGTAATAGGAAGACACTGGGTTACCAGGCTGAGTGCAGAACCCATATGAAACCCTGAATACAACTGCATGATCTTACTTGACTCTGGGAGGCATCCTTTACAGTTAGAGGTGGGCGGTGCAACTCTGTGGGTCAGCAGAAGTTATTGGACAGGCAGCATCTGTCACTTGGAAACTTCTCAGAGGGACAAACTCTGTGCTCCATCACCAACCCCTAGGTCAGTGGAGCCCAGTGTTGACTTAAGAAAACCCACAATGTGAGAACTGCAAGTTAAGTTTTATTTGGGGCAATATGAGGACTACAGCCTGTGAGACAGCACCTCAGATTGCTCTGAGGAACTGCTCCAAAGAGACGGGGGAAGGCCAATATATACATGATTTTGGTGAAGGGGGAGTTCATGCAAGCAAGCACATATTTTTTTGCAGAAGTTTTCTGCTAGTCACAGGATTAGTCATCGCTATGAAGGATTTTAGTGCTTTTCTAGATAGGAGGTGATAGAAGATCACTCTTCTATCTATTGGGCTCATAAAATCAGGTCCTGAAAATATCTATCTGAAGACCTGTTCACGCCAATTCCTGCCAACCCTTGAGGACAGAGAGCTTCATTTCTGCTCTCCACCCTGAACTCCTTTCAGGGTGAATGACCAGCAGCTTTAGCATCCCTTGATTTAATCCTGTAGCAGTGGATGGCAAATGCCAATAGCAAGTGCCAATTTATAGCCAACACCAGCAGTCAGTATTTTAATAAGCCCTCCAGGTGACTATGATGCACTCTGAAGCTTGGGAGCTGCTTTGGATATATTTGGCAGGGTCTCTGCAGTTTCTCTGAGGTTCCCATGCCTCTAAAAGGCATGTGGTCCTGCAAGCATCATTTACATATATTGAGAGGCAGTGTCTGTTCCTTTACTGTTTTTATTTTTTTATTTTGAATTTTTTTTTTTTTAATTGAAAGATAGTTGCTTAACAGACTTGGGTTGGTTTCTGCCAAACATCAACATGAATCAACCATAGGAATGTGTGTTACTTTTTTAATAGGAAATTTTTTTGCTTGTGCCAGTCTAACAATTTCACCTCTAATGGTGCAAGAGAAATGCCTCCAGGGACATACATTAAAAGGGACACCATTTAATCATGGTCTAACTTCCCAAAGGGTTTCCCTGGTGACTCAGACAGAAAAGAATCCACCTGCAACATGGAAGACCTGGGTTCCACCCCTGGGTGGGAAAGATACCCTGCAGGAGAGCATGGCAACCCACTCCAGTATTCTTGCCTTGAGAATCGCCATGGACAGAGGAGCCTGGAGGGCTATAGTCCATGGGGTCACAAAGAGTCAGACATGACTGACTGACTAAGCACAGCACACAGCACTTCCAAAACCAACAAAATAGTTTTCCCGGTCCTACTGTATTCCAGTGGCGGAACCCAGGAGGTTCAGGCCTGCTTTGAACAGTCTTCTTTTTTTTTTCCAAATAAATGCTTCAGAACATTCTGGTAAAAGTATGGAGGCTAGGAGGGAGAAGCGATCCCTCTGCCTCACTACCTTCCAAAGGAACCTTGTGAAAGGATTTAACATGGCCTGATTTCCGAATCCAAGACCTCTAAAAGAGTCCTGTATTTTCTGATACTACCTCCTCCCCTCTGCAAAGAGTGGGTAATTTGCTCACTCAGTCCTTCCTTGAATGTCACAGCCTTTTCTCAGTTTCCCTTTCCCCAAACAACCCTGATCTCCCATCACTCATGGTCTCCAGGGTGAGAGAGAATATTTTTTTTGAGAGAAAGTTTTAAAATGTTAGAGGGATGGGGACTTCCCCTGTGGTCCAGTGGTTAAGGCTCTGCTTTCCCAATGCAGGGGGCCTGGGTTCAATCCCTTGTCAGGGAACTAAGATCCCACACACTGTAACTACTGAGCCTACAACTGGGGAAGCCTGCGCACAGCAAGGAAGACCCATCCCAGCCTAAATAAAGAAATAAAATAAAAGGTTGGAGGGAAAAAAGACCTTCACGGTAACTCATTTCACATGGTTGGAATTTTATTTATTTATTTATTCATATTTTCTTCATTTTAAAAAATATTTCCCAAACTTTCTACAAGGAAATGAAATACATTTACTTAAAAGCGGATGCAAACTTTATGCTCGAGACATCAATTACAAGCTGGTAAATGTAAATGCTACCACTCTTAAGAAATCTACACACAGGAGGGGACAGGTTTTTTTGCTTCTGAGTGAGAGTATATTTAAAACCACGCAATGTTCCCTCCACAATAAAAATAAAAATAGAAATGATGGAAACAAACCTGGCACATTCCATGTGATTGGGACAGGAGGAGTGAAACAGTGTCCCGGGACTCGCTGATTCCCATCAGTGAAATAGCTGCTCAATCCTCATGGGAATAAACTTTGAACTTTTCACTTTTGTGATGATTCTGACGATTTAGTGAGGAACACTGCAGAGACTGCACTGACCCAAAGAGAATACTTTGATACTAGGGTTAGAAATAGATTGGAGCCACAATAATGTGAATATACTCAGTACTGCTGAACTGAACACTTAAAGTTAGTCAAACTTTAAAGTTAGTTATAGTTAAAATGGTGAATTTTATGTTATTTTTAAAATCACAAACACATAATTTTATAAAGAAAATTTTAAGGAAATTCAGGAAATGGCAAGCCAATAAAGAAAATCAATGGAGTTAAAAATTGGTTCATTAAAAGAACTTATAAAATTGATGAAACTCCAGAAAATCTTTAAATATATATTCTTTTTAAAAGATAAGGCACAAATCCAGCTTTTATGAATAAAAACACATGACAATTACATTCATTTTGTAAGCTTAAAACATATAAGAGAACCTCACACAATAGGATGACTATTATCAAAAAGAAAAGAGATAACAAACACTGGTGAGGATATAGAGAAAAGGGACCACGGTACAGTGCTGGTAAGAATGAAAATCAGTACAGCCAGTATGGAAAACAGGTTGGGAGTTCCTCAAAAAATTAAAAATAGAGCTACCATGTGATCTAGTAATTGCACTTCTAGGTATATTCAAAAGAAATAAAATCAGTGTCTCCAAGAGCTAGCTGTACCCCTATGTTAATTGCAGCACTATTCACAATAGCTAAGACATGGAAACAACCTAAACGTCCGTTGATGGTTGAATGGATAAAGAAGATATGATACTTGGAACTTCCCTCGTGGTCCAGTGATTAAGAACTTGCCTTCCAACGCAGGGGACATGGGTTTGATCCCTTGCACCACAACCAGAGAAACACAAGTGCCACAACAAAGACTCAGTGCAGCCAAAAGAAAAAGAAAAAAATGATACACACACATATACACAATGGAATATTATTCAGTCAGAAAGAAGAAAGAAATTCTGCCATTGCAACAATATGAACTTTGAGGATATTATGCGAAATGAAATGTCAGAGAAAGACAAACACTGAATAATCTCACTTACATGTGAAATCTAAAACATTAAACTAATAGAGTGGAACAGTGTTGCCAGGGGCTAGGTGGGGAGAGGTAGGGAATATGGGATGTTGGTCAAGGATACAAACTTCAAGTTATAAGATGAATAAGTTTTGAGAATCTGCTGAACAGCATGGTGACTATAGTTAAACACTCCATTATATACTTGAAGGCTGCTCCACGGGGAGAGTTTACTGCTCTTATTGTAACAACAGCAACAAGGGAGTTCCCTGGTGGGCTAGTGGTTAGGACTCTGTTTTCTGGCTGCCAAGGGCTTGGGGAAGTAAGATCCCACAAGCTGTGCCAAAAAGTTTTAAAGAAATAAACGGGCTTTCCAAAAAAAAGTTAATTATGGAGGTGAAGGATAGAACTAATCTTATTATGGAAAACATTTTGCAATATATACATGTATTGAATCATCACACTCTAAACTTACACAATGTTATACCTCAATTCAATCTCTATAAAAGCTGAGAAAAAAATATAATTGAAAACTCATATAAAAATGAAAGAGTTCCGGGAAATCACAAGATACCAATGGTGTCTGAAGCAAAATATATTTTTGAAAAATTATATATGTATGTTTCAGAGCCATTTATTCCTTTATTAACAAATTCATTCATGGATGCATTCATTCCTCAAATTCAGTGAATATGAACTGAACATCTATCATATGTCAGGCATAGTGTGTTGTAATGGGGCCACACAAATGAACAAAACACACACCCTCCTTGCTGCAGATTGTGTGTGCCCCCCAAATTCATATGCTGAAATCGAATCCCCCGAATGATAGTATTTGGAAGTGGGGCCTCTGGGAGGTGAATAGGTCATGAGGATGGAGCCTCCTGAATGAGATTGAGTGAGTGAGTGAGTGAGTGAGTGAGTGAAGTCGCTCAGTTGTATCCGACTCTTTGCAACCCCGTGGACTGTAGCCCACCAGGCTTCTCCGTCCATGGGATTCTCCAAGCAAGAATACTGGAGTGGGTTGCCATTTCCTTCTCCATGAGATTAGTACTGTTATAAAAGAGACTGCAGGGAGCTCCCTTGCTCCTCCATGTGACCATAGAGTGAGAAGACAGCTGACTGCTAGCTAGAACTCTTATCAAGCACTGACTCTCCCGGCATCCTAATCTTGACTTTCTCAGTCTCCAGCTGCTGGTCTTGGAGAGTCTCCTAGAGGCGGGTGAGGTGGGGACATGGACACTGGTGGCAGACACGCTGAGGAATGGTCAACCATGTGAACGCCACTGCCCACTGCTGCCACTGTGGCCCATTAGCCTACATATATGTTTCTTTGTTTGCTTATTCTGATTTGTGTGTGTGTGTCTTTGGCTGTTAGACTTGCAGGGATCTTAGTTCCTCGACCAGGGACTGAATCCTCGCCCTCAGCAGTGAAAGTGAAGAGTCCCAACCACTAGACCAGGAGGAAAGTCCCTACATACATGTTTTTAATTGATTCTAAGTAAAACCTTGTCATGAGGGAAAAAGAAAATAGGTTGGAGTACTATTAATATTGGAGAAGAAAATGGCAACCCACTCCAGTGTTCTTGTCTGGGAAAATCCCATGGACAGAGGACCCCACAGTCTGTGGGGTCGCAAAGAGTCGGACACGACTGACCACGCATGCACTATAACAGCAGCTGCAGACTTAAAATATAAGCAAACAAACACTGAGCCACCAATGCCACTCATGAATGCTTCAGTCCAGAAAGATTTTTATTAAACAGCAGCAGCAGAAGGCAGCTAGTTTTTAATCACCATCACCTTTGCATTGCCATTCTAAAGTGTGAACGATGAAGTTCTATTCCTCTTCGTGGCAGCAGATGGCGCCATCGGGACATACACCACAGAAAGTGAAAGACGTGAAGTCGCTCAGTCGTGTCCAACTCTTTGCGACCCCGTGGACATATACCACAGGCTAGAGCGTAAAAGTTGAGAGTTGGACTGTAAACAAAGCTGAGCGCCGAAGAGCTGATGCTTTTGAACTGTGGTGTTGGAGAAGACTCTTTAGAGTCCCTTGGACTGCAAGGAGATCCAACCAGTCAATCCTAAAGGAGATCAGTCCTGAATATTCATCGGAAGGACTGATGCTGGAGCTGAAACTCCAATACTTTGGCCACCTGATGCGAAGAACTGACTCATTGGAAAAGACCCTGATGCTGGGAAAAATTGAAGGCGGGAGGATAAGGAGACAACAGAAGATGAGATGGTTGGATGGCATCACCGACTCAATGGACATGAGTTTGAGTAGGTCCCAGGAGTTGGTGATGGATAGGAAGCCTAGCGTGCTGCAGTCCACAGGGTCGTAAAGAGTCAGAGGCGACTGAGCGACTGAATTGAACTGAACTGAATTAATGTCGACTGAACTGAGAGAGTAAAAAGCTAAATGAGTCTTAGAGATCCTTCTATGGTGAACTGAAAAGAGGACGGTAGGGACTTCTGGTGGTCCAGTGGTTAGGATTCCCCATGTTCAATGCTGGTGCCACAGGTTCTATCCTTGGTCAGGGAACCAAGATCCCCAAATGCCTTAGGGCATGGCCAAAATAAATAAAAAGACCTTCGTGAATGAAACTGGCAATCCTGACTCCACTGCGTCTAATCTAGCAGAAATTGAAAGGCCAGCTAAGCTGTGGCTACTGCAGAGAAGCAGGGCTTTTATTTAGGTTTCAGGATTTGCACCCAGAGAGAACTTAAAAGTGAAGACTTCTTCATGCCTGAGATATCTGTGACTAGAAGTCATCTCTGACTTCTCTCTAAGAGAAACACAAAGATGTTTACCAGGAAGCCTGTCCACAGGCAGGAAAGGAGGCAGCAGAGACGCTCAAATGACCAAGGGAAAATATGATTTTTAATTAAGGCAAAATGTTTTCCACCAAACTATCTTTGGGATGAGTGCTAAACTATGCAGAAGAGAATGAAAATATCTGCCTTAAGAGAAAGAAAAACCATCCTCTGACCAAATTCCTGTGTTTGATTGGGTAAGACTGCAAGATATAGATAGGGCTTCCTGTTTGGTGTAGTGGTATAAATGCAGGAGACACAAGAGACGCAGGTTCGACCCCTCTATCCAGAAGATCCCTGGGTCGGGAAGATCCCCTGGAGAATAAAATGGCAACCCAACTCCATCATTCTTGCCTGGAAAATCCCATGGACAGAGGAGCCTGGTGGGCTACAGTCCATGAGGTTGCAGATAATCAGACACGACTGAGTGACTGAGCATGCGCCTAAAAGAGTCATTCGGGTTTCACTTTATGACCCTCCGTCTTGTCACTTCACTCATTGTTAACAGAATTGTGGTATGTGATCTGATTATAGGGACCACCAACATACATACTTCCGACAAAAGCTAAGTACAAAGTGATGGCCGTGGGAGGTAATCTTAATTCTCTGGTCCTGACTGGAAACAAAACATCCGTTGCTTTTTTGCCTGTTTGTGTTTGTTTTTGTTTAAAATATGAGTCATTTGATAAAGAATAGATTCTAGTAGTGAGTCTAGAATGAGTTAAAAAAAAATAATTCATGGCCTTTTCATATGTAACAGTTTCTGCAGTAAATATTATGATGCCTGATATACAGATGTGGAAACGATCTTAGAAAAACTCAAGGTTTGACCTCAGTGACATAGCTAGAAAGTGGAGAAACTGGAACCGAAATGGAGCAGGATTTCCCACCCCACATCCTCTGCCTCCCTTTGTCTGTGCAAAAACTTTAGCCAAAGAGTAAGGTTAATCAGAGTAGTGAGAAAATGCAGAAATGAAGGAAAATAGTCAAAGAAAAGCTAATAATAAGTTTAGTTATTAATCATAGTCAAGAACCTTTAGTTCCGCCTTGAGGGCTATAAATAATATTCTGAGCTATATCCTGTGAGCTGTGTTACAGATTCTGAAACCCCAAGTGGAGAAATTAATTACATGATGACCAGACCATAGCCGTGACATAAGCGGCCACAATTCTGAGAACTGGCCTCAAGGAAATGGGAATAAACTGATCATGGAACTGAAGATTAACTATACCTGGAACAATCCGGATGATGCTGGTTAGACTCCCAGTGACCAATTTCAAGATGACTGTCAGAGCTGACAGTGCTGTTTCTGCTTGTAGCCCCCTCCCTCAGCCTATAAAAGTTCTAGCCCACTGATTCTCAGTGGGAGTAGTTGGCCTTTGGACAGGCATAGCCTCCCCCGACCTCCCAGTTGCTGGCATTCAAGATAAAGCAAACTTGCCTTTCCACCAACCTGAGCTCTTTATTGGTTTTTGAACGGTGAGTAGCCAGCCCGCTTTTGGTTACAAGACCAGATAAGACTGTTAAAAATTACGCTATATAGACTTATTCTCTGGGCCAACATGTTTGGAAGTTAAGGGATGGGTGTGCAGGCACCGTCTTATCTAGAGCAGAGACTTGCCGACACACCTGAGGTCTTCTCTCGTCTGTTCCTCCAGTTGGGAGGCTCTGCCAAGAATCTCTCTTCTCAAGATTTTTTTTGGGTGAGGGTCTGGTGAAGAATGAATAATGGCTGGGTCTCAGTTGCAGCACTCAGGCTCAGTAGTTGTGATGAGCGGGCGTGCTTGCTCCGAGGCATGTGGGATCTTTGTGCCTTGACCAGGGACCCATGTCCCCTGCATTGCAAGGCAGATTCTTAACCAATGGACCACCCAGGAAATCCCTTCCTTCTCAGAAATTAAAAGGGTTTGTCCTTTAGTCATCCTCCACCAGCTGAAAAATACATTCACTTTTCCTACTCCTGGGACCAAACAGAGAAGCAATTTATGGTACTAAAATCCTTGTTGATAGGATTGAAATGGATGAAAGGGAATAGAGGAGACTGTTGAGGGAATGAGAATTTCAGAGATTCAGCCGTGGTGTGAACCAGGAAAGTAACATTTGATACCATTAGAGCTAGAGCAGTGGTTCTCAACTAGGGGCCACATCCCCCCAGGGACATTCAGCAAGGTGTGGAGACAATTTTGGTAGTTATTGAGGGAAGGGGGTGCTGCTACTGGTTATCTGGTTGGCAGAGGAAAAACAGGGACTAGGATGGGGTAAGTAAGGTAAGGGCAGGACTTCCCTGGTGGTCCAGTGGCTAGGACTCTGCTCTCCCAATGCTGTGGGCCTGGTCAGGGAAATGGATCCCACTTGCTGCAACTAAGTTTGCATGCTGAAACTAAGGTCTGGCACAGCTAAATTAATAATAATTTTTTTTTTTAAAGAGAAAAGACAAGGGCAAATGGAAGAAGAACTGTAAAACTTCAATATTTAAGATAAATGTTTTCAACGGTTATTTCTTTATATTGATATAATCCAGACATTGTTGGGATTTCACCAGTGTTACGTGTATCACTTGTGTTTATGTCTTTCTGTGTATTTAGCTATATGCAATTTTAACACGTGTGTAGATTCAGATTTAATCACAGTCAAGACTCAACAATTCCATCATAAGTCTCCATTTTATTTTTTGGTTTTTAAATTTTATCTGACATGATAGCATGCAAGATCTTAACTCCTCAGTCAGGGACTGAACCCATGCCCCTTGCAGTTAAAGTAGAGAGTTCTATCCAAGGAAATTCCCCAGCTCCCAACCTTAGGCGGTCCAAAAGTCACCTCCTTAATATAACAAATTACATATTTGTTGCTCTTAGAATGTATCAAAGGTTTTAGGATCTCTGAGTGAGAAATGGGACAAAGATAAATATATATATTTCTTGTATGATTCACAAGATCACAGATGTATTCATGGTTCTGGTGGGAAGAAGTACACTGGTCAAAAGGTTTTGTGGGAGGTTCATGGAAACAGGCATATTGGAAGAGGAAAGCAGATCAGCTTGTTTTCAGTCATGTTTAAGAATTATATTCCAGGAGACACAGGCATATCCTGAATCCTGGGTTGTCAGGCAGAGGTCAAATCTACTGTTTCCATTGCATGCACGGTGGCTAGCCTTGACTGGTAATAACTAAATAGGACTGGGTAATCTGATAATAAGGCAAGACTAATGTCCCAACCAGTGCTATGTATCCTTGGAAAATTTAATCCTGCCTCCCCACAACTAAGGGCCAAGTATTTTAATGACTCTATTATCTCCCACTCCAGTGGAATTTCCCATAGAGACCACTGTTGATTGACTGAGGAATGCATTTAGCACAGGGACAGCTCACTCTTAAGTGTTACTATTTTTTCCCCTTTGCTTGCTTTCTTTCAGCAGTCTCTGCTGCTTTATTTCTACTTGAAATTTCCTAAACTAGCTTCAGTGACTGGCGCGCTTAGTGACTTAATCAACCTTAATAAAACTGTATCCTTTCAACCCGAATGGCTGATCCGAGAAGAAAGAGGTGATTCCATAAGAAAGAAGACAGAAGATTCTCACAGAAATCTCAGCAAAAGATACTGCTATGTGGAAGGAAACAAGACTGACAGTGAATTCTGAGCGCTCTATCTGACCAACAAACCTAGAGATGATCCTAGGTGTATATATCTCTTCAGGTGTATTTTTTAGATGTGGAAAAATAAGCCTTCTCGCTCAAGAAATGAAACTTGACAAGTAAAAGCTCTACTTCTATTTCTTTCTCAATTCCGTTGGTATTTATGTGTGTGTGTAAATCACATCCTACATACAGCCCATATCATAAATACAGGCTATTATTACAGGAGAAATTTTAGTAAATTTTTTCCTCCTTTTAAATGATAAACAAACACAAGGAATATGGTTTCCATAGGAAGAAAGGAATAAAGTTCATATCATATTAAAGAAATATATTTTAGCATTTTTGCTTTACATTTCTTTGTAGGTCTCTAAAATGGGAAAAGAAGAATGAAGGAACATAATCAAAGGATTTTTACAACTAGTTGAATCAAGAGAAGAACTCTGCAGAAAGAATATTTTTCTTTGTGTGTGTGTTTAGTCACTCAGTCATGCCCAATTCTTTGCGACCCCATGGACTGTAGCTTGCCAGGCACCTCCGTCCATGGGGATTCTTTTCCATTTGAACACAATATCTTCCTAATAGCTCTACACATCAGGAGGAGCAGACTACTAATCTTGTTTGAACATATGGGGTTAACAAAGAAAAAGTAATTGATTTCTTTTTTTATTTATGAAAGTTTTATTTATCTTCACTTTTTCTCCTCTAGTGCATTTTTTTCTTTCTTCCTTTTTTTAATGTGTGTGCCTGCTAAATTGCTTCAGTCGTGTCTGACTCTTTTTTTTTAATTTTTTATTTTTTTATTTTAATTTTTACTTTTTTTTGCTTTACAATACTGTATTGGTTTTGCATACATTGACATGAATCCACCACAGGTGTACATGTGTTCCCAATCCTGAACCCCCTCCCACCTCCCCTCCATATCATCTCTCTGGATCATCCCCATGCGCCAGCCCCAAGCATCCTGTATCCTGTATCAAACATAGACTGGCGATTCGTTTCTTACATGATAGTATACATGTTTCAATGCCATTCTCCCAGATCATCCCACCCTCTCCCTCTCCCAAAGAGTCCAAAAGTCCATTCTATACATCTGTGTCTCTTGCTGACACAAATGTATAGACACAAATGTATACTAACACATGTGTTAGTATACTATATTGGTATTTTTCTTTCTGGCTTACTTCACTCTGTATAATAGGCTCCAGTTTCATCCACCTCATTAGAACTGATTGAAATGTATTCTTCTTAATGGCTGAGTAATACTCCATTGTGTATATGTACCACAGCTTTCTTATCCATTCATCTGCTGATTTTTCAACCCCGTGGACTATAGCCTGGCAGGCTCCTCTGTCCATGGGATTCTCCAGGCAGGAATACTGGAGTGGGTTGCCATGCTGCCCTCCAGGGGATCTCCCCCCCGAGAGATCGAACTGCATCTCATTATGTGTCCTGCATCAGCAAGTGGGTTCTTTACCACTAGCACCACCTGGAAAGACCAGTAATTGACTTCTTTTGGACCAGTTTGACTACATGAAAGGGACAGAAAATATGTTCAGAGAACCTTTCTTCAGATATCTATTTTACTGTTATTCTGATTATAAGACACCAACCTGATCCTTTTTTCTTAAGATTTACTTTGACATAGACCATTTTTAAAGTCTGTATTGAATCTGTTACAATATTGTTTCTGTTCTATGTTTTGTTTTTCTTTTGACCATGAGGCATGCGGGATGTTAGCTCCCCAACTGGAGATTGAACCCGTAACCCCTGCATTGGAAGATGAAGTCTTAACCCCTGGATCACCAGAGAAGTCCCCTGTCCCTTCTTAATTTAGTGTAAAAATTGAAGAATACTACACAAAGAAGTGTTAAGAATAGTGCCAAGGTCCATAATAAATAATGTTAGCTAATACTATATAATTTTATCAGTGGAAAAAGCACAAGCTGTAATCAAGATTGCCAGGACAAATATCAATAACCTCAGATATGCAGATGACACCACCCTCATGGCAGAAAGTGAAGAGGAACTAAAAAGCCTCTTGATGAAAATGAAAGTGGAGAGTGAAAAAGTTGGCTTAAAGCTCAATATTCAGAAAGCGAAGATCATGGCATCTGGTCCCATCACTTCATGGGAAATAGCTGGGGAAACAGTGGAAACAGTGTCAGACTTTATTCTGGGGGGCTCCAATATCACTGCAGATGGTGATTGCAGCCATGAAATTAAAAGACTCTTACTCCTTGGAAGAAAAGTTATGACCAACCTAGATAGCATATTCAAAAGCAGAGACATTACTTTGCCCACAAAGGTCCATCTAGTCGAGGCTATGGTTTTTCCAGTGGTCATGTATGGATGTGAGAGTTGGACTGTGGAGAAAGCTGAGTGCCGAAGAATTTATGCTTTCAAAGTGTGGTGTTGGAGAAGACTCTTGAGAGTCCCTTGGAGTGCAAGGAGATCCAACCAGTCCATCCTAAAGCACATCAGTCCTGGGTGTTCATTGGAAGGACTGATGCTAAAGCTGAAACTCCAATATTTTGGCCACCTCATGCGAAGAATTGACTCATTGGAAAAGACCCTGATGCTGGGAGGGATTGGGGGCAAGAGGAGAAGGGGACGACAGAGGATGAGATGGCTGGATGGCATCACCAACTCGATGGACATGAGTCTGAGTGAACTCCGGGAGTTGGTGATGGACACGGAGGCCTGGCGTGCTGCGATTCATGGGGTCGCAGAGAGTCGGATACGACTGAGCAACTGAACTGAACTGAATGTTATTGATTATCATTTAATGGACTCCTAAGAAAATAAAAAGGAAAATAAACTATGATGTTTAGACTATGAAGTGAAGTAGCTCAGTCATGCCCGACTCTTTGCGACCCCATGGAGAGTAGCCTGCACCAAGCTCCTCCATCCATGGGACTTTCTAGGCAAGAGTACGGGAGTGGGTTGCCCCTTCCTTCTCCAGGGAATCTTCCCGACCCAGGAATCGAACCCAGGTCTCCTGCATTGTAGACAGACGCTTTACCAGCTGAACCACCAGGGAAGTCCGTTTAGACTATAAAACATATCCAATTTCTGGGTTATTTAAATGTGAAAAAAGGGGCATCTTAGAATTAATGAAATATAACACTATTTTTAATATTATTACTCACAAACTAAGTAATTTTGTTTAAATTATTGCTTTAAAGCTGTCTTATTTTGGACTTCCCTGGCAGTTCAGTGGTTGCTGCTGCTGCTGCTGCTAAGTTGCTTCAATTGTGTCCAATTCTGTGCGACCCCATAGATGGCAGCCCACCAGACTCCCCCTGTCCCTGGGATTCTCCAGGCAAGAGTACTGAAGTGGTTTGTCATTTCCTTCTCCAATGCATGAAAGTGAAAAGTGAAAGTGAAGTCGCTCAGTCGTGTCTGACTCCTAGCGACCCCATAGACTGCAGGCATTTCCACTGCAAGGGGCACTGGTTGGAGACTCCATGCTCCTAATGCAAGGGGCCCTAGGTTCGAGCCCTGGTCAGGGAACTAAGATCCCACATACTGTGACTAAGCCCACACTGCAACTAGAGAGGCCAGTGCAGCCAAAATAAATAATTTTAATTAATTAATCAATTATAAAAAATTTAAAGTGTTTATCACCCAGCATTAACTGTTTCTATGTGGGATAATATGTATCCTGAGATCTTTGCCCTCAAAAATATTCCATTATCATGCAAAAGTGTTTAGTAATATCTTGAGACTAATACTGTTTTGATAGCTTGTGGATATTTCCCAGAAGTGTGTATGGTTGGTCCATTAAAATCACCTAAGTGTTAGTTGCTCAATCATGTCTGACTCTTTGCAACCCCATGGACTGTAGCCCACCAGCTCCTCTCACTTTGGAATTTTCCAGGCAAGAATCCTGGAGTGGGTAGCCATTCCCTTCTCCAAGGGACCTTCCTGACCAGGGGATCAAACCTGAGCCTCCTGCATTGCAGGCAGATTCTTTACCATCTGAGCCACAAGGGAAGTCCAAGATCACTAACTGGGAGACAATAATATTTTACTCAGAAAAGTGAAAGTTTTTGGACATGTTGGAAATACCCTTACTGATTTTCCCTGATGATGAGCCTGATTGTGAAATAAATAACTGTTATAGAGACTGGAGCTGAAAGGTTTGCTGGTGGTACTTAGGGTTGACTAGTTACAGAGGAATAAACTCTTTTAGAGAGCTTCCCAGTGCAGGAGAAATAAGAGTGGCAGGTTCGATCCCTAGGTTGGGAAGATCATCTAGAGAAAGAAATGGCGACCCACTCCAGTTTTCTTGCCTGGGAAATCCCATGGAGGGACCCAGTCCATGGGGTCACAAAGACTTGGACACGACTTAGAGACTAAACACAAATGTTCACAGCAGCACTATTCACAACAGCCAAAACATGGAAAGAACCTAAACATTCATTCATAGACAGAAGAATGAATAAAGAAGCTGTGATACATATATACAAAGAAATATTACTTGGCCATGAAAAGAATTAAATAATGCCATTTGCAGCAACATGGGTGTAACTTCAGTTCAGTTCAGTTCCATCACCAACTCCCAGAGTTCACTCAGACTCATGTCCATCGAGTCGGTGATGCCATCCAGCCATCTCATCCTCGCTCGTCGCCTTCTCCTCCTGCCCCCAATCCCTCCCAGCATCAGAGTCTTTTCCAATGAGTCAACTCTTCACATCAGGTGGCCAAAGTACTGGAGTTTCAGCTTCAGCATCAGTCCCTCCAAAGAAATCCCAGGACTGATCTCCCTTAGGATGGACTGGTTGGATCTCCTTGCAGTCCAAGGGACTCTCAAGAGTCTTCTCCAACACCACAGTTCAAAAACATCAATTCTTTGGCGCTCAGCTTTCTCCACAGTCCAACTCTCACATCCATACATGACCACTGAAAAAACCATAGCCTTGGCTAGACGGATCTTTGTTGGCAAAGTAATGTCTCTGCTTTTTATTTTTATTTTATTTTATTTTATATGTCTCTGCTTTTTAATATGCTGTCTAGGTTGGTCATAACTTTCCTTCTAAGGAGTAAGCATCTTTTAATTTCATGGCTGCAGTCACCATCTGTAGTGATTTTGGAGCCCCCAAAAAATAAAGTCTGACACTGTTTCCACTGTTTCCCCATCTATTTCCCATGAAGTGATGGGACCAGATGCCATGATCTTAGTTTTCTGAATGTTGAGCTTTAAGCCAACTTTTTCACTCTCCTCTTTCACTTTCATCAAGAGGCTTTTTAGTTCCTCTTCACTTTCTGCCATGAGGGTGGTGTCATCTGCATATCTGAGGTTATTGATATTTCTTCCGGCAATCTTGATTCCAGCTTGTGCTTTTTCCAGCCCAGCATTTCTCATGATGTACTCTGCATAGAAGTTAAATAAGCAGGGTGACAATATACAGCCTTGACGTACTCCTTTTCCTATTTGGAACCAGTCTGTTGTTCCATGTCCAGTTCTAACTGTTGCTTCCTGACCTGCATACAGGTTTCTTAAGAGGCAGGTCATGTGGTCTGATATTCCCATCCCTTGCAGAATCTTCCACAGTTTATTGTGATCCACACAATCATAGGCTTTGGCATAGTCAGGAAAGTAAAAATAGATGTTTTTCTGGAACTCTCTTGCTTTTTTGATGATCCAGCAGATGTTGGCAATTTGATCTCTGGTTCCTCTGCCTCTTCTAAAACCAGCTTGAACATCTGGAAGTTCACGGTTCACAGACTTGTGGTTACCAAGGGGAAATAGAGGAGGGAGAAGGATGGGCTGGGAGTTTGGCCTTGGTGTAAACTATTACATTTAGAATGAATAAACAACAATGTTCTACTGTAATGCACAGGGAACTATATCCAATCTCCTGGGATAAACCATAATAGAAAAGAATATTTTAAAAAAAGAATGTATGTATGTGTATAACTGAGTCACTTTGCTATACAGCAGAGATAGGGACAACATTGTAAATCAAGTATACTTCAATTTTTTTTAAAAAAGTCCTGGAATTCAGGACAGACCTCGTTTAGCCAATCCAATGCTGATACCACATAAGAAACCAGGAAGAGTCTCTATTTTTTTCTGGGCTCAATGTGACTTCAATCCTCTTTCCATAGAGAGATTGTACTAAGTGTCAGTGACACAGGAAAAGAAAATATGTCTAGTTCAGTGGTTCTCACATTTGGCTACACACTGGTGTCAGTAGTGTTAGTTGCTCAGTTGTGTCTCTTTGTAACCCCATGAAGGCAAGCTCTGTTGTCCATGGAATTCTCCAGGCAAGAATACCAGAGTGGGTACTCATTTCCTTCTCCAGGGATCTTCCCAACCTTGGGTTTGAATCTGGATCTCCTGCATTGGAGGAAGATTCTTTACCATCTGAGCCAATCGGGAGGGAAACCCCAATATCACCAAGAGCTTAAAAAAACACAGATCCCTGGGATCTACTCCCCCAAGTTCTGATTTAATTGGCCTCCAGACATCAGGATTTCTTAAAGCTACTCAAGTGATTCCACGAACACAGTCAAGAGTTTTTCAAAATTTTATGAATCATCCAGGGATCTTTTTTTTTTTACCCTCTGAAATGATTTATTTACTTACTTAATGGATTGCAACCTGCAGTTTGAAAAACATTGCTTTAAGATTAATCCATTATAGCATCTGCCTGCAACATTTTTTTTAAATTTTCTTTTTAATTGAAGGATAATTGCTTTACAGAATTTTGTTGTTTTCTGTCAAACCTCAGCATGATTCAGCCATAGGTATACATATATCCCCTCCATTTTGAACCTCCCTCCTATCTCCCTCCCCATCCCATCCCTCTAGATTGGTACAGAGCCCCTGCTTGAGTTTCCTGAACCATACAACAAGCTCCTGTTGGCTATTTTACATATGGTAATGTAAGTTTCCATGTTACTCTTTCCATACATCTCACCCTCTCCTCCCCCTTCCCATGTCTGTAAGTCTATTCTCTATGTCTGTTTCTCCATTGCTGCCCTGTAAATAAATTCTTCAGTACCATTTTTTCTAGATTCTGTATATATGCATTAGAATATGATATTTATCTTTCTCTTTCTAACTTACTTCACTCTGTATAATAGGTTCTAGGTTCATCCAACTTATTAGAACAGACTCAAATGTGTTCCTTTTCATGACTGAGTAATATTCCATTCTGTATATGTACCACAGTTTCTTCATCCATTCATCTGTAGATGAACATCTAGGTTGCTTCCATATTCTCGCTGTTGTAAATAGTGCTGCAATAAACAATCGGATACATGTGTCTTTTTCAATTTTGATTTCCTTAGGGTGCATGCCTAAGTCATACTGTGGTTTTATTCCTAGTTTTTTAAGGAATCTGCATACTGTCTTCCACCAACAGTGCAAGAGCATTCCCTTTTCTCCACACCCTCTCCAGCATTTATTGTTTGTAGACTTTTTGATGATGGCCATTCTGATGGGATGTGAGGTGATATTTCATTGTAGTTTTGATTTGGCTATGGTTTTTCCAGTAGTCATGTATGGATGTGAGAGCTGGACTGTGAAGAAGGCTGAGCGCCGAAGAATTGATGCTTTTGAACTGTGGTGTTGGAGAAGACTCTTGAGAGTCCCTTGGACTTCTGAAGGAGATCAACCCTGGGATTTCTTTGGAAGGAATGATGCTAAAGCTGAAACTCCAGGACTTTGGCCACCTCATGCGAAGAGTTGACTCATTGGAAAAGACTTTGATGCTGGGAGGGATTGGGGGCAAGAGGAGAAGGGGACGACAGAGGATGAGATGGCTGCGGATGGCATCACTGACTCAATGGACATGAATCTGAGTGAACTCCGGGAGTTGGTGATGGACAGGGATGCCTGGCGTGCTGCAGTTCATGGGGTCGCAAAGAGTTGGACACGACTGACCGACTGAACTGAACTGAACTGAACTGAATAATGAGCAATGTTGAGCATCTTTTCATGTGTTCATTAGCCATCTGTATGTCTTCTTTGGAGAAATGTCTGTTTAGGTATTTTTCCCACTTTTTGATTGGGTTGTTTGTTTTTCTGGTATCGAGTTGTATGAGCTGCTTATATATTTTGGAAATTAATCCTTTGGCAGTTGTTTCATTTGCTATTATTTTCTTCCATTCTGAAGGTTGTCTTTTCATCTTGCTTATAGTTTCCTTTGCTGTGCAAAAGCTTTTACGTTTAATCCCTCCCACCCAGGGATCTTGTTTAAAGGCAAATGCTGATTCACGAGGCATTGGGTGAGGCCCAATACTGAGACTCTCATTTGAGCACAAGTACATCAAGAATTTCAATTCTCTCACTTTTTAAAGCCAACTGGGAAACAAGTGAACAGCTTAAGGAATTTTAATGGCTACAGTCAGATATCCCCAGATGGCTCATGTTCGCATGCTGACGGGAAAGAACAAGTTCTGAGGGAAATAGCGGTGATGCAACCGAGAACCATGAGAATTCCCAGAGTAATGACTGGAGTAGTTAGGGTGAGATAAGCACAAAACAGGAGGTCCTGGCCTTCCAGAGGAGTGTGGACATGTCATGCAAGGAGAGTTTTATGATTCAGAACTGTATCGGCTGATTTTTGTAGTTTCAAGAGAGAAAGAGTACCTTCTTTTATATATTTCCAAGATTCTTTTTACCAACAACTTTTTGTCAGGAAGGTCAGCATTCTCAAAGCTGAACACAGGAAAAGAAGCAGTTCTGAGAAGCTTAAAAATGACAATATGAAAATTAAAATCAGAACTATTTTATTTCTTTGTTATCTTTTCTTTTTCAATTTTTTGCCGTGCTGTGCTGCCAGTAAGATTTTAGTTCCTTAACTAAGACTGTATCTGCACTCTTGGCAGTGAAAGTGAGGAGTCCTAACCACTGGACATCCAGGGAATTACAAAATCAGAAAGTTTTTTAAATTTTTATTTTACTGAAGTACAGTTTATTTACAATGTTGTGCTAATTTCTACTGGATAGTAATGTGATTCAATTATATGTGTGTGTGTGTGTGTGTGTGTGTGTGTGTATAAATATAAAATTGTTGATATTTATTTGCTAAATCGTGTCCAACTCTTTGTAATCTCATGGACCACAGCCCTCAGGGCTCCTCTGTCCACAGGATTTCCAGACAAGAATACTGGAGTGGGTTGCCATTTCCTTCTTCAGGGGATCTTCCTGACCCAGGAATGGAAACTGCCTCTCCTGCACTGGCAAGCAGATTCTTTACCACTGAGTCACCAGAGAAGCCTGATGCTATATATATGTGTGTGTACACACACACACACACACACACACACACACACACACACACACACATATATATATATAAATCAGAGATTTTTTATGACAACTGCTGGTGCTGCTGCTAAGTCACTTCAGTTGTGTCCGACTCTGTGCGACCCCATAGACGACTACCATGGAGAAAAAAAAAATTTGGTCCTCCAACTGAGAAATGAGCAAATCGTGGCTCTGTATCTTGTACGGAATGCTGAGATTCACAGATAATTGCTTGAGTTGAAAAAAAAAAGATCCCTCACCTCTGTGTTTAGAACCCTCCAGTCGGAGGCTCTCTGCTAAAACGAGCACCCAGGTCAGGGGCTCCTGGAACTAACCAAGAGCCACAGATCTATCTGCTGACAGTTGGCTTCTCAGATACACCCATTATTTCTCTTAATGGTATTTCTGGGAAGATCACTGCAAAGCATTGTACCTTAAATATAATTCATGTTGGTTAATAAAAACATGATGCTTTTATGACTATATGAATAAAGCAGCAGCAGTCAGTAACAATCTGTACTTACTGGGGAAGCTGTAAATTCTTCACTTGAAGTGTATAAACTTTATTTCCCAAGTCCTGGTGAGTGGGCACTCTGTTAATTCCTTGATGGGGTTTTCATGGAGGAGTAAAGAAACTTTGACAGGTCCTTCAATACAGTATGTCTGATAAATTTTGCATTAGAAAGAATATGAGCTATGAAATAGTCTGTTTTTATGTGTTTTACCTAGTCAGATAAAATAAACAAAATTAAGACTTTGGTGATGGTCCAGTGGCTAAGACTCTGAGACCCCAGTGCAGGGGGCCTGGGTTTGTCTATCCCTGGTCAGGAAACTAGATTGCACAAGCCACAACTAAAATCCCATGTGCTGAAATGAAGATCCAGTGCAGTCAAGTAAATAAATAATTAAAAATTTTAAAATAAGATGTTTGTGTCTAAGCAAAATATATACACAATTTTTTCATCAGATGTGTTTGTATGCTTCTGTGTATAAAAGTCATAAAAGTTTTAGAATCTTTACACCAAAAAGTATATTCTAGATACTAAATATACCTAAGGTAATAAATAAAAATGACATTGAAATAATACAACTCTTTTTTATTGAAGTATAATTGAGTTATAGTGTTTCAGGTATACATCAAAGTAATTATTTTTCAGATTCTTTCCCACTATGGGTTATTACAAGATATTGATACAGTAGGACATTGTTGTTTATTTTATATATAGTAGTGTGTATCTGCTAATCCCAAATTCTAAATTGATCCTTCCTCCTCCTTTCCTCTTCGATTCCAACACTGTTTAATAAGTGCCATCAAAATAATACAACTGTTTTTAGACATGATATAAAGCAAGGGCTTCCCTGGTGGCTCAGATGGTAAAGAATCTGCCTGCAATGCAGGAAACCAAGGTTTCAGAGGCCTGGCAAATAGATGGGGAAACAATGGAAACAGTGACTTTTATTTTCTTGGGCTCCAAAATCACTGCGGATGGTGACTGCAGCCATGAAATTAAAAGATTCTTGCTCCTTGGAAGAATAGCAAAAACAAACCTAGACAAGAGCACCAAAAAGCAGAGGCATTACTCTGCCAACAAAGGTCCGTTGGCATGGTCAAACTACAGTTTTTCCAGCAGTCATGTACGGATGTGAGAGTTGGACCATAAAAAAGACTGAGTGCCGAAGAATTTATGCTTTTGAACTGTGGTGTTGGAGTACTCTGGAGACTCTCTTGGACTTCAGGGAGACCAAACCAGTCAATCCTAAAGGAAATCAACCCTGAATATTCTTTGGAAGGACTGATGCTGATGCTGAAGCTCCAATACTTTGGCCACCTGATGCAAAGAGCTGACTCACTGGAAAAAACCCCGATGCTGGGAAAGACTGAGGGAAGGAGAAGGAGACGACAGAGGATGAGATGATTGGATGGCATTACCGATTCAATGGACATGAGTTTGAGCAAACTCTGGGAGATGGTGAAGGACAGGGAAGCATGGTGTGCTGCAGTCCATGGGGTCACAAAGAGTCAGACACCACTGAGCGGCTGAACAACAACAAAGCAAGATCGGCCTTCACAGATTGTGACCGCAATATGGTCTTTGGTTTAGATTTTGACAAGGTTTCAGATCACAATGAGGGAAGGGGAAGTGAGGGTGCATGTAAGGGCTGTAGGGCCATTTGGGATCAGGGCTTGCCACCATGACTGTGACTGCAAAGCTGGGAAAGACAGAGGGAATAGCTCCCCAGTCTCTCTCCCTCTTTTTAGTGAAAGATAAAGGAGAGTGTTAATCAAATGGGGAAAAACACCATCAAAATCAACTAAGTGTCTGGTGCTTGGTCACAGTGAGGGGAAGGCGACAAGATCAGCCCAGTCTGGGCGCTGACAGTCAGGCACACAAGCCCAGACAGATGGGGGCCGGTTCTTGTCCTGGTGGTACACAGCTCAGAACCAGTCACATCTGAGAAAAGACCACTGCAGGGATGAGGGAGGACATTAGAGTTGAGCCCTAGCATGGAAGAGGGATGTGCTTTCCTGGTGGCTCAGATGGTAAAGAATTTGCCAGCAATGTGGGAGGCCCAGGTTTTATCCCTGGGTTGGGAAGATCCCCTAGAGCAAGGGAAAGGCAACGCACTCCAGTATTCTCGCCTGGAAAACTCCATGGACAGAGAAGTCTGGTATTCAAAGTCCATGAAATTGGTCTACAGTCCACGGGGTCACAAAGAGTCAGACAGGACTGAGAGACTAACACTTTCACTTTCCACGTGAGAGGGACTGGGCAGGCCTGCAGAGCAGCCCCGCAGCAACAGGGTTTAAACTTGCCCCTCCCACATATTCCCCAATATCTTTCCTTGGGATGTAAAAAACGTATCAAGTCAAACTTGAACTAAGAACAACAACAAAAAAAACCCAAATTGACTTGTGCAATGACAAAATTTGCATGAATAGAGTATTATTTGATGGGGTCTCAGATTATCACTCCCCCATTTTATACATGTGGTCTGAGTATATGAGTAAAGGAGGGTTGATCAATTGAGCTTGTCCCAAATTTTATGCAAATTAGGATGCCTTATTTCTTAAAGTCACCATGTAGGAAATCAGGTAGCTAGTGAAGACAGTGAGGCCAACCCTGTAGGTCCTTTCTCACTTTTCAGTGAATTTCATACAATTAAAAAATCCATATGATCCATTCATATCATCTTGTGAATAAGTGTTTCTTTCATGAATGTATAAAAGTCTATTTTTGAAGATGGTTTAATTATAGTTAAAAAGAAATAGCTTAATAATTTCTCACTGGAGGCCGTCTGTTTTCATACCAGAAACAGTCAGAGGCAGAAGAAAATAGCTCAGAGTAACACAACTCTGTAATGTTAGTGTACAATCATTTTTGCACTATCATATTTATTAATTTTGGGCCACACCTTGAAACATGTGGGAACTTACTTCCCCAATCAGGGATCAAACCTGTGCCATTTGCAGTGGAAGCATGGAGTCTTAACAACTGTACCACCAGGGAAGTCCCACACTGTCATTTTTATACTTAATGTACTGACATAGTCAAAAAGAACAAAGGAACATGAAAGAGCAAAAGAGCTAAAACCTCTAATAAACACAAGGTCACTAGGACCCTAAGCCTTAACTGTTGGCACTAATCATTTTGAGAGCCACAAACAACATGAAACCTGGATTAAGATTAAAAAATGATAGACCCTTGAAATCGCTTTCTCCAACCCAATGACTTTCATCAAATTACAGTACAAGTGCTGGTGGCGCTAGTTGTAAAGAAACTGCCTGTTAACGCAGGAGATGCCAGACACTCGGGAGACCAGGGTTTGATCCCTGGGTGGGGAAGATCCCCTGAAGGAGGAAATGTCAACCCACGCCACTATTCTTGCCTGGGAAATCCCATAGACAGAGGAGCCTGGCGAGCTACAATCCATGGGACTGCAATAGTCTGATACGACTGAGTGACTAAGCACTTGCTCAGTACAACTAACCAGGGATAACATCATCTCACACTGTCAAGCTCTCACGTGTGGCTTTTAACCTACTCTTACAGCACAAGTCCTCCTTCCCACCCAGCACCACAGAACTGTGTCTTCATGTCTAACCTGCCTGGACTGGTTAAGGCTTTCCTATAAATGAACTGCAGGATTCTCACTGCTTGTGCAACCATTCACCATAACTCATACTATTGAAACTGCCAGGAATGGGACACTGGACGACAGAAACATGGCGGAAAAAAGTTCTCATCCTGAGCATAAGCCAGTGGATGCCACCTTCTTGAAGCATGTTCAGTTCAGTTCACTCTCTCAGTCATGTCAGACTCTCTGAGACCCCGTGGACTGCAGCACGCCAGGTTTCTTTGTCCATCACCAACTCCCAAAGCTTGCTCAAACTCATGTCCATCGAGTCGGTGATGCCATCCAGCCATCTCATCCTCTGTCGTCCCCTTCTCCTCCTGCCCCCAATCCCTCCCAGCATCAGAGTCTTTTCCAATGAGTCAGCTCTTCTCCGGAGGTGGCCAAAGTACTGGAGTTTCAGCTTCAGCGTCAGTCCTTCCAATGAACACCCAGGACTGATCTCCTTTAGAATGGACAGGTTGGATCTCCTTGCAGTCCAAGGGACTCTCAAGAGTCTTCTTCTCCAACACCACACTTCAAAAGCATCAATTCTTCAGCGCTCAGCTTTCTCCACAGTCCAACTCTCACATCCATACATGACCACTGGAAAAACCATAGCCTTGACTAGACGGACCTTAGTCGGCAAAGTAATGTCTCTGCTTTTGAATATGCTATCTAGGTTGGTCATAACTTTTCTTCCAAGGAGCAGGAGTCTTAATTTCATGGCTGCAGTCACCATCTGCAGTGACTTTGGAGCCCCCAAAAATAAAGTCTGACACAGTTTCCACTGTTTCCCCATCTATTTCCCAAGAACTGATGGGACCAGATGCCATGATCTTAGTTTTCTGAATGTTGAGCTTTAAAGGCAACTTTTTCACTCTCTTTTTTTACTTTCAAGAGGCTTGTTCGTTCCTCTTCACTTTCTGCCATAAGGGTGGTGTCATCTGTATATCTGAGGTGATTGATATTTCTCCCGGCAATCTTGATTCCAGCTTGTGCTTCTTCCAGCCCAGCGTTTCTCATGATGCACTCTGCATAGAAGTTAAATAAGCAGGGTGACAATATACAGCCTTGACCTACTCCTTTTCCTATTTGGAACCAGTCTGTTGTTCCATGTCCAGTTCTAACTGCTGCTTCCTGACCTGCATACAGATTTCTCAAGAGGCAAGTCAGGTGGGCTGGTATTCCCATCTCTTTAAGAATTTTTCACAGTTTATTGTGATCCACACAGTCAAAGGCTTTGGCATAGTCAATAAAGCAGAAATAGATGTTTTTCTGGAACTCTCTTGCTTTTTCCATGATCCAGCGGATGTTGGCAATTTGATCTCTGGTTTCCTCTGCCTTTTCTAAAACCAGCTTGAACATCTGGAAGTTCATGGTTCAAGTACTGCTGAAGCCTGGCTTGGAGAATTTTGAGTATTACTTTACTAGCGTGTGAGATGAGTGCAATTGTGCAGTAGTTTGAGCATTCTTTGGCATTGCTTTTCTTTGGGATTAGAATGAAAACTGACCTTTTCCAGTCCTGTGGGCACTGCTGAGTTTTCCATATTTGCTGGCATATTGAGTGCAGCACTTTCATAGCATCATCTTTCAGGATTTGAAATAGCTCAACTGGAATTCCATCACCTCCACTAGCTTTGTTCGTAGCGATGCTTTCTAAGGTCCACTTGGCTTCCATTCCAGGATGTCTGGCTCTAGGTGAGTGATCACACCATCATGATTATCTGAGTAGTGAAGATCTTTTTTGTACAGTTCTTCCGTGTATTCTTGCCACCTCTTCTTAATATCTTCTGCTTTTGTTAGGCCCATACCATTTCTGTCCTTTATCGAGCCCATCTTTGCATGAAATATTCCCTTGGTATCTCTAATTTTCTTGAAGAGATCTCTAGTCTTTCCCATTCTGTTGTTTTCCTTGACACAGAATAGGTTATTATGTAATCACTAAAACTTATCCAACTCTATGTGACCCCATGGATGGTAGCCTGCCAGGCTCCTCTGTCCATGGGATTTTCAGGCAAGAATACTGGAGTGGGTTGCCATTCCCTTCTCTAGGGGATCTTCCTGACCCAGGGATCGAACCCAAGTCTTCTGCACTACAGGCAGATTCTTTACTGTCTGAGCCACCAGGGGATCCTAATACTTTGAAAAATATTTAGTAAGAGGAAAATATTCTTTTTTGCCCCATAAATAATTTTGAATGGATAAATTATTTAATAGTGAGAGATCAGGAAGGCTTCTCAATGGGAGTTTACAGATATGTGAGGGTAGAAAATAAAGCATTGTGTGAAATAATTCCAGTGGTTGGGAATCTGCCTGCCAATGCAGGAGACATGGGTTCGGGAAGATTCCACATACCTCAGGGCAAGTAAGCCTGTGTCTACTACAGGGAGCCCACACTCTGACACTATGGAAGCCCACACACAGCTAAAGAGTCCAGGTGCTGCAACGAAATATTCTTCATGACACAGCAAGAATCCTGTGTGCCGCAACTAAGATCTGACACAGGCAAACAGACATTTGCTTGTTTTAAGACAAACCTGGGAGATTCCATTAACCCTCACACTCTAATCCCAAACCCCTGATCGTCTTCTCCAACCACTGACTCCAGTCTCATTTCTGGTCACATGCCTTGTGACTAAAAGTACTTGAAAAGAAACCGGAAGAAGATGAGAGAACAAGTCTTGCTTTTAATCTGGAGAAATAACTTTCTAGGCAGAGCAAACAGCAAGTGCGAAGGCCTAAACTGGGACAGTGCCTGGCTTGTTAGCTGAACAGCAAAGCATCCAGAGAGGATGGAGCAGAGTGAGTGAAGGAAAGTGGTTTTGGGTTTTGTTTTAAATTTTTATTGGAGTATAGTTGATTTAGAATGTTGTGTTAATTTCTGCTCTACACCGAAGTGAGACAGTTATACATATACCCACTCCTCCTTAGATTCCATTTCCATATAGATCATTACAGAGTATTGAATAGACATCCCTGTGCTATACATCAGGTTCTTATTAGTTACCTATTTTGTATATATTAGTGTATATATGTCAATCCCAATCTCCTAATTTATCCCTCCCCCCACCTTTGGTAACCATAAATTTCTTTTCTATGTCTGTGACTCAATTTCTGTTTTGTAAATAGGTTCATCTGCACGGTTGTTTTTTTTTTTCTTTTAGATTTCATGTATTAGCAATATCATATATTTGTCTTTCTCTGTCTGACCTATTTCACTCATTATGACAGTTTCTAGGTCCATCCATATCATTGCAAATGGCATTGTTTCGTTCTTTTTTATGGCTGAGCAATATTCCATCATATATATGCCCTACATCTTCGTTATTCATTCCTCTGTCAATGGATATTTATGAATAGGTTGCTTGCATGTCCCAGTTATTGTGAACAGTGCAGCAATGATCATGCAGGAACACATATCCTTTCAAATTATGTTTTTATTCACATATATACCCAGGAGTGGGCTTGTTGGGTCATATGCAGGAAGGAAAGTGTTAAGAGAAGTTAGAAACAGCAAGGGACCAAGTTAGATTTTCTTCTCACAAGTTGAGCTTGGACCAAGAGAAAGGAGAGGAGTCAGAAATACTAAGGCTCTTGACTCAATCAGCTGGACTAATGGAATCGGCTTTACTTAAGCTGTGAGGCCTGAGAGGGTCAGGGCTGGACGTCAGGATTGAGGCGGGGAGTTTTAAGTTTGACTTATGACCTGTGAGACACTCAATCAGGGATACTGAGCTGGGACTTTGGATATACGAAGCTGAAGATTCAAATCCAGATCTAATCACTGTGTGGGTGGTAAAAAAAAATCATTATGATTAGATTTTCGTGCCTGGACAGTATATATAGGATTGCAGAGCTCTGGAGATGTCACCTTGCAAGACGCAGTAGGTTCACAGTCGGAGAGAGGAAGAGAGAAGGAGAAGAAGCAAAGAACACTTGGAAGGAGCGGCCACTGACAAAGAGGGAATCTCAGGAGAGGACTGGGTCCTGGGAGCCCTGAGAAGAAAGCCTTTCAAGGTGGACAGAGCTCCAGATATTCCAAGTAAGAGAGGGCTGGGAAATGATCACTAGATTTTTGCAATGTTAAGATCGTGGATTTGTGACTTTCACAGGTTGGGTGTCCATGTAGGTTGGAAGTGAGGCTTGATTGGGGTAAATTAAAGAGAGAATGTGCAGGAAAAAAAGATCACCACACAGCAAAGACAAAGAACTTTTTAAAAGAGTTTTCCTATAAAAGAAATGTTAAAAATGGGGTGATAGCAAAAGAGCCTTGTGATATTCAATGGAGTTTTGTTTTTTCCTCCCAAACCTGGTAATAATTAGTTTGTCTATATGGTGGATGGAAATGACAGAGGAGACTAATATAACCAATCATATTAGTTATATTAAATGACAGTTATAACTAATTATTTGAATCCTACAAATTTGAAGTTGCAATTTTAAAAATATAATTGTTAGCTTACTTAAATATAAATAATTGTTTCATATGCCTAAGCAATTTAGTTGAAATCTGGTCTGTGTGAGCTGGACTGTGTGAGCACTTTAAAAAACTGGACACAATGTCCAAACCATACAATTCACTCTTTTAAAGTATAAAATTCAGTAGTTTGTTAGCATATTCACAATGCTGTACAGCCACCCCACTATCTAATTCCAGAGCATTTCATCACTCTAAAAGGAGTCTATTAGCAGACACTTTCCATCCCACCCCACACTATTTCCTGACACCCTCTAATTGATTTTCTGTCTCTACAAATTTGCCCGCACTGACTGTTGCATTTAAGTGGATGATATAATATATGACCTCTTGTACCTGGATTCTTTCACTTTGCAACTTTTCAAGATTCATCCATGCTGAACATGAGTTAGTATTTTATTCCTCTTCATGACTAGGTAACATTCCACTGTATACCATGCTTTGTTCATCCATTCATCAGTTGATGGACATTTGGGTGTTTCTACCTTGTGGCCATTGTGAGTAACATTGCTATGCTCACCTGAAAAGTATTTTGTGTGGAGCTAGGTTGTCATTTCTCTTGCATATGCGATCTGAAAGGACTGGCTGAGCCATAGGGCTTCTCAGGTGGCTCAGTTGGTAAAGAATCTGCCTGCAATATAGGAGACTGGGGTTAAATCCCTGGGTGGGGAAGATCTCCTGGAGAAGGAAATGGCAGTACTCTTCCCTGGAGAAATTCATGGACAGAGGAGCCTGATGGGCTTTAGTCCATGGGGTCACAAGTGTCGGACACAGCTCCTTATATGGCAGCTCTATGTTTAACTTTTAGAAACAGTTTTTCCAGCCTCTGTTGAGATGATGATACGGTTTTTGTCCCTTATTCTATTGACATGTTACATTGATTGTTTTTCATAAATCTAATCAACCTCACAATTCTGATACAAATTCTGCTGAGTCATGGTGTATAATCCTTACCTTGCCTGATTCAGATTGTGGGGATTTTGTTTAAGATTTTTTCCCCTGTATTCATAAAGGATATTAGTAGCTTTCTTGGGATTCCCCTGTGTGGCTCAGGCATCAAGGTGTGGTTTTGTGGAAACTTGGAGGATATAGTTATATTTCAGGTAATTTTTGATGTGATTACAATCTGTATCAATTGACTTTAAAGAAGCAAGATGATCCTTGATAAATCAATTAGCCTGATCTAATTAACGAAGGCTTTAAGAGTTGAGTTGAGGTTTCCCTAAAGAGAATACATTCTGTCTGTGGGGAATAGCATCCTTGGTACCAAAGAATGCCAGTCTGCCTTTTCTGAGGCTGCCCCAAGGATCTCAGGCTTGCCTAGACCGTTCCCTCAGTCGTGTAAGCCAATTCCTTGTGAGAAATCTCATAATACACATCTCCTACGGGTTCGGTTTCTGTAGTAGGACCCTAACTGATAACACAGGATAATGAATACTGGCCTCTTAGAGTGAGCTGGAAGTCTTTCTTGCTCTTCTGTACTTGGGGAGAGTTTGTGAAAGGTTTAACTATTATTTGAATGTTAGTAGAATTTCCCAGGGAAGCCCTCTGATTATGTGAATAATCATCGGGTCTGTTTTTCAATTTAAGAAACTTATTCTACTGTGTTAATCTGATTTATCTCAAATATAGCTGGGATGTCATTTCATGTTGGTGTGTATTGTCCTACTTCACACATATTTTTGTTCAGTTCAGTTCAGTCGCTCAGTTGTGTCCGACTCTTTGCGACCCCATGAACAGCATGCCAGGCCTCCCTGTTCATCACCAACTCCCGGAGTCCACCCAAACACATGTCCATCGAGTCGGTGATGCCATCCAGTCCTCTCATCCTCTGTCGTCCCCTTCTCCTCCTGCCCCCAATCCTTCCCAGCATTAGGGTGTTTTCCAGTGAGTCAATTCTTCGCATGAGGTGGCCGAAGTATTGGAGTTTCAGGTTTTGTTTTGTTTTTTACTGCTGCATTTTATTCCACTGTATAATACTGAGGGCCTTTAGTTTGGCAGAGCTGAGTGTGGATCCTAACCACAAATCTTACCAGCAGTGTGAGTTTGAACTGCTCTTTTTCTTATTTTTCAGGAGCTGGGATAGACTGTGGATCAACCTGCAACTGAGGAGCTTGTGTGCTCCCTGCGGTCCTCCTGTTCCCCGAAGGCCATATCCCTGTAAGTTACCAAGCCTTCTGTTTTTGATTTTCTTCTGTCTCCCCTCATGTAAACCTTCATCTTTGAATCTGTTGAAGAAAGTGAATGAAACACTCACTCAGTCCTCTACTCCCCCTCACTTCCCACTCCCTAAAGCCCACAGCCACTGCCAGCCTAACGAACACCTGCCCACCTGGTGCCCCCTTGTCCCCGTGGCTCCTGTCTAGCCATTCTCCCTTGACAGGCACACTCTTTTTCAAAGAAAACCATTTTCTGTTACTTCTCCATGCAAACTTACCTTTGTTTTTAGTAAAAAACCTAAACCTTTCACTGTACATACAGACAATTGCCTGGTACACAGAAAAGTGCTCAAATTATAGTGAAGTGAATAAATATGTAATACGAAGAAAACAAAAATAATAAAATAGATTTTAAAAGTCCAAATTGAATGGAAGATTCATTGAAAGAAAAGGCATAGCAATAGTGTAAAAAATAAGAACTATTTGAGCATAGTAATTAGTTTTGTGTCAAAAGTTGATCAAGGATTACTGATTACTCTCTAGAGTGTCAGAGCTAAAAGACACAGGTGATTAATCTTTGACAGAATATATTAGTTGTCTGGAGAAAGTAAAGTTTTTCCAAATTTTTGAAAATAGTAATTTTATCGGAGTATAAATTTAACATGTGATCATCATAGAGAAGCATCTCAACTGGCCAATGAAATGACCTCTGGAACATCAGACTGCAATTCCAAGAGTAGACAGAAGAAACTTGCCCTCCTATGATCTAATCAGTAAATTCATATTCCTGTCAAGAAACATCTATTTGGTGACTCTGTGATGGTCCAGTGGCTAAGACTCTGTGCTCCCAACTCAGGGGACCAGGGTTCATTACCTGGTTAGGGAACTAGGTCCTGCATGCCCCAACTAAGACCCGGTACAGCCAAATAGAAAAACTAATAAACATTTTTGAAAAAGAAACATCAGTTTTACATACCAAAGCCTTGAAAAGAAGAGAGAGGTGGCCATAATCCTGTTATCCCTTCCTAAACAGGCAGCTTCGGAAGAGTCCAGTGGGGGCCATGCCTGGCGCCACCAGGGGCACTGACCGGGATGACTTCGGGAGCCCTGCCGAGTGGGGTGACCAGCAGCCAGAAGATGGTGTGCTGGGAGAAGAAGACGCCCAGGTCCAGCAAGAATGCCTGCGGAAATTTTCTACCCCAGATTATATCATGGAACCCTCTGTCTTCAACACTTTGATGAGATATTTCCAGGCAGGAGGGTCTCCAGAGGAGGTGATCCGCCTCTTATCAGACAACTACACAGCTGTGGCCCAGACCATCAACCTGCTGGCCCAGTGGCTCATTCAGACCGGGGAGGAACCAGTGCAGGTTCAGGAAACTGTGGAAAACCACTTGAAGAACTTAGTGATGCAACACTTTGACCCCCGCAAAGCAGATTCTATCTTTACAAACGAAGGGGCAACCCCCGCCTGGCTGGAACAAATGATTGCACATCCCACCTGGAGGGATCTTGTTTACCGGCTGATGGAAGTGCACCCAGACTGTCTGATGCTGAAATTCACGGTCAAGCTCATTTCTGATGCAGGATACCAAGGCGAGATCACTGGCGTGGTGGCAGCCTGCCAGCAGCTGGAAGTGTTCTCTAGAGTTCTCGGGAGCTCTCTAGCTACCATTTTGGATGGAGGAGAAGCCCACCTTGCAGAAAATCTGCCTCAGTTTTCTAAGATGGTGTGCCACGGGGAGCACACGTACCTGCTGGCTCAGGTCCTGATGGCCGTGCTGGCCCAGGAAGGCCAGCGGGGTGGGGCAGTGCGCAGGGTCGCACAGGAGGTCCAGCGCTTTGCCCAGGAGAGCGGCCACGATGCCAGTCGCATCCCGCTTGCCCTGGGCAGAGCTGCCTCCTACCCCAGGCTGTGCCAGGCCCTGGGGGCCATGCTGTCCAAGGGGGCCCTGAATCCAGCCGACATCACCGTTCTCTACAACCTATTTGTTACCAGCAAGGACCCGCCTCCTGTCGAGCTCATCCGGGTACCCGCCTTCCTGGACCTGTTCATGCAATCGCTCTTTAAACCCGGGGCCAGGATTAACCCAGACCACAAGCACAAGTATATCCATCTCTTGGCCTACGCGGCCAGTGTGGTGGAGATCTGGAAGAAGAACAAACGCCTGAGCATCAATCAAGATGAGCTGAAGGCAACGGCGAAGGCTATCGAAACTGTTCACAGTTTGTGCTGTGCTGAGAACATAGGGGCAAGCGAGCTCCTGGCCGAGCTGGGCACCCTCTATAGGTGCATCAGATTTCCAGTAGTGGCAGTGGGTGTGCTGACGTGGGTGGACTGGACCGTGTCGAAGCCCACGTTCTTCGAACAGCACACCCACTCCACACTGGTGCCCCTGGCCCTGCTGGACGAGGTCAGCACCTACCATCCCCTCCTGCACCCCCACATCTTGCAACTGCTGATCAAGCTCTTGGAGACCAAGTACCCCGAGCTAGATGCCATGAAGCAGCTCGAGGTGAAGAAGACCCTCCTGGACAGGATGGTGCACCTGCTGAGTTGCGGCCATGTGCTCCCCGTGGTTGCCTACATCCGCAGGTGTCTGGAGAAGCTGGACACCGACCTGTCTCTCATCCGCTACTTTGTGACCGAGGTGCTGGATATGATCATCCCTCCTTACACATCTGACTTTGTGAGGCTTTTCCTGCCCATCCTGGAAAACGACAGCATTGCTAGCACCCTGAAAAGGGCGGGTGAACATGACCCTGTGATGGAGTTCATAGCTCACTGCCAGTCTAACTTCATGCTGCTGGACTGAGTCAGAGCAACCCCAAACCCACAGCAGAACATTCCAGCAGACCCACTGTGGAGAATCCTTTTGCAGAAGCTACTGGTGAAGAGAGGCCCAGTCAACACCTTGGAAATGGGTTCTAGTAGTAGGAGGTAGAGAACTTTTGTTTTAAAAAAAAGGAATGTTAGCAATCTTAACAAAGTTAACTTAGCTTTTTTCACAAGACTTGATTGTTTACTTCATATTATTGTAATTGCTTTAATTTTCCAAGAACAAATAAAAGTCTTTGTACAGTTGGAAAGTATACATTCTGGTGTTGGCTTTCTACTGTGTAAATAAAACACTTGGGTCCAAAAAATCAATAACAAAAAGTCAAACGACTTTTCAAGTTTTCAAGAAATACTGTCACCCCAGATTCAAGAGGCAGGATTAAATGTAAGTCCACCACCAGCATCAGAAACTCTACATGTAAAACTGAGCACATGCCATTGAACCCACTAATGCACCCGCTCAAGTCTCCAGGCAGGTAAACAAAGATTTTCAAGGAAGCATTTACTGTCTCTATTGTGAATTATCAGAAGACAATTATGACTCTATTTGATAACTGGAAAGATAATGTGGGAAAACAATGCTTTCAAAGACATGGAAATTAGATTCATTTTGACCAGTCCTGTGCTGGGATAGTGATCATCAAAACTTTAGTAATACAAATTCTTTGTACTTTACATTCTTTACCTGTTGATTTTTGTCATAAGCATTATTACTTGGCAACATGTATATCATAAGTAGTACTTATTTTATTCTCTATATTTTGAACAAAATCAGAACAGTGAAGTTCAAGTTACAAATTCACTAACTTTTTTTTCAACTTAGAGACATTCTAAGAAATGGAAAATTCAGTATTATAAGAGAATTTGAATGTGTTTCTACACCTATAAGTAGCTTGGACTCTCACAAACAAGGTATAAGAGGTGTGGCCTCAGGAATTCCTTGGGAGCCCAGTGGTTAGGACTCCCTTCTCTTACTGGCAAGGCCACAGGTCCAATCTCTGGTCAGAGAACTAAGATTCAGCAAGTCACTTGGTGCAGACAGGAGAATAAATTACTTAAGATGGCACTAGTGGTAATGCAGGAGACATAAGAGACGTGGGTTTGATCCCTCGGTTGGGAAGATCCCCTGGAGAAGGAAATGCCAACCCACTCCAGTATTCTTGCCTGGAGAATCCCATGGACAGAGGAGCCTGGCAAGCTACAGTCCATAGGGTCACACAGAGTCAGACACTGCTGGGGCAACTTAGCACACAATTTTAAAAACATGCCATCTCAAAAGATTTATGTTTTCAAGTAATTTTTATGAATATATTAAATCTAATCAAAGTAAAATGAGGGGACTTCCCTGGTGGCACAGTGAATAAGGATAAGAATCTGCCAATGCAGGGAACACGTTCTATCCCCAGGAGACTACCACATGCTGTGGAGCCACTAAGTCCGTGTACTCCAACTACTGAGCCTACAAAAAATGTGCAGCTTATAGAGAATTACATGTCAGTAAAAAAAAAAAAAAAGAGGTGAGTCTAAAGCAGAAGTCGTATAACATTACCAACACATACTGTTACCTACACATTTCATCAGCTCATCTGTATGTCTCCTTTATCTTAGTCTGTTTCTCCAACCATCTTCCTGAATTTCCTTTATCCTTCCCTCAGTTTTATAGCTTTTTAAATCACATATTTATGCACCCTTCAATAATATTATTTGATTTTTGAAGATTATGTATTTCAAGACTTGCTCTTTTTACCCAAAATGATGCTTCTAAAATCAACCGAGTCCTTGAAAGTGAGAGTCGCTCAGTCATATCCAACTCTTTGTGACCCCATGCCAGGCTCCTCTGTCCATGGGGCTTCTCCAGGCAAGAATACTGGAGTGGGTAGCTGTTCCCCTCTCCGGGGGATCTTCCTGATTCAGGGGTTGAACTGGGGTCTCCTGTACTGCTGCTCAGCTTTACCAGCTGAGCTACCAGGGAAGCCCCAACCAAGGATCCGAATTAACTTTAAATCATTAACTTCTTTTTGACTATATTATTCCCCCTTCTGATGTTGCAGACCATGAATGCTACCATATTCTTCCTCATGTCTCCTGATACACGTATGGAAGAAGGTCTCCATGTGTATATGAAGGATAAGAGAATGTATAATTTTAAAAGACAGTGAAAACTTGTTTGACAAAGGATTTTCTTGATGGCCCAATATTAATACCTGCACTCCTAGTGCAGGGGGCCTGAGTTTGATCCCTGGTCAGGGAACCAGATCACCCGTGCCACAGCTAAAGACCCACTGCATGCGTGGGTGCTAAGTCACTTCAGTCACGTCCAACTCCACGTGACCTCATGGACCGTAGCCCGCCAGGCTCCTCTGTCCATGGGATTCTCCAGGCAAGAAGATTGGAGTGGGTGGCCATTTCCTCCTCCAGGGGATCTTCCCAACCCAGGGGTCGAACCTGCGTCTCCTACATCTCCTGCATTTTTCAGGGAGTGGAGAGGGGACTCTTTACCACTAGTGCCACCTGGGAAGCCCAAGGACCTGCTACAACCAAGTAAAAAAAAAAATTTATTTTAAAGAAAAATAACTCTCTCCTTTAATTAATGTGAAGCACAGGAGACAATTGTTTAAAAAAAAAATTGTTTGCCAAACAAGTTGAATCAATTTACACTCCCACCAAAAACACACGAGAGTTCTTGTCAATCTACAACTCTCTAACGGGCAGCACTGTTTGACTTCTTCATTTCTGCCTATCAAGTGGGTATAACATGGCAGCTCCTTCTTGTCTTCATCTTGATTTTTACTAAGGTTGGAATACTTTTCAAAATATTAGCCATTCAGGTATTCTTCTGACTCCTAGGCCTCACACACACATCTTTTACACATCTTTAATAAGGATTGTTTTCCTTATTGATTTCTGGGAATCTTGTTTCAGATACTACAAATTTGTCAATATATTTTCTGCAGATTCATGACTTTTCTTTCCACGTCATTCCTGGGATCTTTGATGAATACCAGTTTTCAATTTTTATATAAAATTGATGAATCTTTTCCAGCAGCATTTATTATATAACTCATTACTTGCCACACTGGTCTGTAATTCTCCATTATCATACATTAAGATTAGATTATACACTTGGGTCTGTTTGTAGACATACTTATGGATTATAAATTTTTGTAAATACTGTATCATAATAGAAATAATTTTTTGTATATCTCCTTATTTAAGGTTTTGTTTCTCTGCATCTTCATTAAATTAAATATGTTTCATATGCCTGATGGAAATGTATTGTTTTGGGGTTTTTTTGTTGTTGTTTATACACTTTACCCACTTTACCACTGGGGCTCATTCTTGTGGTCCACTGATATCCAAGACAGGAAACACAGCTACCTTAGTTCTAGGCACCGTCATCTCTGCAACCTTTGCAACAAGCAAATTCAGTTCAGTTCAGTTCAGTCGCTCAGTCGTGTCCAACTCTCTGCGACCCCATGAATCGCAGCATGCCAGGCCTCCCTGTCCATCACCATCTCCCGGAGTTCACTCAAACTCACGTCCATCAAGTTGGTGATGCCATCCAGCCATCTCATCCTCTGTCATCCCCTTTTCCTCTTGCCCCCAATCCCTCCCAGCATCAGAGTCTTTTCCAATGAGTCAACTCTTCGCATGAGGTGGCCAAAGTATTAGAGTTTCAGCTTTAGCATCATTCCTTCCAAAGAATACCCAGGGTTGATCTCTTTTAGAATGGACTGGTTGAATCTCCTTGCAATCCAAGGGACCCTCAAGAGTCTTCTCCAACACCACAGTTCAAAAGCATCAATTCTTCGACGCTCAGCTTTCTTCACATTCCAACTCTCACATTCATACATGACCACTGGAAGAACCATAGCCTTGACTAGACGGACCTTTGTTGGCAAAATAATGTCTCTGCTTTTGAATATGCTATCTAGGTTGGTCATAACTTTTCTTCCAAGGAGTAAGCATCTTTTAATTTCATGGCTGCCATCACCATGTGCAGTGATTTTGGAGCCCAAAAAGATAAAGTCTGACACTGTTTCCACTGTTTCCCCATCTATTGCCATGAAGTAATGGGACCAGATGCCATGATCTTCGTTTTCTGAATGCTGAGCTTTAAGCCAACTTTTTCACTCTCCACTTTCACTTTCATCAAGAGGCTTTTTAGTTCCCTTCACTTTCTGCCATGAGGGTGGTGTCATCTGCATATCTGAGGTTATTGATTTTTCTCCTGGCAATCTTGATTCCAGCTGTGCTTCTTCCAGTCCAGCGTTTCTCATGATGTACTCTGCATAGAAGTTAAATAAGCAGGGTGACAATATACAGTCTTGACGTGCTCCTTTTCCTATTTGGAACTGGTCTGTTGTTCCATGTTCAGTTCTAACTTTTACTTCCTGACCTGTATATAGGTTTCTCAAGAGGCAGGTCACATGGTCTGGTATTCCCATCTCTTTCAGCATTTTTCCACAGTTTATTGTGATCCACACCGTCAAAGGCTTTGGCATAGTCAATAAAGCAGAAATAAATGTTTTTCTGGAACTCTCTTGCTTTTTCGATGATCCAGTGGATGTTGGCAATTTGATCTCTGGTTCCTGTGCCTTTTCTAAAACCAGCTTGAACATCTGGAAGTTCACAGTTCACGTATTGCTGAAGCCTGACTTGGAGAATTTGGTCCCTTAATCTGCTTCATCCAATCCGTCTTCACCACAGTTTACCTCATCATTTACAAACCATCAGGGATGCCCAATAGCCTTAAACATTTAGCTCGGTTGGTAAAGAATCTGCCTGCAATGCAAGAGACCCCGATTTGATTCCAGGATCAGGAAGATCCCCTGGAGAAGGGATAGGCTATCCACTCCAGTATTCTCAGGCTTCCCTTATGGTTCAGCTGGTAAAGAATCTGTCTGCAATTTGGGAGACCTGAGTTCGATCCCTGGGTTGGGAAGATCCCCTGGAGAAGGGAAAGTCTACCCACTCCAGTATTTTGGCCTGGAGAATTCCATGGACTGTATAGTCCATGCGGTGGCAAAGAGTCACATGCCACTTTCACTTTCTTTCTTTTCACAAAATCCTTAGCCTGAATTGGAACATCTTCAGGTTCCTGGCTGGTCTCCAGCTTTGAAGAGTTCTCATCAGTTCTCTAATTTAAATTTTTCTTGATCACAGCCCAAGTTCAAACTTCCTGAAAGAGTCTATTAACGCTCACATTCTAATCCCAAATCCTTAACTGTCATCTCCATGCACTGCCTACTACAGTCTCATTTCTGGTCACTGCCTTGTCAATAAAAGTACTTGAAATCAGAAGAGAGTAAGAGAACAAGTCTTGCATTTCTCTGGAGATAAAACTTTGTAGGCAGAACGAACAGCAAGTGCAGAGGCTTCAGTTGGGCCCCACACTGGCTTGTTAACCTAAAAGCAAGGCAACTGAGGGATGGAGCAAAGTGAGTGCAGGAAAGTGCTTTTTCTTTTTTTCCAAGAACTTGCAGTTCTTTCTTGCACGCTAGCTTTCTCTAATTTTGTCGATCAGGGGCTACTCTCCAGTTGCAATGAGTGGGTTTTCATTGCAGGGGCTTCTCTTGTGGAGGACGGGCTCTACAATACCTGGGCTTCAGTAGTTGTGGCACACAGAGGCAGTTCCCCCGAGGCAAGAGAAATCCTCTGGACCAGGGAGTGAACCCATGTCTTCATTAGCAGGCAGATCCTTAACCACTAGGCCACCAGGGAAATACAAGAAAGGGTTAACAGAAGTCAGAAACCTAGCAAGGGACCAAGCCGAATTTTTTTTTTTTTTTTAAAGATTGATTTTGGCCCAAGAGAAAAGACAGCAATTGCAGAAGCTGAGGTTCTTGACTCAATCAACTGGATCAATGGAACTGCCTTCACTTAAACAGGGACGCCTGAGAGAGGGTTAGGGGTCAATTCGGGGCTTTGAGGTTGAGGTTGGGAGTTTTAAGTTTGACTTATGACTAATGAGACATCCAAGCAGAGATACGGAGCTGGATTTTTGGATATACAAGCCTGGAGATTCAAATCCTAACCTAATCACCATCTGGATGGTAACAATATCATTATGATTAGATTTCCGTGCTTGGACAGTATATATAGGAACTCAGAGCTCTAGAGACATAGACTTGAGAGTCACAGTAGGTCTGCAGTCTGGAAGACAAGGAAAGAAAAAGGAAAAAGTAAAGAAACCTGAAAGGAGCATCACTAACATACACAGAATCTCAGGAGAGGATTGAGAGGATTGAGGATTCTGAGAGCTCTGAGAGAAAAGCCTTTCAAGATGGACAGAGCTCCAAATACTCCAAGTAAGAGAGGGCTGGGAATTGATCACTGGATTTTTGCAGTGCTAAGATCATTGATTGGTGGCTTTGACAAGAGAAATGTCTGTGGAGTTGGATGTAAAAGACTGACTGGAGTCAATTCAAGAGACAATGACCAGGAAATATATCACTGACATGCAAACACAAATAGGACTCTTTAAAAGCAGTTTTCTTGTACAAGAAAATAAACACACAGTTGCAATAGAGATTTTGGGGCTCTAGGGCATGGGTATAGTAGTTGATGCGCATGGGCTTAGTTGCCCCGATGGCATATGTATTCTTCTCAGAGCAGGAATCAAACCCATGCCCCTTCCATTGGCAGGCAGATTCTTAACCGCTGGACCACCAGGGAAGTCCCATAAGAGCTTTTAAAAAATAATAATAATTTTATTTACTTTTGGCTGTGCTGGGTCTTGGTTGCTGGGCCAGCTTTTTCTGTAGTTGTGGCAAGCAGGGGCTACACGTCACTGCAGCAAGTGGGTTCCCACTGTGGTGACTTTTCTTGTTTCACAGCACAGGCTCTAGGACACCTGGGCTTCATTAGCTGTGGCACGTGGGCTCAGTAGCTGCAGCTCCTGGGCTCTAGAGCAGAGGCTCAATATTTGTGGTATGGGCTTTGTTGCTCCAAAGCATGTGGGATCTTCCTGGATCAGGGACTGAACCTATGTCCCCTGCACTGGCAGGCAGATTCTGTACAAATGAGCCACCAGGGAAGCCCCCATAAGAGCTTTTGAATGTGTTTCTATAACAAACTCTTTCTCTGGATTTTTCTTAGGTCAATCTGACTATTTGATTTCTGAAAGTCAAGGACAACATCTAGTACAGAAGACCCAAAGGAAGGTCCCAATCATGGACCTATGTCAACAAGGGCTGGAAATGGGTGACAACTTCACAAAATCAGAAAGCTGGAGTAAGTAGGAATTCAGTGGAAATCAAATAATAAGCAAATGCACAGCCTCTTGTCTTTCACTCCATTCGTAACTGTTGTGGTGTGCCTGCATGCTAAATCGCTTCAGTCATGTCTGACCCCGTGGACTGCAGCCCACAGGTTCCTCTGTCCATGCGATTGTCCAGGTAAGAATACTGAAGTGGGTTGCCATTCCCTCCTCTAGGGGATCTTCCTGATCCAGGGGTTGAACCGGAGTCTCTTATGTCTTCTGCAATGACAGATAGGGTTTTTACCACTGTGTCACCTGGGAAGTCTAGTTGTTGTGACACCAATAACCGAATCACAGAATCTCATTCCTAACAGGCTCTTAATTTTCAGGCCACCTGGATGCATCTAGGTCACAGAATAACTGGACAGTCCTAAGTACAACATACATTACAGATGTTGTATAACATTACTGATCTAGGTATAATATTATTAATGCATTTCATCAGCTTTTCTGTAAGCCTCTTCTATCCTACTGTGTACTTCCAACCATCTTCTGAAACTCCTTTATCATTTACTTAGTTTTATATTTTTTATCACATACATATGTATGCTTCAATAATATTATTTGGCTTTTGAATACTATTTACTTTGGAGAATTATTCTTTTTTGGTTTATTTTTAATTGGAGGATATGCGACTTGTTCTTTTTACTCAGAATTATAATTCTAAAGTTCACCAAATTCTCAGATTACCTTTAATCATTAACTTCATTCTGATAATGCTGTTCAGTTATTAAGTTGTGTCCGACTCTTTGAGACCCCCATGGACTGCAACACACCAGGCTTCCCTGTCCTTCACTATCTCTCAGAGTTTGCTCAAACTCATGTCCATCAAGTCGGTGATGCCATCCAACCATCTCAACCTCTGTCGTCCCCTTCTCCTCCTGCCCTCAGTCTTTCCCAGCATTAGGGTCTTTTCCAATGAGTCAGCTCTTCCCATCAGGTGGCCAAAATACTGTCATTCTGACTATAGACATTGAGTTATTTCCTCTTCTGATGTTTTAGATCATGAACGCTACCAGATTTTTATTTGTGTCTCCTCTTCAACATATACAAGTAAGTCTCTAGGGTTAAATCAAGGATAAGAGAATCTATAATTTTACAAAACAGTGCAAAATTGTTTCCCAAAGGTGTTCAATCAACTCACACTTCTAACAAAAATACCTGCAAGTTCTTGACAACCTACCACTGTTTCATATTTGGTATTACTTGATTTCTTCATTTCTGTCTATCAAGTAACTATAAAAAGGCAGCTCATTCTTATCTTCATCTTGATTATTCTTTTCCAAATATTAGCCATTCAGATCTACTTCTGACTCCCAGCCCTCGCACACACAGCTTTTGTTTTCTCTCTTGGATTTTTTTTTTCCTTATAGACTTATGGGAACTCTTTGCTCTAGATACCAAAAACTTGTCAGTTTTCTGTTACATATATTTTCTGCCAATTTATGGCTTTTCTCTCCACTTTATTCATGAAATCTTTGGTGAACAGCAGTTGTCAATTTTTATATAAATTTGGTCAGTTTTATCTAGCAGCACTGATTAAATAGTTCATTACTTCCCCCCACTGATCAGAAATTCTCCACTATCATACAATAATTTTTTGTTATCTACTAGGGTCTAATTTTAGCCCCCCTTTCCTTTTCAGGGGTGAACTTGTCCATTTGTATAATCATTCTTTTCTGTTTCAATAACTATTGCTATTTATTATGTTCCTAATTAAACTCTTCTGATGTGTCTTGGTTACTTTTAAATTCCTGATTTGGTTTCTTAAATAGTGTAAGTGATGGAATCACATAATATATAGTTTAAGCCAGAGTACTTTAAGGTAAAAGTAGTGATATTAGTAATTATGCAGGACATGAACATAAGCCAGGAGGATGCTGGGAAAAGTGAAATATAAGGACAAATTTCTAAAAATTTGCACAATTTTCTGAAATAGAAATAGAAAGCCTGTATAGTCCTTAACCTGCCTGCTGATGCAGCAGAACTAAAAGAGGCAGCTTTGATCCCTGGGTCAGGAAGATCCCCTGAAGAGAATGCAGCCCACTCTGGTTTGTCTTTTTTTTTTTTTAATCCCAGTATTCTTGCCTGGAGAATTCTATGGACAGAGGAGCCTGGAGATCTATGGTCCATAGGATCTAAAAGAGTCAGACACAATTGAAGTGATTTAGCATGCATAGTCCTTTAAGGAAGATCAATCAGCTAATTTCTTTTCAAGTTCACCTATTTTTGAGTACTTAACATCACAAACAGATGTTTCAACTTCAATAAATAGCCTTTCCTTAGGAAGTATTTATTTATCACTACTTAACATTCAAAAGAAAAATTTTTTCAGACCATTCTTTTCATGAAAATCTTCACTGGTTTAGACAATTTGACTTTTCCTTTCCTCTGCTTCCCAACAAGGTCTGACACTGCTATGTTATGAAAGTCAGATATATTCTCACACTGAAGAATACTATGATCTGGATGTCCAGTTTAGCTGCAACTTGATTTTATTCCATAGATTTTGATGCACAGAAACAACCAGCGATGCCCTGTGATCAAAATCATCTTGAAGTTGAAAGGAAGACGAAGAGAAAGAGAGAAGGAGGAGGAGAAAAGGAAGAAGTCATGGAAGAAAACTTGGAAAAGGAACAGGATGAGGAGGACAAGAAAGAAAAGAAAAATAAGAAACGATACCAGAAGAAAAACTTTGTCAGCAGACCCCTTATGGACACTCTCTGGGCAATGTTTAAATTAAAAAAAATTCCCACATTTCAGGATATTTCATCACTTGCGTTTGAATTTGGCATGATGCAGACTCAGGTATGATGACATATTTGTTTACTGACAAAGTCCCTGGTATACAACTCTTACCCATATAAACCATTATCCTTATTTTTGGATGAATCGCCTCTCAACAATTTTTTTTTTTTTTTTGCAGATAAACCAATGGTTTTATAAAAAGAGGAAGACATACAAAAAAGAAATACACTGGAGGGAATATAAAAACAGAAGAGGTAAGGATGTTTGACATGTAGAACATAAAATGGAAAAAATACATTGACCTCTGGAGACACACTGTGTTCCCACAGTTGTTGAATATCCCATCAACTTTCTGTCCTATTTTTCAGTCCCCTCGACACAGATAAATACACCTGTGGTCATGCCACCATTGTTCATGTAATCATAGTACCAGACACAGAATGGCAGCCATTAGATTTTTACTAGACTGAATGATTTCGTCTTTTCTTTGTTTCTTAGATGTTGAATACATTTGGTGCTCCTCTTTCCTCTCTGTTGTTTGGAAAAAGCTCATGTGATGGGAAGGAAGATAAAGATAAAAACATCAACACTTTTAATGGCACTGGTTGTTATGGAATTTGTATATATTATTTATGGATATTTATGTACAAATCCTTAATATTACCTCATTGATTGTCATTTTAGACAAAATGAGGAAACTGAACTGTTAGGAAAGAATGTGAGGACTTTCTTGATGTGCAGTGGATAAGAACCCACCTGCCAATGCAGGGGAAAAGGGTCCATCGCTGGTCTGGAAGGATTCCACATGCCAAGGAGCAACTAAGCCGGTGAGCCGCAACTACTGAGCCAGGGCTCTAGAGCCTGACAGTTGCAACTGCTGAGCCCGGGCACCACAAGGACTGAAGCCTGCCCACCTTAGAGCCAGTACACCGCAACTACTGAGCCTGCGTGCTGCAACCACTGAAGTCTGTGGGCCTGGAGCTGTGCCCTGCAACAAGAGAGGCCACCGCAGTAAGAAGCCCAGGCGCAACTAGAGAGTAGCCCTGCCCTCCAAACCCAGGGAAAGCCTGCCAGCAGCATTGAAGACCCAGTCCAAATGAAAACAATTAAACTTTTGAATTAAAAATAAAAAATGTGATTTCATCAACAAGTACCAGTTCCTAAATGTCTAAGCCTAAATTTGTAATTTCATCTCTCTGGTAGAAATGCTCTGTGTTTTAAATTTTACTTGATCACAAGTTCAAACAAAATTTCCCAGAACCTTCCATGAACGCTCAAGCTCTAAATCACAAATTCTAATAGTTTTCTCAGGTACAGATTTAAATCTTACTTCTGGACACTGCTTTGTCAACAAATATATTTAGAGAAAAACTGGAGGAAGGTGAGAAAAATTATCTGATAGAAAACAAACTTATATAGTTACCAAATGGTAAAGAGGATGGGAGAGGGATAAAAGGAGCTTGGAATTAGCAGATGCAAACCACTAGAAATGAAATGAATAAACGAGAAGATCCTACTGTAGAGCACAAGGAACTACATTATATTCAGTATTACAGGTTATATTCGGTCACCTATAATAAACCATAGTAGAAAAGAGTATGAAAAACTATATATATATATAAACATATTCAGCTATATAGCTATATGATTCAGCTATACATATATATACACACACATGTATAACTGAATCATTTTGCTGCTGGGCTGGAGGAAGCACAAGCTGGAATCAAGATTGCCAGGAGAAATATCAGTAACCTCAGATGTGCAGATGACACCACCCTTACGGAAGAAAGTGAAGAAAAACTAAAGAGCCTCTTGATGAAAGTGGAAGAGGAGAGTGAAAAGTTGGCTTAAAGCTCAACATTCAGAAAAAAGATCGTGGCATCTGGTCCCATCACTTCATGGTAAATAGATGGGGAAACAGTGGAAACAGTGGCTGACTTTATTTTTGGGGTTCCAAAATCACTGCAGATGGTCATTGCAGCCATGAAATTCAAAGACGCTTACTCCTTGGAAGGAAAGTTATGACCAACCTAGACAGCATATTAAAAACCAGAAACATTACTTTGCCAACAAAGGTCCGTCTAGTCAAGGTTATGGTTTTTCCAGTGGTCATGTATGGATGTGAGAGTTGGACTGTGAAGAAGAGTGCCGAAGAGTTGATGCTTTTGATGCTTTTGAACTGTGGTGTTAGAGAAGACTCTTGAGAGTCCCTTGGACTGCAAGGAGATTCAACCAGTCCAGCCTAAAGGAGATCAGTCCTGGGTGTTCATTGGAAGGACTGATGCTGAAGCTAAAACTCCAATACTTTGGCCACCTGATGTGAAGAGCTGACTCATTTGAAAAGACCCTGATGCTGGGGAGGGATTGGGGGCAGGAGGAGAAGGGGATGACAGAGGATGAGATGGTTGAATGGCATCACCGACTCAAAGGACGTGGGTTTGTGTGGACTCCAGCAGTTGGTGATGGACAGGAAGGCCTGGCATACTGCGGTTCATTGGGTCACAAAGAATTGGACACGACTGAATGACTGAACTGAACTGAACTTGCTGTACAACAGAAACACAGCAGTGTAAATCAACTATATTTCAATTTAAAAAATACTTTTGGAAAATAAGTCTTGGGAATTCCCTGGCAGTCTAAGAGTTAGAACTCAGCAGTTGCACTGCTGGGCCCAAGTTCAATCCCCTGTCAGGGAACTGAGATCCTGCAAGCCATGGGGCATGACCAAATTTAAAAAAAAAAAAAAAAGAAGGAAAAAAAGAAAAGAGACTCTTGCTTTTATATGGAAATATAAATTTCTAGGCACAGCAAACAGCAAGTGCAAAGGCTGAAATTGCAACCATGCTAGGTTCATTTACTGAAAAGCAAGCCAAGCAGAAGGGATGGAGGTAAATGAGAGGGGACGTGTTAAGACATAAGAAATGGAGCAAGGGGCCAAATCCTTTAGAAGTTTGCAAAATCTCTGGCTTTTCCTCTGTAAGATATTGAAAGCCACTGTCAAGGTTTCAGTCATGGCATGATATTGTGTAATTTACATTTTAGAAGAACTACTCTGCTCGGTTGGAAATAGACCATGGGATGGGAAGATGAGAACCAGACACCAGGAGATGTTTCTAGTTTAGAGGTGATGGTGCTCAGAAGTTGAAGATTTGGGGGTATATTTTGAAGAAAGGAAAGCAGATTTTCTGACAGATTGAGTTTAGACTAGAAGATGTAGCTTTGAGATACACAGTAGGTCCCCAGTCAGGGAGAGGGAGAGAGGAGAAGTAAGAATCAAAGAAAACCTGGAATGTGCATCATCGACACAGAAGGAATCTCAGAAAAGGATTGGGTCCCGGGACCCCTGAGAAGAAAGCCTTTCAAGGTGGACAGAGCTTTACTGATTATGATTTATGGAAACTCTGTGTTATAGATACCCAAAATTTGTCATTTTCTGTTACATGCATTTTCTGTAGCTTTATGGCTTTTCTCTCCACTTCAGGAAATCTTTGAATAGCAGTTCTCAACTTTTATATAAGTTTTATCAATCTTTTCTAGCAGCATTTATTAAATAACTCATTACTTCCCCCTCTGATCTTTAATTCTCCATTATCTCCCTCTCTCTCTCTCTCTCTCACACACACATATACTTATATACATTCATTTAATACTTGTTAAAATATTTACTGAACCTCTTTCTATATAATTGACACAATTCTAGGTGCCAGATGAGCGAAGTGGACAAACATCTTGCTATCATGGCATTTTCATCATTGAGGCATCTATGGGGAATATGTAGATCATTTGTCCAGTTTCTTAATTTTCAAGTTATCCTGGGAAATGATTATTTATCCCTATATTTTGGTCATAATCAGGTGTCATATTAGAAGATATGTTAGAAGGTAAGTGGTCAGCACAGAAAATTAAGCCATAAAAAATGATGTACTGCTTTTGGAGTCTCCATTTTCCTGTGAAGAATCCCATATGTAAAATCATCAAGTAAAGTGAAATACTTTTCTCTTTTTAATCTGTTTTGTGTCAACTTAATTCTTGAGCCCAGTCAGGGACCACATAAGAGTAGACGTGAAGTTCTGCATTCCCTACAGCTGCTTTACAGATAAAAGAACTAGAATATCAGGTTAAATGAACTTGGCCATGATCCAAATAGCTCTGGAATTCAAACCCTGGTCTGGTTAACCTCAAAACTAAAACTTGCCTATCTAAGTTCCCCCAACCACAACACACTGTCTATAATTTGCAGAAGCTAGGATGGAAGAATGAAATGAATCTGAATTTAGCAAAATCCTAAAAATGCTAGCTATCTACTGTGACCACAGAATCGTCATCTTTTTTAGCTATAACCTTTGACATTTTGGAGAACACCCTGCCATTCTTAAGATTTTTAAAAATCTTAAAGGAAGATAATGCCTTTAAAACAGTAAGTATGAAACAAATTATGTGTTCAGGGAGTAGGCATAAACTACAAGTAGAGAAAAAAAATACAAGTGGGCAAAAGGGGTAGGAAAAAGGGAAGCAGTCTAGAACAGATGAGGACATGGGTGAAATGGGCATCCTTAAAATGAAATAGACCAACTGTGACAGTCAAGAGCAGCCTTGGGAGGCATTATGACTCCATGTAACGTGGTATACTGGGAAGTATTCTAGAAGAAAAAAGAAAATAGAGGTGAGCCAACCTGACCCTGAGATCGGGCAACAGGAAGTCAGACCCTAGACACTGGAGGCCCTGCATCCTGCCGACGCTGGCCGATGAAGTACCAGCGGCGCACTGCTCGGCCGGGCCAGGGGATTCTGCAATTCAGAGCCTGTCCCGAGCTGCCTGCCCTGGTATGGAGGCTGCATCTTCGCCTAGATGGCATTAGCTCCTGAGGACACCTGGATGGGCATCTACCTTGAAAGTGAAAGTTGCTCAGTGGTGTCTGACTCTTTGCGACCCCATGGTCTACAGTCCATGGAATTCCCTGCCTGTGCCTAGTACCAGGAGATGCCACTCTATAGCATTCAGGCACTCACACTGGCATAGTAAAAATAATCCTGCCAGTGACAACTTATCAGATGACTGATTACCATCATGACCAGTACTTGGATGAAATCTCAAAGACAGAATGATCTCTGTTAGTTTCTAAGTAATGTCCAAGACGAACTAACATGTCCACTTGCACTGGAGTAACAGGCGCTCAGAATGAAGCAGTCCAACTCACTGATGCGACTCTTGGACATGAACACTGAAATCAGATCGAGCAGCCAAAGATGCTCTATACAGTCTGTAAAGTTCATGAACTCATTGCCAAATTCAGACCCCATTAGACACCCTCAGTTGAGTCTAGATCTGATAGATAGCCTGATGAACCACATCTCAAGATCATCTCCCTAGCTGTTCATCTGAATGCAGTTCCAAAGCTCCTTCCTCAGGGATCGATGCCAGGGACTCTTTCAAGCTAGACCCCGTGCAACTGGACAGGAATGGTTAACAGAAGCCAACATGTACAATCTTTACCATCTCCACTCACCTAGAATCCTGGAATGTCCCTTACATCACTATGAACAAAGCTAGTCCAGTTGAGCTCTTTCAAATCCTGGAAGATGATGCTCACTCAATATGCCAGTCAGCTCCAAGGACCAGTCATCAATCCCTGCCTCGCACTCTCTCAGCCAGGCTTCAGCAATTTCAAGCTGGTTTCACTTTCAAAATCCAACATCCACTGGATCATTTCCAGGTCTCACAATACACTGGAAAATTCTGCACTGAATGTTTTGATCACAGCTCATGCCAGTTCAGTTCAGTTCAAGTCATGTCCGAACAACTGCAGTTCCTGTCCATCTCCTTTCCATTGAGATGGTCATCTTCTAATCTTTCCCAGCATCAGGGTCTGAGTCAGCTCTTCTTAGGTGGCCAGTATTGGAGTTTCAGCTTCAACATCAATCCTACCAATGAACACCCAGGACTTATCTCCTTGCAGTCCAAGGGACTCTCAAGAGTCTTCTCCGACACCACAGTTCAAAAGCATCAACTGTTTGGCACTCAGCTCTTTATAGTACAACTCTCACATCCATACATGACCACTGGAAAAACCATAGCCTTGACGAGACGGATCTTTGTTGGCAAAGTAATCTCTCTGCCTTTTAATATGCTGTCTAGGTTGGTCATAACTTTCCTTCCAAGGAGTATCCGTCCTTTAATTTCATGGCTGCAGTCACCATCTGCAGTGTTGGAGCCCAGAAAAATAAAGTCTGACAGTGTTTCCACTGTTTCCCCATCTATTTGCCATGAAGTGATGGGACCAGATGCCATGATCTTTGTTTTCTGAATGTTGAGCTTTAAGCCAACTTTTTCACTCTCTTCTTTCACTTTCATCAAGAGGCTCTTTAGTTCTTCTTCACTTTCTTCCATAAGGGTGGTGTCATCTGCATATCTGAGGTTATTGGTATTTCTCCTGGCAATCTTGATTCCAACTTGTGCTTCCTCCAGCTCAGTGTTTCTCATGATGTACTCTGCATAGAAGTTAAATAAGCAGGGTGACAATATACAGCCTTGATGTACTTCTTTCCCTATTTGGAACAAGTCTGTAGTTCCATGTCCAGTTCTAACTGTTGCTTCCTGACCTGCATACAGGTTTCTCAAGAGGCAGGTCACGTGGTCTGGTATTCCCATCTCTTTCAGAATTTTCCACAGTTTATTGTGATCCACACAGTCAAAGGCTTTGGCATAGTCAATAAAGCAGAAATAGATGTTTTTCTGGAACTTCCTTGCTTTTTCGATGATCCAGGGGATGTTGGCAATTTGATCTCTGGTTCCTCTGCCTTTTCTGAATCCAGCTTGAACATCTGGAATGGTTCATGGTTCACGTATTGCTGAAGCCTGGCTTGGAGAATTTTGAGCATTACTTTACTAGCGTGTGAGATGAGTGCAATTGTGCGGTAGTTTGAGCATTATTTGCCATTGCCTTTCTTTGGGATTGGAATGAAAACTGACCTTTTCCAGTCCTGTGGCCACTGCTGAGTTTTCCAAATTTGTTGGCATATTGAGTGCAGCACTTTCACAGCATCATCTTCCAGGATTTGAAAAAGCTCAACTGGAATTCCATCACCTCCACTAGCTTTGATCATAGTGATGCTTTCTAAGGCCCACTTGACTTCACATTCCAGGAGGTCTGGCTCTAGGTGAGTGATCACACCATCGTGATTATATAGATGGTAAAGATCTTTTTTTGTACAGTTCTTCCGTGTATTCTTGCCACCTCTTCTTAATATCTTCTGCTTCTGTTAGGTCCATACCATTTCTGTCCTTTATCGAGCCTATCTTTGCACGAAATGTTCCCTTGGTATCTCTAATTTTCTTGAAGAGATCTCTAGTCCTTCCCATTCTAGTGTTTTCCGCTATTTCTTTGCATCGATCCCTGAGGAAGGCTTTCTTATCTCTCCTTGCTATTCTTTGGAACTCTGCATTCAAATGGGTATATCTTTCCTTTTCTCCTTTGCTTTTGGCTTCCTTTCTTTTCACAGCTATTTGTAAGGCCTCCGCAGACAGCCATTTTGCTTTTTTGCATTTTGTTTTCTTGAAGATTGTCTTGATTCTTGTCTCCTGTACACTGTCATGCCGAGTATATAATAAAAAGATAAAATAAATTACTAACTATGACAGGGAAGTAAATGAATGACTTTGTCTTCCTTCAATATTTCAGTTTACTACTGTAACTTGTATTTATAATAAATGTTTATAGTACATTTATAGCAAAATGTTTTAAAATGAAAAAGAAAGGGGGCACTCTGAGCACTCCCAAGGGTTGAGATCCTGCATGAGTCTCACTCCAGTTCAAGGGTACCATACTGCTCTGGTGGGGCTCTGTATGTTTGGAACTGAGATGCACTCAGTCGCTGACTCCCATGGACCCCAGGGCAGAATACTCCTTTGCAATGCTGAGTATGATTTTTGTTAATAATGTGGTCAACTGTTTTCATAGGTAGTTATGGTACAATTCAATCAGTTCTATTTATAGTATAGATATTTATTTCACTCCAGAAGTGAAATTGTCTAAAGCTGCAGTTGAAACTTTGGAAACCTCTATCTTGTTCAAGGACTTTCAGCTGATTAGATGAGGCCCTCCCAGATTAGAAAGGATAATGTTCTTTTACTTAAAGTCAGCTGATGGTAGATGTTAACTACATCTACAAAAATACTTTCACAACAACACTCAGACTAATGTTTAATTGAATACCTGGGTACTGCTGACTAGCCAAGCTGACACATAAAATTAAGCATCATAGCTCATCCCTTGTGAACATGGCACCCATATACATCTCCTTAAACCATATTTAACCTACAAATAAAGAAAATAGCAAAGTCATATTTCTACCTAACATAATAAAACTACCGTGTGTACAACCAGAAATGTGCTCTTTCCCAACAAGATAATACAAAATCTGGGTGATATTCACTCTTGATATGAAAGTCACTCAGTCATGTCTGACTCTTTGTGAGGCCATGGACTATACAGTCCATTGAATTCTCTAGATCAGAATACTGGAGTGGGTAGCCTTTCCCTTCTCCAGGGGGTCTTCCCAACCCAGAGATCAAACCCAGTTCTCCCGCATTGCAGGTGGATTCTTTACCAGCTGAGCCACCAGGGAAACCCAAGAATATTGAAGTGGGTAGCCTATCCTTTCTCCAGAGGATCTTCCCAACCCAGGAATTGAACCAGGGTCTCCTGCATTGCCAGCGGAGTCTTTACCAACCAAGCTATCAGAAATCTCCTTAATACACTGTATCTTAAGTACACTGATGTAAGTTAATTATTATCTATACATCTTATGTTAGCTGATATGGGGATCAGAGGAGGATGCAAACAAAAGGATTTGCTACACACACACACACACACACACATACACACACTTATAACTCTTATAGAATGAATTATGTTCTCAAATTCAACTACCTCCATTCTTGACATATCTCTTAAGGATGGAAATAACAATTCCAAATGTGCCATACAAGATAAAAATCTGTGGATGCCAGAGTACATGTAATCTAGTTAGTAGACTGAAAGAAGTAATAGTTAATTTTGTTCATGGAATGGTTCATTGCTATTGAAAGTCAAAGTGTTAGTTGCTCAGTCGTGTCTGACTCTTTGCGACCCCACGGACTATAGACCACCAGGCTCCTCTGTCCATGGAATTCTCCAGACATGAGTAGTGGAGTAGGTAGCCATTCCCTTTCTCCAGGGATCTTCCCAACCCAGGGATCAAACTCCAGACTCCTGCGATGGCAGGTGGGTTCTTTACCACTGCACCACCTGGAAAGTCCACTGGGAAGCATGCATAACCCACTTCTTTATTCCAGCACCTGACACTTCAGAGATGCTTCATAGTATTCGCTTAGTGAATGAAGTCATGGACTTTCCCAAACAGCACGTGCTAGGCTGTGCTCAATTGCTTCAGGCATGTTTGACTCTTTGTGATCCCATGGACGGCAGCCCACCAGGCTCCTCAGACCATGGGATTCTCCAGGTGCGAACCCTGGAATGAGTAGCCATGCTTTTCTCCAGGGGATCTTTCTGACCCAGGGATTGGACCCACGTCTCCTGTATCTCCTCGCAAGGCAGGCAGATTCTTTATCACTGAGCCACCAGGGAAGCCCCAAAATATAGCATACAGAGAGAAAATAATAATAGCTAACACTGACCGAGCACTTACAAGATATACCTGTGGAGGTAGGGGAAGGGAATTTCCCCTTCTCATGCTCTTAAGTTCTTGTGTCTGAACTAATAATGCTTTTTCTTAAAAAAAAGAAAAAAAATTTTAATAGTGACCATCTCATAGAAATGGACCTAAGAGGTTGTCAAAGCAAGCAGTGTTTATACTTTTAAAGCAAGAAACAATAGATTTGCAAAGAATTGACAAGACCAAGAAACTCAGACTTCAGAGCTCAATTAGTGAAAAATCTAAACAGAGTTAGAGCCTAGGGTAATAAATTAAATAAGTAACAAGTTTTACTTACACAGACTTCTTGGCCAAAATTCCCTGCCACTGGGGATAAGGGTGGACCTCTCCCTCCACACGGGGGAGTCCATGTTTCACAAAATAGATCTATTTCCTGCTTTCAGGAAGACAAGAGAGGAGAGTCAGAGTACCCCTCTTGCATTGATCCTGTCTTCACTTCAGTCGCTCAGTTGTGTGGACTCTTTGCGACCCCATGAATTGTAGCACATTAGATGTCCATCACCAACTCCCAGAGCTTGCTCAAACTCATGTCCCTCAAGTGGATGATGCTATCCAACCATTTCATCCTCTGTCGTCCCCTTCTCCTCCTGCCGTCAATCTTTCCCAGCACCAAGGTCTTTTTCAATGAATCAGTTCTTCGCATCAGGTGGCCAAAGTATTGGAGTTTCAGCTTCAGCATCAGTCCTTCCAATGAATGTTCAGGACTGGTCTCCTTTAGGATGGACTGGTTGGATCTCCTTGCAGTCCAAGGGACCCTCAAGAGTCTTCTCCAACACCACAGTTCTCTGGCGCTCAGCTTTCTTTATAGTACAACTTTCACATACATACATGACTACTGGAATAACCATAGCTTTGACTAGATGGACCTTTGCCGGCTATCTGCAGTGATTTTGGAGCCCAAGAAAATAAAGTCTGTCACTGTTTCCATTGTTTCCCCATCTATTTGCCATGAAGTGATGGGACCAGACACCATGATCTTTGTTTTTTGAATGTTGAGTTTTAAGACAGCTTTTTCACTCTCCTCTTTCACTTTCATCAAGAGGCTCTTTAGTTCCTCTTTGCTTTCTGCCATAAGGGTGGTGTCATCTGCATATATGAGGTTATTGATAGTTTTCCTGGCAATCTTGATTCCAGCTTGTGCTTCATCCAATCTGGCATTTTACGTGATATACTCTGAATATAAAGTTAAATAAGCAAGGTGACAATATACAGCTTTGATGTACTCCTTTCCCAATTTGGAAACAGTCCATTGATCCATGTCCAGTTCTAACTGTTGCTTCTTGACCTGCACACAAATTTCTCAGGAAGCAGGTAAGTTCAGTTCAGTTCAGTCACTCAGTCGTGTCCAGTTCTTTGCGACCCCATGAAACACTGCACACGCAAAGAATTTTCCACAGTTTGTTGTGATCCACAAGGTCAAAGGCTTTAGCATAGTCAATGAAGCAGAAGATGTTTTTCTGGAATTCTCTTGCTTTTCCATGATCCAGTGGATGTTGGCAATTTGATCTCTGGTTCCTCTGCCTTTTCTAAATCCAGCTTGAACATCTGGAAGTTCTCAATTCACCTACTGTTGAAACCTAGATTGGAGAATTTTCAGTATTACTTTGCTAGCGTGTGAAATAAGTGCACTTGTGCAGTAGTTTGAGCATTCTTTGGCATTGCTTTTCTTTAGGATTGGAATAAAAACTGACCTTTTCCAGTCCTGTGGCCACTGCTGAGTTTTCCGAGTTTGCTGGAATTTTGAGTGCAACACAAAGATCCTGTCTTAAGCAACTTTAATTCAAAGTAACCAATATGCCATTGAGGTACATTTAAATGCAGCCCACTCTTGGACCCAGCATACCTTTCTGATCAGTTACTATATATTATGTCCTTTTTTTCATGTACATTCATGAAATTGAGGCACAAAAATGTGAAACTACTGGTTATGTAACAGACTCACAGACATAAAAAACAAACATGGTTACTAAATAGGGATAGTGTTTGGGATTAATATATACACACTGTGCCAGTCTGTGTTTAGTCGCTCAGTCATGTCCGACTCTTTGCGACCCCAGAGACTGTAGCCCACCAGGCTCCTCTGTGCATGGGATTCTCCAGGTAAGAATACTGGAATGGGTTGCCATGCCCTCCTCCAGGGGATCTTCCCAACCCAGGGATCAAACCCAGGTCTCCCACATTGCAAGCGGATTTTCTACCAATTGAGCCACCACGGAAGCCCAAGAATACTGGAGTGTGTAGCCTATCCCTTCTCCAGTGGATCTTCCCGACCCAGGAATCCAACTGGGGTCTCCTGCATTGCAGGTGGATTCTTTATCAGTTGAGCTACCAGGGAATCCTACTATATATAAAATAGATAACAAAGACCTACTGTATACCACAAGGAGCTATATTCAATATCTTATAAAAATTCATAATAGAAAATAATGTGAAAAGGACAGATATATATGTAAAACTGAATCACCTTGCTGTACACCTGAAACTAACACATTATAAATTAACTATACATCACTAAAAAAAAATAGCTTCCTTAAATTTGAATTCTTTCCCCACATCCTGCTATTTGCGTTAGCCTTGATTTCTTTTTCTGGCATTGAATTTATTTACTCCTGGGAGGCAGAGATCTCTTGTTCCCGCTTCCTCTCATCTCTATATAATATTGGAATACCCTGGTGTCCTGAAATATTCTAAGTACAATATTTAGGTGCAGTGTTATTAGGGTTAACAGCTTTATTTCATCCCAATACCAGTCAACTAGAGCAACAACTAAGGTGGTTTTTTCTTTTATTCCACACCCCTCCACCATCACCATCACCACCACCACCATCACCTTACTCTTTCCACAAAGACCTGCTTTTCTAACTTCTTCCTCTTTCTCTAAAACCTACTGAGAAACTGGGAAGCTTACTCTCTTCTGAGCCAAGAACTCTGGGCCGAGTTCCAGAGCAACTGTATACATTTGCTAAACTTTGGTAGACATTCCTGTAGGTTCCTCCTTTCCCTGGGGGCTAGACCTAACCTAGATGGAAAACAAGGAAAAAATCCATTTCTACTATAGGTGAAGGATCCCCTGAGGGTAGGGCGGAAAGGGAGTTATGCTGTCAATAGTGTTGCAAAGGGTCAGGATTCTGACAATTCAGCTAGATGGTTTGACCTTTGGAACTTGACACTAGGAAACTTTACAGTTTGGGAGACAGAGTGATTTAGTCCTTACGCATCAAAAGCCTTTAGAGAGAGCAAGACCTGACAAATCCAAATCGAAACCCCAAGGAAGAAATTTGATTTGTTTTCCTTTGTTTTTTGAGTTTTCTTAATTCTCCAGTTTTCTGAATATCAATGTTATAGCCACTGGAACTGATTTATTAACTTAATAAATATGTGTTAGCTGCTCAGTTGTGTCCGACTCTGTGGCCCCATGGACTCTGTCCACGGGATTCTCCAGGCAAGAATACTGGCGTGGGCTGCCCGGCCCTCCTCCAGGGGATCTTCCCGACCCAGGGATCAAACCCAGGTCTCCTGCATCGCAGGCAGATTCTTTAAATATTAATTAAGATTTTCCCCTGCCAAGCACTGTGTTCTAAATCAGTACTCCTCAAACTTTAGAGCACACAAAAATCAGAGATTCTGAAAAGACAGATTCCTGGGCTCCACTCCCAGATTCTGATCCAGTAAATCTGGGGTAACACCCAGTCCAAGAATTTGCTTTTCTTACAAGCTCCCAGGAAATGCTGATGTGATCTGAAAGCAGGACCTTTCTTTGACTAGTATTGCACTAGGCTATAGAACAAACCAGACTCTCAATGAGTTATTCTAGACAGAATCCAAATATAAAAAAACAAAAGCTATAACTAAAATGCAAAATGTTGGGACTTCCCTAGGGGTCCAGTGGTTAAGACTCCAATGCAAGGGGATTCAGGTTCAATCCCTTGTTAGGGAACTAAGACCCCCACATGCCTTGCAACACAGACTACCTCCGCCCCCCCCCCACCCCCACCCCGCCATCAAAATGTTTTTAAATTAAAAAATAAATGCAAAGTGACAACCGCCATGGGAGGAGTTAGGTACAGAAGAGGGACACCTAAGTCACTGAGATAAAGGACACCTGATCTGCATCTTGAAAAACTAAACATGCACCCAAGCAAAGAGAGAGGAGAAAAGCATCAGGACCGAAGGGTAAAGCAACCTGCCAAAGCTGAAGAGGCAGGCAGCGTCTTCTTTAGAGAAGACTTCAGCCAAAGGATAATATGGTTGATTTGAAGGTCAATCACTCTGGCACACAGTGGATTCTGCCTATGTAAGGTTAAGTGGAAGTCTGAGGAGGTCTGGGCAAGAGATGATACCTGAATGAGGGTAAAGGGGGTGGTACTGAACATACAGGCTTCCCAGGTGGCTCAGTGATAAAGAATCCACCTGTCAAGCAGAAGACGGGGCTTCGATCCCTGGGTCAGGAAGATCCCCTCCAGAAGGAAACGGCAACCCAGTCCAGACTTCTTGCCTGGAAAATCCCATGGACAGGGACCCTGGTGGGCTACAGTCCATAGGATCCCAAAGGGTCGGACAAGACCCAGCCACCAAACAACAAGAACACTGAATATCCAAGGGACACACTGGCGAAGTATTAGGAGATAAAATGATCACAAGAGTTAGTATTAATTATATAAAGGTTCAGATGTTGGAAAAAGGTGTCAGTGACGTGTCACCTATTTTCCGGTTAGGTGAATCTTTTATTGGATGTCCAAGCTTGTACTCACAAAATTGGCCATGAGTAACTTACTAAAGTTGGATGCCAGGTACATTTTTGACAGTTTATCATATTGTCTACTAAGTAAGTAAGAAGCTTCTTTGCAGGTGGATGAAAGTGTGTTAATGCTCTTATAGTTAAAAGAGGCAAAGTCAGTGGAGAACATACTGTGGAATTCCATTAGTAGCCTCTGAAATGGCAGTTTAGGTGGTTGTGTGGTTCATTTTTTTACAACACAAGCAATTTAAGAGTTATCTATCTCTCGGAGGACCTAGCGGAGAAGACAATGGCAACCCACTCCAGTACTCTTGCCTGGAGAATCCCAGGGACAGCGGAGCCTGGTGGACTGCCGTCTATGAGGGTCACAGAGAGTCGGACACGACTGAAGCAAAGCAGCAGCCAGCAGCAGCAGCAGCAGCAGCCAGCAGCAGCAGCAGCAGCAGCCAGCAGCAGCAGCAGCAGCAGCCAGCAGCAGCAGCAGCAGCAGCCAGCAGCAGCAGCCAGCAGCAGCAGCAGCAGCAGCCAGCAGCAGCAGCAGCAGCAGCAGCAGCAGCAGCAGCAGCAGCAGCAGCAGCAGCAGACCTAGAAAGAGCTAATTTGTTGCAAATTAAAGTCAGCTCTTTCCCAAGAGTTCCAGGCTCACTGAATTCATTTTAGGGAACCTGAGGCCAAGAGCATTGTTTTTTTGTTTTTAAGTGCTATTTTGTATTTCACATTGAAGTGCAATTTAATATTTAAATGTAGGAAATGGCTCCTACTTTATTTACTTACAAAGTTCTAGATCTTTTGAAACCCATTCCTTCATCAACAAACAATGATTGAGAGCATCCCTACTGTTGCCCGTGACTGTTCTATAACAGAAATTCTCAAACAACCACTTGTCAAAGATTCACCTGAAGAACTTTTAAACACAGATTTACAGATTCTAGTCACCCCCACCAGAGACTCCTATTCAGTAATTCTGTGGTAAAGCCCATGCACTTATGTCCCTAACAACTCCCAAGAAATACTGATGATGCGGGCTTATGGACCACACTCTTCTGGGGCTGGAAATACTACACTAAATGAAAAACACAAAAATTAAAATAATGCCCTAACAGAAGAAGATGGTGATAGATGGATAGAATAGATAGAAAAAATATGTAAAAAATAAAAAATATTTATTATAGATAGAAAAATAAATTTTTATTATAGATAAATATTTATTATAGAAAAATATTATTTATAATATTATTATATATTTATATAGAAAAATATATATTATGATAAGTGCTAAGAAGAAAAGTAGAGAAGAACTGGGAAGAGGAGGCATTACTGAAGAGGAAAATTAAAGATTTAAAGGAAGGGAGAGGGATCAAGTTGGTTGTAATTCTGAGGGGGTGGGGAAGGGCAGGGAACTGATCAGAGAGAAAAGTAAGGACATAAAAGCCTTGATTCTAGAGCTTTCCTGGCTCATTCCAGGATCAGCAGGGAGGCCAGCTTCATGGAGATGACGGAAAACACAAGGATCCAAGACAGAAGTCAAGTACACGGCTAGAAGAGGGCTTCTGTAATTCAGTGTACTGACTTGTCACTCTGAATGTGCGAAAACTAAAGGAGGGTTATAAGCAAAGGAATAGCTTCATGTGATATGTCTTTAAAATTTTTTTTTCAAAGATGAGTTGAGAGGCTACTGGAATAATCCAAGCAATATAGATGGTGGTTTGGTGAGGGCTGTAGCCTTGGAGATACTTAGAAAAGGTCAAGTGCAGCCCCCTGTCTCTCTTTTTTTAAGAAAAAAGGATTTATTTTTTCTGTGCTGGGTCTCAGGAGCTGTACAGGCTTTCTCTAACTGCGGCGAGGGGTGCTACTCTCTGGCTGTGGTGCTCAAGCTTCTCATTGTGGTGACCTCTCTCGCTGTGGAGCGCAGGCGCCAGTGTGCACGGGCTTCAGCAGATGCGGCTCCCGGGCTCCAGAGCACAGGCTCAGTAGTTGTGGTGCACCGGATTAGGTGCTCCGTGGCATGTGGGATCTTCCTGGATCAGGGAACAAACCTGTGTCTCCTGCACTGGCAGGCAGATTCTGTACCACTGAGCCACCAAAGGAAGCACTGAGCTTTCTCTTTTCCCAGAGAACACAGGACACAGGTAATTTCAAGCCCCCAGCTCTCTTGTGACATGAACAGTAACAAAATAAATACATGTTCTTTATTTTAAAAAATAACCATTTCCTGCTATCCATTGATTTTCTATGCCCTAGTCTATATGATGATCAAAAACAGTGGAAAAAGGAAACATGGAGAGAGAAAACATTATAAGAAAGAAATAGTTGGATTCTGGGCTGGTTCACAAAGATCTCTGGAGAAGGAAATGGCTACCCATTCCAGTATTTTTGCCTGAGAAATCCCACAGACAGACAAGCTGGCAGGCTACAGTCCAAAGGGTCAGATATGACTTAATGACTAAACAACAACAAATTGGATTCTGCTAAATTTTGATGGCATTCGTCAAAAAAGATGGCTTTAGAATTTTGCCCTGAGCAACCAGAAGGATGGAATTCTCATATACCAAGATGGAGAAGACTATAGGAGGAGCCTGTGTAGGAAGGAACATTGAGAGGTCGGTTTGGGAAATATTAATATTGTGATGCCTACTAGAAATTCAAGTGGAGAGGTTAAGTAGGGAGTTGGATAGATAAGAGACTTAAGTCTCAGAAACAGATCTGGGATAAAGACATACATGTGAAAAACAAAAGCATATAGATGGTATTTAAAATCATAAGATAGAATTATCTGGCAGTCCAGTGGTTAAGACTGCACACTTTCACTGCCGAGGGTGAGTGTTCAATCCCTACTGAGTGAATTAAGGTCCCACAAGCCATGTGACCAAAAAAAATAAAGTTATAAGATAGGTTGAGATAACTAAGGCAGTGACTACAGGTAGAGGTTTGAGAACTAAACTTGCTGTGTGCTTTGCTTAGTCTTTCAGTTGTGTCCAACTCTTTGCAACCCCATGGACTGTAGCCCACCAGGCTCCTCTGTCTATGCGGATTCTCCAGGCAAGAATAACTGGAGTGAGTTGCCATGCCCTCCTCCAGGGGGATCTTCCCAACCCAGGGATCGAACCCCATCTCCAGCATTGCAGGAGGTCTCTTTACTGTCTGAGCTACCAGGGAAGCCAGAGAACTAAACTTGGGTACACACTAATTTTTAGATATAGGAGTGAGGAAGACCCAGAAAGGAGACAGAATCACCAGGAAAGTGCAAACTAATAAGAGGAGGGGATTTAATTCAAAACTCAGCTTTGCTTTTTTGTTGTTTTTTTTTTTTACTGTTCCTGTGATCACTTTTTACCTCTTAGGTTTCTCAACTCTAATTTCCAAAGATCTATTAAACATCTCCATCTGTATTTATTTATTTAAAGCACAAAGCTCGAGCATATGCTGCACATCAGATGCTGGGCTAGATGCTAATTAAGGTGCCTACAACACAGACACAACAGTGCCTTATACATAGCAAGAGCTCACTTATACTCTTTCTGCCATCTTCCCATGTCGCCTTAACGGTGTCCACGCATGTCCTGGCTGATGCTCTCAAGAGTATCAAAAATGCTGAAAAGAGAGGCAAATACCAGGCTGTGCTCCAAATTCTTTGTCATGTTTCTAACTGTGATGATGAAGCATGGTTACACTGGAGAATTTGAAATCATTGATGACCACAAGGCTGGGAAAACTATTGTGAACCTCACAGGCAGGCTAAATAAGTGTGGCGTGATCAGCCCCAGCCTGGATGTGAAAGATCAGGAAAAACAGCAGAATAAACTGCTCTTGTCCTGTTGGTTTGGTTTCATTGTACTGACAACCTCAGCAGGCATCATGGACCATAAAGAAGATGAAAACACATAGGAGGGAAAATCCTTGGATTTTTTTGTCCAGGGATGTAATGTACATTTAATACAATACAGCTGACTCGTTGGAAAAAGACCCTGATGCTGGGAAAGATGGAAGGCAAAAGGAGAAGAGGGTGGCGGAGGATGAGATAGTTGGATAGCATCACTGGTTCAATGGACATGAACTTGGGCAAACTCCAGGAGATGGTGTGGGACAGGGAGGCCTGGTGTGCTGCAGTCCATGGGGTCACAGAGTTAGACACAACTTAGTGACTGAACAACAACAATACATATGTGTGCAAACAAAATGCCTCAGAGGACAGAAAAATAGAGCTCACTACAGATGAGTTCCAGTCATTTTCTCTCACAGCCCCTTCCATTGCACCCTGCCTCTGAGCCATGTTAAGTGACCGTACTGGAATCCATCATTTTCCCTAATGCCTTGCCCAAATTGTTTATTTTCTGGAATTCCCTTCCCTAGTCTCTTAACGTTTTCCTATCTCAACTCAAGAAGTTGAGTTCTTAAGTTGAGAAGTCTGCTTGGAGGAGACTTCTCAAGACATCCAAGTCTCCTCCAAGAAGTCTTCTCTGACTCCCTTCCTCGACTCTACCTTTCTTGTTAATTCACCCCCAGTATCTCTTGTATATCCTGGTGCTGTTTGCTTGGTTTGTTTTCAATATTTATCACACATTTAATCTACTCTATGAAATGGTTAGCTCCTCAAAAGTAGAGATGATATTTACTTATTCATTTCTGCTCAGGCTCATGGTAGGTACCCCTTTTACTATGAGCTGAAACAGCAACAAAATAAATAAATAAAATAAATATAAAATAAATAAAATAAATATTTCCTGGCCAATCAACTGTTAAATCGCTAAATGTATACACACGTATGTACACTGACAAGAAACTGTTACTAATAGAATGGGTTTATTAGGCAGAGTGAAACAATGTGAAGAGGAAAGGAATGGTAGCAAAAACTTACATGAGAATTAAAAAAAAAAAAAAGTGAATGCGTACCATTTTGGGCATACCCAAGGAAACTCAAGTGGACAAAGGGGTGAAGCCTAAAAGCAATGATATATCAATAATAAATTCAATAGTTCCACGACTAATAAATCAACATTACATTTAATAATTCCACATTTGATGTATATGCCATGCCTGAGATTTGAGGGGAGGTAAAGTCTGTATTAACACTTGTGATGGAACTTCTTTGGTGGTCCAGTGGCTAAGACTCCACACTCCCAGTGCAGGAGGCTGGGAGTTCAATCTCTGATCAGGGAACTAGATCCCACATGCTGTAACTAAAACCCACAGCAACCAAATAACTAAAATAAATATATTAAAAAGAATACTTGTGATGATTGTTAGTGTTAGTCTCTCAGTCGTATTCGAATCTTTTGTGACCCCATGGACTGTAGCCCACCAGGCTCCTTTGTCCATGGGATTTCCCAGGTAAGAATATCGGAGTGGGTTGCCATTCCCTTATCCTTGACAAATCAACAAAACCCAGTGAAAAGTTAACAGGGCCAGCTCTCCTAAAAGACTGTGTAGCCCAAAGTATATTTCTTTCTTTCTTTCTTTTTTTAAAAATTTATCTTATGGGCTGTGCCAGGTCTTAGTTGCAGCATTTGGGATTAGTTCTCTGACCAGGGATTGAACTCAGACCTCCTGCATTGGGAGTGTGAAGTCTTAGCCACTGGACCATCAGGAAGTCCCACAAAGTGCACTTCTTGTCTATAAATAAGGAATAAATCATAGCCGTAAAATATTTCTCCTTTCTAGTAGTTTTTTTTTTTTTTCTTCTTTTTCCCAGATGTTGCTCTTAGAACCATCAAATTTAAATCATGATTTCACTGACTCATTTTTGCATTTGGGGCTCTGGACTCCAGCACATTATCACATACCCCTCCTCCACCCACACAGCCCACCCCAACAAACCCACAGTCTCTGACAGCTTCGGAGGCATTCTCAGCCTCATTCAAATTGCTTTCCAGGTCAAGGAATGTAGTAAGCCTACCTTCCAGCTACCAACCCCCTGCCCTTTGGTCTTTCTCTCCGGAGGCTCTTCCTTTAGACACAATGGGACACAGGTAGGGGGATGGGGTGAATTAATCTCAGGCTTTCATGCAAAGACCCCCACCAACAAAGAACAAAACTTCCCGTACCAGCAGTTTAGAGAGCTGCAGGCAAACTAACTTACCTGGTGGCCTTGATTGCCCTCAACTACCAAACAGTGCTAATTGAGAGCCTGGAAGCCTAGTTTTCCCCATTTAAAGTTATTTTCCTCTTTTTGTTGAAATGCAATTGATATATTAATACAATATCATATTAGTTCAAGGTGTACAATGTAATAATTTGATATATGTATGTGTTGCCAATACATCACTGACTCAATGCACATGAGCTTGAGTGGGCTCCAGGAGTTGGTGTTGGACAGGGAGGCCTGGCGTGCTGCAGCTCATGGGGTTGCAAAGAGTTGGACATGACTGAGTGACTGAACTGACTGATGTGATGCAAAATGATCACCACAATAAGTTTCGTTAACATCCATCACCTCACATTCTCCTCCCACCCTTTGGCCATGCTGCAGAGTATTTGGGATCTCAGTTCCTGACCGACCGACCGGGGATGGAACCCATGCCCCCTGCAGTGGAACCACACAGTCTTACACACTGGACTGCTAGGGAAGTCCCTGACATTCCTTTTTTTTTTTTTTTTTAAGAAATCATCTTCTATTTCTAATGAGACAGAGGCTCTATGCCTGAAACACAACGTATTCCACCCACCCTCTCCTTGAAGCTTCTCTTCTAGACTTTTTTCCCCTCCAGGATGGTGGTCCAAGAAGACAAAGATTACACAGAATTTCATCCCCTTGTTTGGACCAGGCAATAATCCTACTCTTGCAAGTCGGCATCTTTGTATTGTGAGTCAAACTCAGCTGGCATGGGAGCTAAGCCAGCAGGTGGAGACTTGAGTGGCAGAGTGGATGGAAGGATTAGTCAAGAGTTGTATTTTAGAAAAACATATAATTGCAATTTGCCAAGGGTTTACTTTTAGAATTGGGAGATTGGAAATGAAGAAATCTTAAGATTCTTGAATGTTGAATTAGGGAATGAGGAGGAAAATTGAAGGCGCAGATGGTTATCTTTTGTCCATAAATATGTTGGTGCTGGGATTCAACTCTAAAAACTGTTCCTTTGGGAAATAAACCAAAAGAAGAAGAAGAAAGAGGATGGTGTGCTGTTTAAAGACCAGACAGGATTTCCATGCTGGAGAAGAAAAAGCTATTCAAAGAAAGAGCCAGAAGAAGCAAAAAAAGGCAAGATAAAGATGACTGCTTAGAAAGGAGAACTAGTCAGGAGGGCAAATGTTGGTTCTAAAATAAATCTATCACATTTGCTCTGGCAAGTCTATTCCAAGAATACCAATTACCTAGAGAATGTTCTTTTTCTCGTTTCCAATGCAGGAGACACAGGAGACCCAGGTTCCATCCCTGGGTTGGAAAGATCCCCTGGAGAAGGGAATGGCAATCCACTCCAGTATTCTTGCCTGGGAAATCCCATCAACAGAGGAGCCTGACGGGCTACAGTCCCTGGGGTCGCAGAGAGTGGGACAGGACTGAGTGAGGAACACTTTCACTTTTCACAGGTCAATAAATTTTATTATTTTGCATCTAGTAATGAACCAAGTAAAGAAGGTGGTGCTTTCATTCTACCATGCAATGTTAGATTTCATGTATAGTGGATTAGAACAAAAATCTCATCAAGTATTGGCAGACTTAGAGGTCATAGGCATAGGGTCCTGAAAGAATTTCTGTTAACAGCCATGGGTATACATCACGACATGTCAAAGGTTATGAGCATTTTACTTTCCTTGATTCTTACAATAACACAAAGAAGGTACAGATAAGGTACTTCTGCCCTTATTTGTTGATGAGGAAACTGGGACTTAGTAAAGTGGGTATGTGTTTACGTGCTTTTAAAAACTTCCACAGTAATGGTTTACGTATGATGACTAACTAGGCTCCCAGGATCCTAGGTCTGCAGGTCCTTTCCTCTGGCTTTTGCCCTGCTGAAAAGACTTGGTGGTTTTTCTGAAAGCCAAAAACCAAGACAGAAGTTAGGTGGGGGCTGAAAACAAGTGCGATTTTTTAACATCAGCTGATGCCTTAACATTCCATATGTGTTTTACTGTGACCTTAGAGTGAACCAAAGAGGAAAATAGAGTTAGTTGCAGTTTTTGCCATAAACTAGCCTGATTTCGAGACCCTAAGGGGGGCTCAAGTCAAGGGAATTAACTGTCCCAGTGAGAGTTTCAGTCACCTGAGGTGGCCCCAGGAGGTGCGTCTTTGACTTCTAAAAGGTGGAAACAAGGTGAAGCTGGGAGTGTCTCATTGCTGGGTCCATTGTGTTTCCCATTTCCGAGGTCCCAGTTTCCCAGTTCCCCACCGGGTCTGGGTTACTCTGCAACTCTCTTTTGCATTACAATGGCCTTGGTGAGACTGGCAGACGGGATTAACTGGGAATTCGCAAGGGCTGTGTGGGCGTGGCGTTGCCAGGAGGGGCGGGGCCAAGTATGGTTGAGCCTTACTTATAAATGTAGAGCCTCTATTTATTTTCATTTTCCTAGATTGGACTGGTTGGCTCTTATTTTACAGGTGACCCCTTTCATCCTGTCTTTTTTTTTAATACTTTCACACCTGGGGATCTTCATCTTTCTCTAAGTTCTTCTATCTAGATTCTTCAGCCTGGACTTTTCCTAGCATCTAGCTCTTAGGCTTTTTTCCTTCTCCTTCAACTCAACAACATGAGTGTGGACCCAGCTTGTCCCCAAAGCCTGCTTGGCCCCGAAGCATCCAACTCTGGGGAATCTTCACCCATGCCTGAAGAAAGTTACGCGTCCTTGCAAATGTCATCTGCTGACACCCTCGACACGGACACTGGTAAGAAAATACTGAATCTTTGAGGGACTAAGTTCCTTCAGGGAAAGAGAAAGAAGGGACTAAAGGTCATTTGTCTCCCTCTTGAGCCCATCAATATAAGCAGGTGTCATTATCTGTTAATCCTCTCGACACCTCTTTTCCAACTATAATCTGATGGGGTCATGCGCTTTCCCCGGTCAGGATCAGGATCTGTGGACCGAGAGACGAGGGACCGGGGAGGAACAGTTCAGATGTATACAGTGTATTTGAGAGTTTACGTGCACAAGCAAATGCGATGTGATACACCGATGTGTAAAATCTTAGCGTCATGCGGAGCACCCTGTAACAGTAAATGTTACTGCTAAGCCAGAAGTAGGAACATCACCTTTTCGGTCTGTCTATTCAAGGTGTGCTAGAGATGGCATCGTTAATGATCCGAAATGCACCTTTTGGAAATATTTCACTTTTCTACTATACAAGTAGCCGTTGTGTCTTCTCCTAACCTCTGGATGTATGGCTATTACTGGGTAGTTTGTAAACACCTGGTATGCTCAGGTCTCCTAAATCTAGGGGAAGTAAGTGTTCACCTCACTTTATGGTGGATGATTCCAGAAGGTTTAATAGGCTGCCTAAGTGGGTAAGAGTTCAGATCTGAAATCCAGTTTGGCTTCAAAATCTATGCTCTAGGACTTAAGCTTCTAACTGGTAACTGTGAATGTAAGAGATGCTCAGGATACTGTAAAGACGGCACTACCTTTTTGGGAAATCAATTTGGCAGTCATTATTAAAAATAAAAAGGTAACACTAGCCATTCACCCAGGAATGCGATTTTTAACATTTATGGTGTAAGACAGCCAAAGAACTATTTATGATTACAACTGTAGAACTCGGTTGTGGAGAAGGGAATAATTAAAATAACTGCAGTATTTGAGGCAAGATGTCCCAACTGCGATATTTGAGTGTTGGATTTTAATGTTAACCCCATTTTCCTAAATTTTGTGTTAGTATCCTTTTAGAATTTCACATGCTGAAATTATACAGCACTTAATACAAGCAAGTGGGCATGGGCATGTCCTCCTAGCAAGCTAACTGCACCTTTGTGAAAGGATTTTTAAAAAATTTTGTTAGACCAAGCCCCTCGCTGTGTGGGATCTTTGTTCAACCAGGGACGGAAGCCCGTGCACCCTGCATTGGAAGTGCAGAGAGTCTTAACCACTGGACCACCAGGGAAATCCTAGATGATTTTTAGACACTCCTCACCTCTAGTCATGAGTTGAAGACCTTCCTACTTGTAAAATTGTGATTTTTTTTTTTTTTTTTTTTTTGGTAGTTGTTGCTGTTTAAGGCCTGTCCATTTATTCCATGACAAGGGTAAAATTCGAGTTGAGCACTGGGAATACCTCTGTACAAATAAATCTCTAGTACAGGAAATAAATTCTCAGTTACAAAGTCAATAATATATGTCAAGCCCTGTGCTAGACAATTTTTGTCTGTTAACTTGTTATTTCTAAATTTTTGTCTGTTGCATCATACTAATCAATGGAAAAACTCCATAAGATATACAACATGGGAAAGATAGCAAATATTTTATAATTATACATGGAGTATAACCTTTAAAAATTGTAAATAACTATATGTACACCTGCGATTTACATATTACACAGCAAGCATATTTCATTAAAAAAAAAAAAAAAAAACTATGATAAGCTTGGTCCAATTGCCAAACCAAACCAAAAAAAAAAAAGACTCCTTAAGGAAGGGATAATCCTGGAAATGAGACCACAGAGCTAACCAAGGTCTGGGTTGCAAAAGGAGTTTATTGGAATTCACATTTTCTGACAGTCCTGGTATTAAAACTGGGTAGTAAACTGTTAATTCTATAGAGTCCCCAAGAATCTGGATCATCTGTTTTATCAAAGAGGTTTGAGTCCCCTGTTGCTTCCCACCCAGGACAGGGGAAACTGGTGAGCTGCAGTCCATGGGGTCGCAGAGTCTGGACAGGACTTAGCCACTGAACAAAAACTGCTTCCCAGCAACACATGATATTAACCATGTCTATTACATGTAAAATGTTTTTTGTGCAAAACTTGGCAGAGTGTTCAGGATCACTTAAGAATAAAGTTATTACCTACTATCTTGCTCTGAGGACTGTCAATAGTGCTTTGAAAACAATGCATTTTTAATATTTGAAGTTATAGAGAAAAGTGTTGTTTTATTCCCAACAGTCTCTCCTCTTCCTTCCTCCATGGATCTGCTTATTCAGGACAGTCCTGATTCTTCCACAAGCCCCAGAGTGAAACCACTGTCCCCATCTGCAGAGGAGAGCACAGAGAAGGAAGAGAAGGTCCCCGTCAAGAAACAAAAGATCAGAACTGTGTTCTCACAGACCCAGTTGTGTGTGCTCAATGACAGATTTCAGAGGCAGAAATACCTCAGTCTCCAGCAAATGCAAGAACTTTCCAACATCTTGAACCTCAGCTACAAGCAGGTACAGTTGTTTTGTTGTCTGTGCAATAAGAAATAAAACATAAGGGATTTCCCTGGTGATCCAGCGGCTCAGATTCACCACTGCCACTGAAGGGGGCCTGGGTTCGATTCTCAGTTAGGGAACTAGATCCCACATGTCACAACTAAGATCCCACACAGCCAAATAAATTTTTTGGGGGGGAAAAAAGAAGAATGTTTATGCACCTCTGCAAATAAGTTAATTTTTAATAATGAAAATGGAATCTTTTTGTAATGTGTTTTGTGACCATCTTTCTTTCACTAAATATCTATCGCAAATGTGTCATAATTTATTAAACCATTTCCCGTGTTAAGCCAAAATTGTGAAAACGTTTCCAATTTTCCCTTAAACAAAGGAAAAACACACTTCTATCATCTTGAGTTAGAAGAGTCCTAGCTAACCACTGGTTCTCATTAAAATCAAAGTTGCATGTTTTATCTGTATACATCTGATTACTGATGAAGTTAACCATTTTTCATATATTTTTGGCTAGTTTATTCAGGCAAATGGTTTTCTATCTCTGGTACCATACTTGGAAAGTCTTCTATCAAATGATCTTAACTTTTTGTATAGTTGTCCTCGTGAAGTATGTTTCATCATTCTTGAATTAACATACTATTATCATATTAAATGTAAATGTGCTAATATGGAGGGGGAGCTTATTATTGCAAATAAGTTACTTTTAACTGTGACTAAAACTCAGATGGTAAAGCGTCTGCCTACAATGTGGGAAACCCGGGTTCGATCCCTGGGTTGGGAAGATCCTCTGGAGAAGGAAATGGCAACCCACTCCAGTACTCTTGCTTGGAAAATCCCATGGACGGAGGAGCCTGGTAGGCTACAATCTATGGGGTCACAAAGAGTAGGACACGACTGAGTGACTTCACCTCACCTCACCTCAGTGAACAGTATGGGCAGACATTTAAATGTGAACTTCCTAGTTCATAGCCTTAGCCTCCTAGCCATACTCGAAGTGTATTTAACCAGTTAAGTTTATTTAAAAAGCCAACTGACTTGAAAGGCTTGAAATTCACTCAGATTCAGGATTTAAGGAAAGAGTCTGGTAATCAGAATTTTTGTTTCAAGTTTGAGATAGTTGTAGCTATCAGGAAAAAAAAACAAACCTTAATATTCTTTGGTTCCTACTATCAATACATCCTGCATTACTAATATTTTATTTTTAAATTTATTTGTGGATTTGGCGGGGTGGGGGGTGGGGGGGGGGGATGGCCATGCAGCACATGGGATCTTAGCTCCCTGACCAGGGACTGAACCCATGCCCCCTGCATTGGAAGATCAGAGGTCCCTACTAATATCTTAAACTTTTAATGGTTATCTTTTCCTTCAGGTGAAGACCTGGTTCCAGAATCAGAGAATGAAATGTAAGAAATGGCAGAAAAACAACTGGCCGAGGAATAGCAATGGTGTGCCTCAGGTAATAACAGAAAACTTAAAATTTTCTGCTTTTTCCTAACAAAAAGTTTTTAGTTCCGTCTATTGCTGCAGCATGCAATCCCAACCACGGACAATTCTGAACTTCCAAGTACTTTTTCAGTTAATCCATTCTTCTTTTTTCAAAAGGGCCCAGCAACAGCAGAATACCCGGGCTTCTATTCCTACCATCAGGGGTGTTTGGTGAACTCTCCTGGAAACCTGCCCATGTGGGGTAACCAGACCTGGAATAACCCCACGTGGAGCAATCAGAGCTGGAACAGTCAGTCTTGGAGCAACCACTCCTGGAACAGTCAGGCCTGGTGCCCCCAAGCCTGGAATAACCAGCCTTGGAACAATCAGTTCAACAACTACATGGAGGAATTCCTGCAGCCAGGGATCCAGCTCCAGCAGAATTCCCCCGTCTGTGATCTGGAGGCCACCCTGGGAACTGCTGGGGAAAATTATAACATAATACAGCAAACTGTCAAGTATTTCAGTTCCCAGCAGCAAATCACTGATTTATTCCCAAACTACCCTCTCAACATACAGCCTGAAGATTTGTAACAGCTATTTGTGACAGCTATTGTATGCAATCTTAATGTGAGCAGAGACTGTGTATTCTCTAGAATTTTTCTCGTTTTAGAATTCTGTACCGCTTCCCCTTAGTAAGCTGCTTTTCACTCTACCTTCTGTGTCAGTTTGAGGGACAGGTAATGAGTCCAATAAGAGGTTTCAGAAGCATTGTACAACATGACAAATGTGTCTGGCTATAGATAACTCAATTATAGTACTTTGGATATAATATATACTATTTTGGATACTTTTAGGATCTAGAATCTAACTTTAAGTACAGGGAACAAAAGTACAAAGACGTATGATGGGGATTATTCATATTTTCTGGGATAGGGAGGCTTTACTTGTTAAGAATCTCAGTCCTTAAGATGAAGAGTGCTTTACTAATTTCCTCCACCCTTTTTCGCTATTTTACTACAACCCCTAATTTGTTCATCACTCTTATTTTTGGAGAACAATGTTTTGTATTTTGCCACATCATAAGTAGTACCAGTTTGGCTGGTTTGTTGTTTAAGTACAAATAAAAAATAGCCATTTTACATTTAGTTGTCTCTCCCCGATTTCACACAGTGATTCAAAGAGTTAAAAATCTGACTAAACATGGAAAACTTTTTTTTTTTTTTTGGCTGTGCTGGGTCTTTAGTTGCGGCATGTGGGATCTAGTTCCCCGACCAGAGATTGAATCCAAGGCCCTCTGCCTTGGGAACTTGCAGTCTTAGCCATTGGACCACCAGGGAGGTCAACATGGGAATATTTCATAAGGAAGGGAATAAACTAATCTTCTTTAGGCATCCAGGAGACTAGAAGTGAGTAAAGGAAAAGTAACCAGATAACACAATATTAGGTGATGGATTAATTAAACCTGAACAAACTTATTTTCTTTCTGTGTATGTAGTATTGAAACAATAAAATCTGTGGTTTGCAGTTAAGGAAGAATGCCACATCTGGAAGATCTGGAGCAAAGGGGAAAAGGTAGACCTGAAAGTCTCCTGTAACACATGACACGTTCTGTGACTGCTCTTCTGCCAGAAACAACTGTTAAAGTTCAGCTTATTTTTATTCTTATTTTTTATGTGAACTTAAGAATGATTCTTTAAAATTAATTTTTATTGGAGTACAGCTGGTTTACAATGTTGTTCCTATACCAGCAAGGTGAATCAGCTATATATATGTGTATGTGTGTATATATATATATCCCCCCACATTTTTTTTTTTTGCATTTCCTTCCCATTTAGGTTACCACAGAGCATTGGTGGGAATAACCAGAGTGGTTTTCTTATTTTCCTTGTGGTTCCCCTAGTTTTCCAATGTTGATCTATCATACTGTCCAACCCAATGAGTTTAGACATTTAACTAAAAGAGGAAGTCAGTGAAAATTTCTGCCAGTACCAAAACTGAACGCAACATTCTTTTTGACTGGCAGATATGTGGATTCTCTGCCAGGCAGCATATTTAACCGGGCAGATAATGGAAATAGAAAGCATTGATTGATTGTATCATCAGTCACTTTAACATTTACAAAATTCTTGGCTCTAAACAAGTGCACAAGATGAACTGACAAATTTGAGAAAAGCACTAAATGATGAACCAGAACCTGGAAAACTTGGGAAAATAGTTACTGTAAAGTGTTATTGGGGGTGGGAGGAGGCTCAAGAGGGAGAGGATGCATGTATACACATAGCTTATTTATGTTGTACAGCAGAAGCGCAACACTGTAAATCAGTTATATTCCAATTTAAAAGTAAAGTGGTAGAACTCAGGAAACACCAAATTTAGTTTTCCTATACTGAGATGAACCATTGTTAGTTTTTTTACAATTTTGTGCTTTGGATTAAGTGTAGCTATAAGACATTGGGAATATGTTAGTAAGGAACAGCTAATTTAGGAAGATTAATTAGTGCCAGAAAAGATAGGAGCACCTATTAAAAGGAGCACCTATAAAAAGATAGAAGCAAGCAAGATTGGAGAAAAGGGGGAAAGCAGAAGGATGGAATTTTGATGATCACTACTTGCTTTTGAAAGTCAGCCATTTTACAGAAATGCCATTCATCTATTTAAAGACTGGAGCTTGTTGTAGTCAACAAGACTAAAAGAATCATTAAAAACCAAGCAATAGAAAATACATAATGAAGTGAGTCTAGTAAACAATATTAACAAGATAACATTTCCTACGGGTGTATTAGTATATGTAATATGGGTGGTTTGTATATGTTGTTTTTAATAGACTTATTCCATTGTAAGAGGATTATACCATCCTCTTTTGAAAGTCTTTTATCCACTTGACATTTTTCAACCTCTTTGCATGTCAAAATTGAGAGATTTGAGATAATTTAGATAAATAATAAAAATTGACAACTACATTCAAGAACAGAGTCCTTATTTTCCTTATTAAACATAGTTAACATAGAGGTGGTTTCTTCCTCAAATATTCTCTCAAAATATTTCTGTTAATGAAGAGTGAAATTCAGGTTAGTCAAGCCAGGGAAAGATTTTGTTTTTTGGTGTTTCCTAATATCTCAGTGTGACTGTCATTTCCTTAGAAAAGAAAGATTGTTACTTAACTTTAACTCTGACATCTTTCCTGACATTTTCATGCATACACGTGACATAAACATAACTCATTTTTCCTATCCGAATAAATCATGCATTTTCTGCAGCTCACTTTTTCTAACTATAAAATCTACACATCAATGAATTTAAATGCTGTACTGACACATACCAAATACTGCAGTGCATATTACAAATACATTAATTTGCTTCTGTTAATTGCCATTACAAATCATGTTGCTATTACCAACAGCAATTTAAAGACTTAAGTGTTTGCTTTGGGTCATAGGATTACCAAGAATATAAACTAGTATAACAGAAGGAGACAGGCAGAAAAGGAGATGATTAAGTCACCTGCCAGCCTCTCCCATCTTTCTACATCCCTTCTTTTTAGAAAATCTTGCTCTCTCTCCATCCTCCTCCCTAAAGGAGGTGGATGTCACTTCCAATGTCATTTTACTGCATTATATTTTCGCTTCGTCTTGATTTTCAGCTTGCCTCTCCATTTAAGTTTGTGCCTGAAGAAGCACATGGGTTGAATTTGCCTAGGTCTTCTGAATTCCTCAGCCTGGATTCAAAGCCCAAGAGTGGGAGGAGTAGGCCTTGCTTACTGAATTTCAAGCACCCAATTCTCAGGGTAAAGGACAAATTTCAGCCTGTTACAAATAATCCTACTATTCAGAAAACTTGGTGTCTAGGGTGGCGGGGAGGCGGTGGGGAAGCCAAGATTTGAGACCCAAAGGTAATGGCAGACAACCGCCAGACGGGGCAGGAAAGAGGGAGGGCCCTTAGTAAACACTGCTGGCCCCCTGGGGCCCAAGGAGCTCGCCTCAAGTGGTAGATAAAGGGAATTTGTTAAATAAAGAAGCAGTTGGGGCCGACAAAAGCTTCTGGCACAGGAAGTGAGTCCGACTGAGGAGACCGAAATGTAGGCATTTGAATAGATGCCTTGGTGTGAGGCTAAGATGAAACCAGAAAGCAGCAGCAGCTGGTGGCGAGCTCTTCTTTAAGGGGTTCCCAGCTTCTGGGTGTTTGATGTGGCCTGAGAGAAAGTGTCCTTGAGAACTTAAAAAGGTTAAAAGCTTGGGAAATGAATGCAAAGTAGCTCTACCTCCAAAGTATAATGATCAAGCGAGGTATTGAACAGAAAAATCTCACAGGTGAAATCAAGAAACTAGAAGCCTATAGAATGAATTAAAGTGGGACAGCCTCATGCACTTAGGGTCTCAAGGGGGAATTATAGAAAGGTTGGCAATGTTCATACAACCCGTGTCTTGGGTTCAAGATGTGACAGGGACTAAGGACGTGGTCAGACTGAATTAGGGCCACATCTTTGCAGAAAAAATGTACCTGGACACAGTCACCCAGGCTTTCTCCATGGGGACATTGAGGGCAGGTACTCCTGGCCATAAGTATAGCTCTTCTTAGCTTGATGAGCAACTGTGGAATTTATTTTCACCACTTGGGTAGAATACAAGTGGCATTGGAATGGGTGTTACCAATGGACCACCAATTTAAAAGCTATGGATGGTGGCACAATCTAACCAGAGAACTGTGCACAAGCTGATCACAAATCCTGTGATCCCCCTCCCTCACCTGGCTTTTAAAAGTGCTTCTCCGAAACCCTCTGGGGAGCTTCTGACTCTTTAGGGCCTGAAGAACCTGTCTCCTTGCATGGCTTTGCAATAAACCTTTCTCGGCTCCAGAAAATAAATACATAGATAAAAGCTATGGATGTTGAATGCCTCTGGTACATAAGGATACTTAGTGTTGGACTAAATAAGAGTATTGATGCCTCTTGCTCCTCTGGTCCCATTCTGTGTTCTGTGTACATGTACTCTGCCTAGCCAAATCAGTCATACTTACTTAGCTATAGTTAATGTGCTATATCTGAAGGTCGAAAAGATCCCCTGATGTAGGAAATGGCAACCCAGTCCAGTATTTTTGCCTGGAATACCACAGACAGAGGAACCTGGCTGGCTACAGTCCACAGAGTCGCAAAGGGTTACATAAATTACATTTGCTTTCTACTGTCAAAGTGAACATTCTCAGACAATACAGTAAATGCACTTTATACTTGATGAGTCGCCCAATTCCTGTCCTTCTGCAATTCCTGCCTTCATTCCTTGCTTCCCCCAGACCCTAGTTCTCATTTTTCAGGTCTCTTATCCATCCTCAGCCACCTGACCCTACAGTCATACTTAACATTCCCCAAATTGTGTAAGGCTTTGTGGATTCCTTCAGCGTTGTCTGATAAACCATTAAACACGAATGCACTCATTCCCACAGATTCCCTGATCAATTTCTATCTCATTAAGTCAATAAAAAAGGTTCTCTTTATCTATTGAGACTACCCTCTATAGAGAAAAAGCCCTTGTGTAAATATCTGCTGTATCAGTCTTTGTCAGGATAAGAGAAAAATGACTATTATTCGTAACTCCATGGCTGGCTCTGTGCTGTGCCTTTCCTTATGCTGTTTGCAACTTCCAAAAGAATTGTGAAAAAATCAGGTTTCAACTTGGAAGAAAATACTTATAAATGTATTTCACACTTATGCTGGCTCATAGCACTATAATCCACCCTATTATCATAGCTAGAAGCCTGATCATTATCCTAGGATATTTTCTTTCACCTACCATATCCAAACAGCTACTCTTTGGGGAGGGTTTTTTAAATTAATTTTTTAAAATTGAAGTATACTTGATTTACAATGTTGTGTTAGTTTCAGGTCTACAGCAAAGTGACTCAATGATATATATATTCGTTTTCAGATTCTTTTCCCTTATAGGTTATTACAAAATATTGAGTAGAGTTCACTGTGCTATACAGCAGGTCTTTGCTGGTTATCTATTTCCTATATGAAAGTGAAAGTGAAGTCGCTCAGCCGTGTCCAACTCTTTGGGACCCCATGGACTGTAGCCTACCAGGCTCCTCACTCCATGGGGTTCTCCAGGCAAAAGTACTGGAGTGGGTTGCCATTTTCCTTCTCCAGGGGATCTTCCTGACCCAGGGATCAAACCCCGGTCTCCCGCATTCCAGGCAGATGCTTTAACCTCTGAGCCACCAGGGAAGCCACCAGTTTTCTATATAGCAGTGTGCATATGTTAATCCCGGGCTTCCCAGGTGGCACTAGTGGTAAAGAATCCGTCTGCCAATGCAGGAGACATAAGAGACACGGGTTCGATCCTTGGGTCAGGAAGATCCCCTGGAGGAGGACATGAATACAGGAATGGTCCAGTATTCTTGCCTGGAGAATCCCCATGGACAGAGAAGCCTGGCAGGCTACAGTCCATGGGGTTGAGAGTCGGACACAACTGAAGCAATTTAGCATGCATGCACGCATGCACATAGGTTAATCCCAAATCCCTAATTTATCCCTCCCCCTGACATTCCCCTCCAACGGGATGCGGTTCGATCCTTATTTACTGTTTTGTAGATAAGTTAATTTGTATCATTTTTTTAGAGTTCACATATAAGTGCTATCATAATGGTATCTATCTTTCTGACTTACTTCTCTGAGTATGATAATCTCTAGGTCCATCCATTTTGCTGCACAAATAATCACTAGTTAAGTCTATCTCTTTAATATTTTTCAAACCAATTAACAGGTTTCCATATTAGCTGCTACTACTGAGGAACTAGCGGGTAATCAGGTTTTTCCACACTCCCCAAATATTCATACGAGGAAGAGATTATTAAAAATCAATTTTTTGTATAAAAAAAGAAGCCAAGAGTCTAAGCAACATATCAAAGATGGTACCCAGTAGGGATGGTCAAAATCTAGATTCAAACCCTTAATTACCTGACTCCAAAGCCCCAGATATTTCTTTGCTACATGATTTCCCAATGGACAGACATAAATATAATGTGGAAAGATATATACCAAAAAGCAATATTTAAGGAAGGAAAAATTTGAAGGAATTTTCATATGCTATTACTGGAATTTTTTTAGAGCATATATTATCAGACAAAAATAATAAATATCTCCATTTGGAAAGAACAGGAGTAGCATGTACGGGAATAAATAATTACCAGTAAAAATAACTTTTTTGAAACATGAAAATAGATCATGTATTTGTCTTATTACCTTTAGAGAAGCTAGAATCCTGGAACTCTGGGTTCTGAACCACAGATCAGACAAGGCCGCTTTGGGCAAAGCCACCAGATGCAGCGTTAAGCTCACTTGGAGGGTCACATCTCCCCCCAGGGGTCCACTACCTGTTCTGGACTCACCAGCTGCCTGTTTTAGAACCTTGGGAAGTTTCTTTCTTATAATCAAATCTTCCAGGACAAGGAAATATTTTTCTAGACATGTCCCTCAATTGTGTGTGATCAATGTATGATGGTAAAGATGTACATAGATATGTCTGATGAACTGGGGGGAGGTCCTAAAAGGAACTAACTGGAGACCATGAGAGGGTGGGGAAAAGGGAGAGCGTCCTCTGGTGGTCCAGTGGTTAAGACTTTGTACTTGCCATGCAAGGGCTGTGAGTTCGATCCTTGGTCTGGGAACTAAGATTCTATGTGCTGTGTGACCAAAAAAAAACTCTTCTTTTTTTGTTTTAATTAAGAAAAAATGAGAAAGCTTATCAGAGTAAAGGACACTTGTTTGCCAAGTGACTCATAGTGGTGAGCAGTGAAGGAAGCTCGCAAACATTCTTGGCTGAGTGTGATGAGGTATTTTAAGGGACGTATGAATTGCTGAGGACAAGCAGAAAAGAGATCTGCTGTTCAGAGTTTTAACTGAAAGCATTATCAGTCTCCTTCATATTGTTTCAGCGTATCATCAGCAAGACTGGGGCGGGGGTCCAATAAGAAGTACTGGAGAAAACAGAAGCAAACCTTCTATTTCCAAATGTCCACGGAGGGAACTCCATTCAGTGTATCAGGTTTCTCCACTCTGATGTTGTTCTTTTCCCGCCTTTTTCATACTGTACTTTGGGGAAGGAGGTCAATGTCTACAGCTGTTGTAGCCACCCATCCGGGAAACAAACTCACTCACAAGCACAATGCAGAGAGTGGAGTGCAGTTTATTACACGGGGCCCAAGGCAGAGTCTCCTCTTAGCCAAGGACCCCGACCAGTTTTTCTGAAAACCTTATATACCCTAAGTGTACAGTGCCCAAACCCACCTCCCCAAATTCCCTGAAACTAGTCTGAACAAAGGAAAAGAAAGATACAATCAAAGATAACCCGTGATTCATATGCCTTAGGCCTAGTTAATTAACAGTGGACAATTATCAGTAGGCCTGTGCTCATACCTGAATAAGCATACTAGAATTTATGGTTCTATTTGGTTACACAGACAATTAGGGTATTCTTTAAGGCGACAGAGAGTCTAGGTACGAGCCCTGGGGCTCTTCCATCCAGGGGTCTGGTTTTCCAGTAGCTCAAAGTCCACAGTCTGGCCCAAGATGTAGTCCTGCTTTCAAGATGGAGCCTGTTTTGTCTGTTTCCTCCTTCACAGTCTCACTTAAGGAGTGGGGAATTATGCCTTCCCTCTGCACAAGGTTGAATACTCTCTCCTCTGAAGTGCACATTCACTGAGAACCTTAGTTTAGAATCTTTTATGGAAACAGGGTCTTGGAAGACACAATTAGTATTAGGTAAGACCAGGCTTTTTTTTTTTTTCCCCTTCCTATAGTGTTCATAGGGTGCTCGAGGCAAGAATACTGAAGTAGTTTGCCGTTCCCTTCTCAAAATGCAGTGGACTGCATTTTGTCAGAACTCTCCACCGTGAACCGTATGCCTTGGGTGGCCCTTCTTCTTCTACTTTCTGAAAGAGCTTGTATGAGATTAGTATTATTTCTTCCTTAAATATCTGACAGAATTCATCATGGGAATCTTCTGGACCTGGAGATTTTTGTGGAGTAATTTTGCTAACTAATTTATTTGACCCATGAAAGGTTAATCAGATTTTCTGTCACCTTACATCTGTTTTGGTAATTTGTGCCTTTCAAGAACTTTTTTTTCCCATTTCATCAAATGATTGAGTTTTGGTATAAAGGTATTCATACTAACTCTATATTTCCCTTCTGATGTCAGTAGGATAGCCCATTTTAAAATTTCCAATATTGGTCAGTCTTCTTATTGATTTATCAAGTTTATTACTCTTCAAAGAACTAATTTTGACTGAATTTGTTTCTCTAGTCTGTTTTCTATTCCGATGATTTCTGTTATTTTCTTACTTCTACTAACTTGGGGTTTGTTTGTCTCTGAGTTTTGTAAGGAAAAAGCAGGGCTTCCCAGGTGGCCCAGTAGAAATATCAACAACCTCAGATATGCAGACGATACCATTCTAATGGAAGAAAGAGAAGAGGAACTAAAGAGCCTCTTGATGAGGGTGAAACAGGAGAGTGAAAAAGCTGGCTTGAAACTCAGACATTCAAAAAATTAAGATTCTGGCATCTGGTTCCATCACTTCAAGGCAAAGAGAAGGGGGGAAAGTGGAAGCAGTGATAGATTTTATTGTCTTAGGCTCCAAAATCACTGCAGATGATGACTGCAGCCATGAAATTAAAAGACGCTTGCTCCTTGGAAGAAAAGCTATGACAAGCCTAGACAGAGTATTAAAAGCAGAGACATCACTTTGCCGACCAACGTCCGTGTAGTCAAAGCTGTGGTTTTTCCAGTGGTCATGTATGGATGTGAGAGTTGGACCATAAAGAGGGCAGAGCTTGAAGAATTGATGCTTTTGAATTGTGTTGCTGGAGAAGACTCTTGAGAGTCCTTTGCACTGCAAGGTGATCAAACCAGTCAATCCTAAAGGAAATCAACCCTGAATTTTCATTGGAAGAAGCTGAAGCTCCAACTGGCCACCTGGTGTGAAGACCTGACACATTGGAAAAGATCCTAATGCTGGGAAAGATTGAAGGCAAAAGGATAAGGGGTGACAGAGGATGAGATGGCTAGATAGTATCACTGACTCAATGGACATAAATTTTATCAAATTCCCAGAGGTAACAGAGGACAGAGGAGCCTGGCATGTTGCAGTTCATGGGGTCACAAAGAGTCAGACATGACTTCACCACTCAACAACAAAAAAGGAGAAAAAAAGTATAATTGATTTAAGTCTTAAAAAAGAAACTTTCTATTTAAGTATTATTTAGAACTATAAATTGTTGGTTACTACGAGTGAAATGACACAGAACATACAAAACACACAAGAGACAGACAGGACACCACTCTGGCCAGAGGAACAGAACTGGGCAAACTAATTGCCGTTTATTATTATAAAGCCCTCCTTAGGCAGAATTCCAGACTGTAAGAATAAGCCTTTTCAGTACAGTGCAGGTGCATACATGTTATTGTACAGCAAAGGGGAGTGAAATCTCCGTCTACTGCAGAGTCTGCACAAAGCCCTCATCTCCCTCTTATCTCAAGAAGGGAATGCTCCCTCGTTTGCAAGGGACCATTAAACTCAAGGCTGTATCCAGACTCTTTGGCAGAACGCCTCATATGCAAGGACGCTCAGCCTGAGCAGAGAGACCCGTTTGCAGGCACATCTCTGCTACCCTATTAACCCTTCAATAAATTTCTCTCAAAGCACTGATTTAGCTGCATTTAACAATTTTTTATATATTGCATTCTTTAATCACCCATTTGGAAATACTTTCCAATTTTCTTTGTGATTTTTTTCTTTATTTTGATGTGAACCATTATTTAAAGTGTTTATTGAATTTATTAAAATATTGTTTCTGTTTTATGTTTTGGTTTTTTTGACCGCAAGGCATGTGGAACCTTAGCTCCTTCACCGGGGATCGAAGCTACGCCTCTTGCATTGGAAGGCGAAGTATTAGCCAACAGCCCACCAGGGAAGCCCCATGACTTATTTTTTGACCAACAGATTACTTACTTATAAGTCTGTTCTAAGCACTTTGTGCTTTTTCAATCATAATGTCATTACTGATTTCTAATTCAATTCTATTGTGCTCAGAGAATATATTCTGTAAGAGCTGTGCTTTGAAATGTCTCAAGACCTGTTTTACAGCCCAGTATATTGTTTATCTTGTTGACTACTCCATGTGCACTTGAAAATAATGTAATTCTTCAGTCATTGGGTGTATCAAGGTATAAATGCAGCCTGAGTGAAAGTGATTGGTGATATTATTCAAATTGTCTATATACTTGCTGGCTTTTTTGAATAGCTGCTCAATCTGTTACTGAGATGTGGTAGTTAAACTCGACATTTTTTTTTTAACCAAACTGTGAGGTATATGGGATCTTAGTTCCCAAACCAGGGTTCTAACCTGTACACCTTGCATTGGGAGCATGGAGTCTTAACCACTGGACGTCTCAGGGAAGTCCCTAAACGTCTAATGTTCCACACTCATGTCATGAAGCCCCTTTTTTTTCTATCTGCCATTAAGCAAACCTTGGAGTATGTCTTCAGTGTATTCATGTATGTAAAGGTGCACCTATAATTTTATTTTCTATTTTTTTTTTAACTGCTTCTTTTTTTAATTTATGGCTGCACTGGGTCTTTGTTGCCGCACAGGCTTTTTCTAGTTGCAGGGAGTGGGGGCTGCTCTCTGGTTGGTGTATAGGCTTCTCACTGCTGTGGTTTCTCTTGTAGCGGAGCAGGGGTTCTAGGGCGCTCAGGCTTCAGTAGTTGCAGCAGATGAACTTATGTATCCCGTGGCATGTGGAATCTTCCTGAAACGGAGGTCAAACCTGTGTCCTATGCATTATCAGGCAGATTCTCAACCACTGGACCACCAGGGAAGTCCTATAATTTTAATCTAAAAGTTTTGAGTGCTGGTACCTAGGTCATTTCTGATAAGCATTTAATTTACATCCTATACTGTGTTGTTCTTAGTCACTCAGTCGTGTCCAACTCTTTTCAATCCCATGGACTGTAGCCTGCCAGGCTCCTCCATCCATGGAATTCTCCAGGCCAGAATACTGGAGTGGGTAACCGTTCCCTTCTCCAAGGGGTTGTCCCAATCCAGGGATCAAACTCAGGTCTCCTGCCCTGCAAGCGGATTCTTTACCGGCTAAGTCACCAGGGAAGCCCACCTCCTAAATTGCAGTTCTCATAGGTGACAGTGTTTTATTTATACTTAGTTTCTGTGACTTTTGTAAGAAGAAAATTGATGCATTCTTCGATGACTCTGGAGTCACACAGATGCTGAGATCAGTGGAGGTGTGGCTCCAGGGTTTGACCAGGTGTGCATATGGTCAAACAGCACGGCACCCTACATCCACCAGGTACCAGGGAAACTCCATAATTGATCCGTTTTCAGGCAGGGATCATACACTGACCCAGTCTGTCTGCTTACCTATCTTTATGTAGCTTCTGTGTTACTGTTGCTTATTTGGCCCCCAGAAAACTTTAGTCTTCTCTTTTTGGATCTAGAATGGATCTACTTTGTATTAATATAATTAGCCCAAGGGTCAGGATGGGAGTCGACGCCTACCTAGTTCATTGTAAACTATGTATTTTCCTTTCTGCCTAATTTGAAATTAGTATATTAAAAAAAAAAAAAATTGTGAGTTTTTTTCTTGGTTTATTTTGGCAAGTTTTCCAACATGAGCTTTGATCAGGTAGAATGGAAACTATGCCGCTAAGCAAATACGTAGTATTTTAGGAAGAAAATGTACTTTAAGAGTAATTAGAGGGACTTCTTTCATGGACCAGTGGTTGAGAATCCACCTCCAAGGCAGGGGGCCTGGGTTCCATCCCTGGTCTGGGAAGATTCCACATGCCGTAGAGCAACTAAGCGTGTTAGCCACAACTGAGTCTGCAAGTCTAAAACCTGTGCTCCAAAACAAGAGAAGCCACTGCAGTGAGAAACCCGTGCACCACAAGTAAAGAGGAGCCCCACCTGCCACAAATAGAGAAAGCTTGTGCTCAGCAACGATGACCTAGTGCAGCCAAAGATGAATTTTTAAAAAGTCTCCACCTCCATTCCAGGGAACATGGGTTCCATTCCTGACTGGGAATTAAGATCCTGAATGCCAGGCAGTGTGGGGAAAAAAAAAAAAAAGTCATTAGATGCTTCTTATTATCATGAGCATCCTGTGAACGGCAAGTTAATGAACTGTGGAGTGCAACCCACAGGAAATCCTCCTCGATCCCAGGAAGATTCCAGCAGCTCACCTTTAACACCTAGAGGGCACACTGCAGTCTTATTTTCAAGGACTCACTTCTATCCCAAGTTCTTCTTCAGAATAAGCACAGGCTGCAATAGGCTGTTTTTCCTGTCTCTTTAAAGGAAAAGGCCTAAATAATTGGCAAGCTCCTGCAGAGCAGAGCACCAAATAACAAAAAGATGAATGGACTGGACTTAAAAATTTAAAACTTTTATAGACTATCTTAACTGTTGTGGTCTAAATGTTTGTGTCCTTCCAACTCATATGTTGAAATCCTAACGACCAATGTGATGACATTAGTTTGTTGGGTCCTTTGGGAGCAGATTAGGACATGAGGGAGGAGTGTTCACTAATGGGACTAGTGCATTTATTTAAAACAAACAAACAAACAAACCCACAGAACAACCTCTATGGAAAGCAATTTAGCCCAATTTACCAAAATTGTAAATATCCATACCCTTTGACCCATCAATCAACTCCATATTTAGCATACATACTGGCATGTGTGTGACATGATACACTTACAGAGTTCTTTACTGCTGTACTTTTTGTTGAAATGGCAAAAAATGAGAAACATTTAAATGCCAATCCATGAGGGGGATGGTTGGATCCATTGTGGTATCCATACTATGATGGAGAACCTAAAAAGAAGAAAGATTCTTCTTTAGTTACTAATATGGGGTAATGTCCAAGGCACATTGGGAAATGAGTAAAAGTAAGACATAGAAGAATGACTACCACATTAAAAGAAAACCCAAACAGGCAAGAAAGCTCTGAAAGCCATGAAAGAATACAAAAAGTTTGCAACCCCCAAGCCCCACCCCTACCCAAAAAAGAAGTCTGCAAGATGGCCCTTGCCCTCACCGAACCAAACAGACCCCGGTTGGATTCCTGGGTCGGGAAGATCCCCTGGAGAAGGGATACTTAACCCACTCCAGTATTCTGGCCTGGAGAATTCCACGGACACAGTCCATGGGGTCCCACAGAGTCGGACATGACTCAGCGACTTTCATTTTCAATATGAAGCTGTATACCCATCAAACAACTCTAATTTCCCCCTACCCTGTTCCTGGTAACCAATACTCTACTTTGTTTCTGTGAATTTGACTGCTTTAGATACTTCATACAAATAGACTTACACAGTACTTGTCTCTTTGTGACTGGCTTATTTCACTTAATATCGTGGCCTCGAGGTTCGTCCATGCATAAGGATATCCAGGATTTCCGCCCTTTTCCAGCCTGTATAATATTCTCTTGGGTGCATACTCTACATTGTGTTTATCCATTCACTCACTGCTGGACATTCGTGTCGCTTCCACTTCTTGGCTCAATCTCATAATAAAAATGAAGATTTAAAACATAGGACCCCTTTCTCACTTCAGGTTGATAAAGATTAAACTTTTCACAATAAAACGTTTTGGTGCTTAAAAAAGAAAAAACCTGGCACCCTTACACCTTGTTGGGTATTTAACTTTAGTCCAGTTCTTAAGCACTTAACCGACAGGGTGCAATTCCTTTTGACAATTCATTCCATTTTTTAAAGGTGAGATCTGAATTTAATCTCTAAAAGCGATCCAATTTCGGTGACTCAGTCTATCAATTAAACCACAAAACCCTGAACAATCCAGAAAAGGTAGCTAAATTCTCTTCAGGATAAGAATGGCGGGAAGTACGGGCATTTGAAGGTCTGCTAGTTTCCGAGCATGGCCAGGACTTTAGCCAGAAAAGGCTGGAACTAAAGCGAACGGAATCCAACAAGTTTCCGAGCCGCCTGCGCCTGCGCAGTGAAGGCTCGCGGGAGGCCCCACCCCCCTCCCCACGGCGCGGCCAAAAGCCCCGCCTCCTGCAGGCTCCGCGCTTTGGTCCAGCGCAGCGCGGCCTCCGGTGACTGCGGCGCTGGGGAGGCGACGGACGCAGGCGTCGGGCAGCTCCTTGGGCTGGAGCGGAGGGAGCTGAGGGAGCAGGGCGGCCACTGCCGGAGGAAGAGAGACCCAGGGCGGGACCCGCAGTTTCAGCGGTGCCGCCGCCACCGTGGCCTGGGATCATCGACACTGATGCTACTAGTGTCGTTGGTGCCGCCCTTTGGGAATCGGTATCCAAAAGGACGGCGCGGTAAAGACCCAGAGCGTAGAGCCAGAGCGAGTGGGCCGAGGCCTCACCTGCAGCCCCGCCCCGAACGTCATCCGGCGGCTCGAAGGCCCCGGGGCTCTGGGAGGCTCCCTCGATATCTCTCCTCTGTCTCACTTGCCCGGCTCTAGGGAAGACCATTCTGGCCCAGCCTCAGAAGGGACCACCCAGTTGAACCTTGGCCAAACTTCTGCAGTAAACACTTTGGGGTCCCCCACCCCCACCCTCGAGTCCCCCACAAAGGCATGTTTCAACCTGAATTGCATCTGGAATCTGGTGGCTTTGGGAGCTGTGGAAGGAGGCGATTCTGTCCATCAAGGTACCGCTTCAGCCCGGCATCTAACAATCCTGCCAGTTATCAATCTACTGCCTCAGCTCCAAATTCATCCTTCAGGACCTGTCTTGTAATGCTCGGAATTCTCTATAAACCATGGCGTGTTGAGCCAATGAAGTTTTTTCAGAAGATGGTGCTAGGCGGATACTGTATAGGGAAGAGGGCTTCTGCCCGTGTCAGTGGCTATGCTGTCACTTGAGTCGTGTCTGATTTTTCGCGACCCCATTGACTGTAGCCCGCCAGGCTCCTCTGTCCATGGAATTTCCCAGGCAAGAATACTAGAGTGGCTTGTCATATCCTCCTCCAGGGGATCGTCCTGACCCAGTGATTGAACCCAGGTCTCCTGGATTTCCTGCAGGGGGCTGCTGCTAAGCTGCTAAATCACTTCAGTCGTGTCCGACTCTGTGCAACCCCATAGACGGCAGCCCACCAGGCTCCCCCGTCCCTGGGATTCTCCAGGCAAGAACACTGGAGTGGGTTGCCATTTCCTTCTCCAACGCGTGAAAGTGAAGTCGCTGAGTCGTGTCCGACCCTCAGCGACCCCATGGACTGCAGCCTTCCAGGCTCCTCCATCCATGGGGTTTCCCAGGCAAGAGTATTGGAGTAGGGTGCCACTGCCTTCTCTGCCTGCAGGGGGCAGGCAGGTTCTTTACCCGCTGAACCACCACAGATCAACAGGGTAGATGAGAGACCACCTGATGGTGTCCCAGTCCCAGCCATGCAGGCAGGATGCAAGCTCCCTCAGCCATCTTACAGTAACCCCCACTCCACCCCACCCGCACCCCCGGCCCTAAGCAATCAGTCTTCACCAGGCCCCAGTCCTCTCACCTGTTGTTGGCCTCAGGTCCTCTGAACACTCAGGTATCTAGCCTTCAGCTCTGGAGAGTTTGTCTCCTACTTGCCTGGGGAATGCACACCAGCGCTGGCCTGCGCATTCCTCTGCTAGCAGGTAGATTGTGACTGCGCCTTTTCCAGTGAGCTCTGAACCTCAGCTTTGGGAGGTGGCCTCCCAAATTTGAACTTCCTTGGATACACTCCTTCAGCCCTGGGATACCATACTGAGTTCTCTTACATCCTTTTTTCATTTGTTGTCATAACTTTTTTTTTTTTAAAAATTCAACTTTCCCTGTTTGGGTCAATGTGTGGTTTCAGTGTTCTTTATGTTTTTAAATTAACCAACTTATTTATGGCTGTGTTGGGTCTTCATTGCTGCACAGGCTTTTGTCTAGTTGCAGCGAGTGGGGGCTATTCTCTAGTTGCAGTGCACAGGCTTCCCATTGAGGTGGCTTCCCTTGTTGCAGAGCACAGGCTCGGTAGTTGTGGCACTTGGGCTTTGTTGCTCCAAGGCATGTGGGATCTTCCCGGATCAGGGCTCGAACCCTGATCTCATCTCCTGTACTGGCAATTGGATTCTTTACCACTGAGCTGCCAGGAAGCCCTTCTTTATGTTTTTAGTTGTAAAACTTTTAATCTTGATAGAAGTCAGATTCATACACTTAATAAAAATTCTATGTCAGGCAGTGTGCTAGGCGTAACAAGACATGGTACTTGTTTTTTGGAGCTTATTCTCTGTAGAGCGTCACTAAATCCTCATGCACAAATAGACTCAGCATTGCAAAATTCTGAGGCAGAATATTTCAAGCACAAGAGAAGTGATAAGAACCTAAGTGATCATGAACTTGATGTATAGGAGAGCTAGAAAACCAGTGAGACTAGACTTCAGTGACCAAAGAGAGTACAAGAAATGAAGCTGAAGAAGTAAACTTTTTAGGCAAGGGAAGCAGAACTTAAAGTGTCAGGACAGTTATAAGAATGAATGAAAAGAGAAAAGTTGCACCAGGGTAATAGGAATAAACTGGGATGTATGGTCACCCGGTTTATAGGCCATAGCAAAGGAGTCTGGATACTATTTTTTTTCTTCTTTTTTTTTACTGCTCAAACGTTTCCATTTCACTTATTTATTTTGGCTGCACCCCTTAGCTTGTGGGATCTGTTCCCCAACCAGGGATCTAACCCAGACCTCTGCAGTGAAAGCACCGAAGGAATCCTAACCACTAGACACCAGGGAATTCCACATTGCCACCACCACAAAAAAACCCAAAAACCTCCGTTTTTATTTTTTGGGTGCATGGTATGTGAGGATCTTAGTTCCTCAACCAGGGATTGAATCCAAGAACATTGGAAGCTCCAAGTCTTAACCACCGGACCACCAGGAAAGTTCCTAGAAATCTTTTTAAATTTGGCTTTCTGACTTAAGTGTTGTGCTTTCCCTTTTGCCTTCAACACTTTCATGATTTTCTGCTCAAGGAAATCCTGCTTGATCCTGTCAAGGACATATTTGGCTCCCATGGACCCACCATAAGTCCTGCTGACATGCTTTTTCATTTCAGACCACCTCATTAGATCTTCAGATCTCACAGCATGAGCCCCCTACCATCTGTAGGCTTTGATGCTTCCCCAACCTTCTTGTAATTCTATCACCAGGAGTCCCAGACAGCCTAGTTTTGTTAGAGGTTGTGTTGTAGACAGCCAACTATGTAGGTCGAACCCTGGTCCATTCTGAAATCCTCTAGATACCGTCCCCTGAAAAGCCTGGATACTATTTTAAGCATGACTGCTTTAAGTGGCTTTGAACAAGGAATTGACATGTTCTGATCTTTTAAATTATCTTTTGGCCATACCACGCAGCATATGGGATCTTCGTTCCCCAAGCTGGGATTGAACCTGTGCCCACACCTCCAGTGGAAGTGTGAATGCCTAACCACTGGACCACCAGTGAAGTCCCAACATGATCTGATTTTAAAAGAACACTCTAGTCATGTGGAGAATGAATTATAAGGAAGCAAAGGTGGAAAAAAGGAGCTAAAGCAACCAATTGTGGAGAATATGATGCACTCGCTGATGGCCAGGTATTCCATCCTTTCATTCCACCCCTAACACACAGAGAACCACAGTGCAAGGTTATGTCGGGAGCGAGGAAGTCTTTATGGAGCTCCTGCTTGGGCCTCGTAGAAATAAGAGTAGCCTTTCAGATATCTGTAGTAAATGAATGGAAACTGGGCAAGGGAGTTTCATAACTACATGAAGGAAAGCATCAAAATGTTGAGTGCCCATCATGGGTATGAGGTGTTTTCTTACGTAAATTAAGTGTTGGTTGAATCAGGATGAACCTAGAGATGATCATACTGAGTGAAGTCAGACAGAGGAAGACAAATATGGCACTTATATATGTGACCTCAAAAAAAAAAAAAAGATACAAATGAGATGAGCATATTTACAGAACTGAAACAGACTTACAGACTTCAAAAACAAATCTATGGGTGGGGGGGAGGTTCATGTTTGGGAATGCATGTAAGAATTAAAGATTAAAAAAAAAAAAAAAACAAATCTATGGTTAACCAAAGGGTAAACAACATGGGGAGGGATAAATTAGTTTGGGGTTAACATACATGCACTACCATATATAAAATACTAAGGATCTACTGTATAACACAGGCAACTCTACTCAATACTCAGTAGTAGCCTATATGGGAAAAGAATGAAAAAGAATGGATATATATGTAAGTGAATCACTTTGCTGTACACCTGAAATTAAAAACATGTAAATTAGCTATTTTTGTTGTTTAGTCCCTCTCATGTCCAACTCTTTGTGATCCCCTGGACTGTAGCATGCCATGCTTTCCTGTCCTTCACTTATCTTCACAAAATCAGCTGTAGCTGAATGTAAAATAAAAAATTAAAAAAAACAGTGAATCAAACGGAGAGTTAGCAGGGACCCTGCCCCTGGAGGGGTTGTGTTAAGCCAGAGTAGTAACTGATTGGAAGCTATTGTACAGTGACATAAACATGTATGTGTTCGATGTGTATACATATATATAGATGTGATATAAATGTATATATGTGATATATATACAATGTGCTTGCTCAATTGTGTCCAACTCTGCAATTCCATGGACTGTAGTCTACCAGGATCCTCTGTCCATGGGATTCTCCAGGCAAAATAGGGGTTGCTGTTTCCTACTCCAAGGAGTATCTTCCCCTCCCAGGAACTGAAACTGCATCTCTCACATCTCCTGCACTGCAGGTGGGTTCTTTACTGCTGAGCCATTGGGAAAACATAATACACACATATATGTATATATATGAATACCCTGACATTAATGTAGGATGAATTTCAGAGATCAAAGACTGGAGGAGAAAGGAAATAGAAAAGAGCATAAGAGAAAAATCAGAAGAATTCTCACTGGTGAAAGCAAGCAACATAATTTATTAAGTATGCAAGGCAATGCACTAAGGCTTTTCCATTTCATCTGCGCATAATAAATGAATATGGCTATTTTCATTTGTACAAAACTCTTGTATAAGAAACTTATTTAGGTTATAACAAGTACTGAGCAGCCACACGGTGTTTAAAGCTGACTTGTTACAGAGGAAGGTCCCCCCCCCCAACCCCACACACACAAAAAACCAAGCCTGTGATGTTATATTATGTACATTCAGAATTTTATTTCAAAACAAAGAACCGTAGTAACAATAATAGAAAAAATCCATTTGGAAATTATTCACAACCTGGTCACTGAGAACTGGGAAAAATTCCATGCTGCACCACTGCCAACCCACTGGTCTGAGCTGGAGCAGAGGTGCAGTTGGAGGACAGTCTCCCGTCACAGCAAAGCCCTGTCCCAAGGCTCTGCGAGTTTTGTACCCAAAGCCTCAGCAACCAGAGGGAATGGTGAGAACTTAGAACCAAAATACTGTCATAGGCAAGGGTTTGACTGAAGGGCTTGAAATATGTAAGCACCAAAGAGGGAAAGGGAGGTCAAGTAACATATGAAGGAGGGATGAAGAGCCCAGTCTCCACTTCTAAAAATACTGGATGATCCTGGAGGTGGCCGTGGGCTGCGGCAAATGCAATCCCTCCATCTCAGCAAACCCTCTGGCCACCCCAGATCTATTGTCCCCTTCAGAATGCCTCCCTCTCCCCCATGACGCCCTTCTAGCGCACCCAGGAGGCATCATGTCCTGGTCTCACACTCTTTCCTGTCTTCTCCTGCTGTCTGAGTGGAGAGTGAGTCCTCCACTCTCAGTCTCAACATTTAGGGAGTTCTCTCTGTCCTCTCCAACAAGGAAAGGCAGCCAGATGAGATGAACTCTGAAGTTTCAAAGAAAACCACTGATGCAGATTCCACCCAGCAGAGGCAGTGTTGTTTACATATACACAAGTCTGAACACTTTATACCCAATAGGGGCCTTAGGAACCTAACAAGATAACCAGCAACTGCTTCGTGACGGTGCACACACATTTACGCTCATGTGTGGGCCTTACCGCACATCCACACAGACTGTCACGTGTGGTCTACAGGAAGGTTCAAGTCCCTCAGAGGACACCTGACATAACACTATGGTAACGTGGTAACAAGGGTAACTTGACACGGTAAACAGACATAAACAAGCATGAGATGACTCTCATGTAATAACACACGTCAACTGGATAATAATCGTTCAGGAAAAAAAAAATTGTCTTCCAGCGCTGAGGTTACTAATTCCAAGTTAGCTATAAACATCTCTAACTTCTTTTAAAGCTATGGCTTAAAGCAAAATAAAAGTCAACATCTAAAATCCTCTAAACAACAAGCTGAAGAAATAATGAACCTCTACCAAGAACCAAGACTTTTGGTTGCTCACTTGGGAGGCTCTCCCACCAGATGGGTGATAGGAATATTTTTTTTAATAAAAGTGAGTTTACTAGAGAAAGAAGCTGCTTGGTCCAGTGAGGGGAGAGAGGATTTGTAGAAATAACCGTCCCTTCTCTGGACTCCATCCAAAATTAGAACCCATAAACCCCTATTAACTAAAATGCCCACCTTAGCAATAATCCTAGATTTCAAGTAATACTACATATAATCTTAAACGAAGAAAAAAGTTCCAAAGGAAACCAATAGCTTCTTTATACAGGCACATGACTTTTCTGAGAAAGTTGAGAGTTTTTATCTGAAGGATAGGAATTGTTTTAAGAGGCAACGTGCAAACCTCACACACCACATCATGCATCCCTCAATCATGCATGACCTTTCTCCCTAAATCCTTCCCTTATTGCACCTTAACCTCTTCGGTATCAAATCTTCCACCCTATAACCTCTCTTGAAGCACCTCCCTCTAACCTCAATTTCCTTATGCTTTCATTATTTGGTAAAATTACTTTATATTTAAAAAAATAAATATTTATGCAATAAAACCAGAAGATAAAATAAATAAAACTCAAGTTAATTTGCTCAGCAGAGCTGTACGGAAGTGAAGGAGCTCTTATGGAATCCCTCTCTGCCCTCCACTCTTAAGTGTACCTGCTTCCTGGTGAGTCTGAGGCTGGAGGAATGGCACCTTCTAGCCCATTCCCAAAAATGCCTTGAGGCAATTTTAGAACCTAAGGGAGCGAGAGCTGGCCAAGTTGTCACATACCAAGTGGCCAATCCCTCCTGAAATGAAGGTAGGTTTACTTGGTCTCTCCTGAACTGAAGAGAATGTCCAAGAAATGAAAATTTTAAAAGCCATTGAACACAACGACTAACCCCAGCTTTGGGATCCTCTGAGCGCCCATCGAGTATGTGGATGAGAAAGGAATGGAGTAGCAGCATTCAGAAACAGTCCTGGGTTACAACCTGATGAGGTCTCCCCGCTTGCTCAGGGGGAGGTTGCTTTTCGTGACGGGAGGGAGGTGGGTAGGAGGCACGTCTTAGGCATTGGTGTCCTTCGTGGGCTGGATGCTGTTCATCTCCATGATGGGGCCTTTCTCACCGCGGGTTCCTGTCTGCACCTGCCCTTCAAAGGCTCGTGTAATTTCCTCAAAAGTCCTGCCACGGGTCTCAGGAACTTTGAAGAAGGTGAAGACCCAGAAGATAACGAGGAAGACAGTGAAGACGATGAAAACGTAGGCACCTAAGTAGAACTGGTGAAGAGATACAGAACAGAAGAGTCAGTCAGTTCCCTCACAATCATATTTCCAATAGCCTTGAAGGCATAACCCCCCCTAGACTTCATCAAAACAGTGCAGTCTCTTCAGAGACTTGCTCATGATTTCATTGGTAACTTCCTAGATTTCTCTGCAATTTTGTGTCATTCCTTTTCCTAGTCATTAAAGTTAGCCATTTCCAAATACCTATTGAGTTTTTAGGACTTTTGATTGACATCACTATTTTTTATTTATTTCTGGCTGCACCAGGTCTTTGCTGCTGTGGTTGGGCTTTCTCTAGTTGCCGTGAGCGAGGGCTACTCTTTAGTTTCCGTGTGTGGGCTTCTCTTATTGTGAAGCATGTGGCAGGTGAAGTCTTCCCAAACCAGGGATCGAACCCTTGTCTTCTGCTTTGGCAGGCGAATTCTTAACCAAAGGACCAGCAGAAAAGTCCTTTTGATTATTTTTTTTAAATCTGGGTTTCTGAAAGACTCACAAAAATTGGAAATGCATCCTAGATGTCCACTGCTAGTTCCTTTATTTAACAAATCAACTCTAGGCCATTTTACGATAGGACCTACCTCATCATTAACATCCTATCCTCAGTGAGCCTTTTGGATCTGGCCATTAATGCTACATCAAATGATGGATTTTAAATATTGATTTGGAATCCTAAGGCCTAACATTGCTATTCTGTTCCTAAGCAGAACTATGTATTAATTGGTTTCAACAAGGGTTGGATGAGTTTTAAGTTACTTACCGTGGCTGAGGGGAAGAGCAGTCCAACCAAAAAGTTGGAGGTCCAGTTGGAACAACCGGCCACTGCCATGGCTGCTGGGCGGGGTCCCTGGCCAAAGAGTTCAGCCACAATAAACCAGGGAATGGGGCCTGGGCCAATTTCAAAGAAGGCCACAAAGACCAGGATGGCCCCAATACAGATAAAGCTCATCCAGCTGTAATTATCCTATGAGAAAGGAACAGAGGAAAGTTAGTATTAAAGACAGCATGCCCAGGTAGGCGTCAGCTTCCCACAGATGAGGACTGATGAAAAGTTCCTTCTATCCCATGATGTAAAGGAGTTACTGGACCTAGAAACCTTGGGCTTTGTTGTCCTTGTTTTTGTTTTGGCTGCGCCATGCAGAATGTGGGATCTTCGTTTCCTGACCAGGGATTGAACCCTCACTCCCTGTGCTGGAGGGCGGATTCTTAACCACTGGACTGTCAAGGAAGTCCTAGCAGCCTTAGGTCTTAAGAATCTTAGCAGTATGATCACACGTGTCATTCTGCACATTCTGAGACCATTTCATCAGTCATGAAACCAGACTAATGACCTTAACATCTCTTTGAGAATGAAATGAGACCATGTATTTTATAAGCTATATGTCATATAACTATAGGGATGACAGCAATTTAATTATCTATCTCTGAAAATCCACTTTTCTTAAACCTCTGCACCTATTGCTTCTCTCAAAGTTCACTTGTATAATTGCCAAACCTCGACGACCCACCCCCTCACCTTTCCCAACTTCTCTCTTTCCTTTACAAAGAGTACTCACCTTTAGTAACAAAGAAATTGTCATGAGGATGGAACAAAAAGCCATCCCTCCAAGGCCAATCAGGTGTAGAGTCCTCCTCCCAGCCCTTTCCACCAAGAACACCTAAAAAAAATGATTTAGAAAAAGAACCCATGAAACAATGTCACTTTCTTTTTCATGAAGACACTGTATGAGCTACTGGAAGCTGCCTGATCAGCAGCAGGGTACGTGCGATAGTCACACTGCCTCTCTTCTAGCTCTGAGTTAAGAGCATCCTCCATGGTCCCCTCTGTGCTTCCCTTTGCCCATCTTTTCATTCACCCATCATTCAATGCCTCTTTTCCCCCACAGGGAATTACAACAAAAAAGGTTTAACTAAAAGGCAGCAGGGAGATGGAAGGACATGCCACCTATACTTGAATATGTGTACCAAGAATTCTCCACCCTGCTTGAAAATGATCAAAACATCTGACTTACAGACACCACAGTGAAGATGGTGTTGACCACACCTGCACCGATAGTGGCGTAGACCGGCTCCTGGACACCCGCATCTTTGAAGATTCCTGTCGAGTAGTAGAACACCTAACGGAACAAAAGGTGCTGCTGTGAAATACAGTTGTGCGTAGCAGTTGCACTGAACCCTCAAAAAATCAACTCAAAAGTCACCGAAGTTCAGGAGTACTTTCTAGCAATTTTTTGTTGCTGTTGTTCAATCACAGTATCTTTTCTGCAAACAAATGCTCTTTTGTAACTTATTTTCTTCTTAGTCGTCTTCAACTGCAGCTACTTAGTTCCATTTTTTCCCTCTGAACTATGCTCATTCTTACTGCTCCATTTAGTCTCTTCCTGAAGTCTGCTTTTAGTAACTTAAGAGAGAGCGGCTTAAGTCCTGTTAAGTTTTTCAATTCTGCTTTACCGATAGACTCTCACCCCAACTCCCACCCCCACCAACAATGACAGGCGTTGATGGATCAACTTGATAGTGAAGAAACAGAAGAGAAACCTCAGCCTGCTTGTTTTTAGAACGTGGGCTGGAATTCCAGGCACTGGATCTTTACAAGTGTTTTAGTAAATAACACCAGTGATTATTTTAATTGAATGCACACTATTAAATAAGCTACAGTTTATACTATTCTTATTATTTGGTCAACACTGTGCTAATGTAGGGCTGCCACAACTACCATAACTTAAGAGATGTGGAAACACTGGACTCAGACCTGAAGATAACAAGGCAACAGGATCTAGGTTGCTCAGGCTCTTAGGCTTGGTTTAGGAGTTTATGATTTCACCCAGAATATCTGCCTCCATGGCAGCCCCTATTCAGCAGACTTAAAAAAAAAGTTAGTGTGGTACATTCTGTTTCTTTTGTTCTTATTGTTATTTATCTTTAGTTTTTGGCTGTACCATGCGGCATGTGAGATCTTAGTTCCTAACCAGGGACTGAACTCGTGCCCCCTGCATAGGAAGTGCTGAGTCTTAACCACTGGACTGTCAGGGAAAAGTTCTTCATCAGAGTTTTGATCAACATACACTTCCACATTGGGAGTGACTGTGCAGAAACAAGTCTTCAAAGCCCTACAGCCTAAGATAGAAACCATGTATATTTTCCAAAATAAGATTCAGGCTGTGCTCTTGGAAACTGATATAAGTAGTGTCATCCTCATTAAAAACTGCTGCTCTGGGAGAAAAGCAAGGGTGATCTAATTTAAATTTTGTTTTTTAAAAAAATTCCAAGAATATTTAATAACATAAAGCTTGTAAGGAAAGACATTTGAACAGTTAAAACTAGAGATGAACAATTATGCCAATTCTCCTTATATAAAAGCACACACATCAAAAACCTAACTCAGACATACACACCTCAAGCAAACTTCTTATAATAAAGTCATGCTGCCTGGAACCTTGGAGCCAGGTTAAGCTCACCCCTACATCATCCTACCGAAAGCCAGCTTTACTTTGCTGGGTAAACACTGTCCAGGCTCTTACCTTTAAGGGAGATTAGAAAACATAGTCTGTTCAAAGGTAGGTTGGAAAAGTGACTTTCACCCACCATTTACTGAAGTGGAGGTGGGAAGGGGGAAGGGTCCTGCCTGCAGAGCACTCATCCATCATTTAACTTTCCCAGGGTGGTCTTTCTCTGATCCTGTTCTGCAGGGATCAGACTTGAGGGAAGCAAGCAAGTGCCTGGGGTGTAGAATTGAAGACGGTGGCCTTCTCAGGACCCATTTTATACCTGGACACCTCCCTCTAGTCCCAGTTTCACTGTTCTGGAAAGTTCTGAGTGTACATTTTATTACAGTGATTTTTCAAATGAGGAAATTTGAGACTGAGATCCATCGGAACCACCCAAGAGGACTTTTCAGACTATCTTCCCTCCCAGGTTCTAATATAACAGCCTCTAATCCCTCAGGGGAAGCACAAACAAGTTTTCTTGTGGTGCGTTAGGGAGAGAGGCTAAGGACCAACTTACTGTTTTAAGTTGTCATGTATTTTTTGCAAAACTGCTTTGTCATAAAATGGTTTGATCACACTGATCATATTATGATGGCAAACCCTCAGCTCATGAATTGGTACTTAGAGGTCTGGAGTGTTCTCCATATCCAAATGTATCCAAATATTTTATCTGCAAAAGGACAGAGGTGTAGGAATACCTTCTCTGCTCACACCCAGGACTCAAAAGAAAGCAGACTTTTGCACAGAATACCATGGCTACCTGCCCGATGCTAGCTTCCATTTGGCCCCTCACTTTAAACAATCACAGTCACTATTCTAAGTTGTAAAAAATATACACAATGGTAAGGCCAGCTCTGTCTGGGTACCCTCACACCTCCTAATTGCTCCCTAGGGCTTTACACGGATTTCAGTTTGTAAAGTCCTGGGAAAAAAACCCCAAGGTGTGTCAATTCTCAGATCTGCTTGGATTACATGGCCTATGTTATCATTGATGACATCAGCCAAGACAGATCAGAGTTAAAGAGAACTGGGTATTTAAAAATGAATGGTTGGGAATTCCCTGGTGATCCAGTGACTAGGACTTAGCAGTTTCACTGTGGTGGCCTGGTAACTCCTCACTTCCAATGCAGGGGGCACAGGTTTGATTCCCAGTTGGAGAAGTAAGATCCTGCAAGCTGAGAGGCACAGTCAAAAAGAAAATAAGCAGTCCAAAACAGAGGATGAATAAAAATTAGATAAATTACGATACTCCAAAATGTTAAAAAAAAAAATCTGGAAGAGGACAAATGTTCATGACAAGTTCTAAGACTAAGGGTGAGAAATTTTTCACTCTCTCATTTTGCCACACAAACGTGTATTATAGATATAACTTTAGAAGATAAATCCAAAGGCAAGTCTAAACCTGGATAATGTGCCTTTTCTGAGAAACCACTACCAGGCAAACATTGTGGGAGGCCCTGGGTATATCAGAAGGTGAGCAGCGGCCAGTGCGGCTCCCCTCTGGTCAGGTGTGTTGTTGTTTAGTCACTAAGTCCTGTCTGAATCTTTGTGACGCCATGGATTGTAGCCCTCCTCTGTCCATGGGATTTTCAAGGCAAGAAAAGTGGAGCGGGTTGCCACTTCCTCCTCCAGGGGATCTTCCTGACCTAGGGATCCAACCCTCATTTTCCTGAATTGGCAGGTGATTCTTTACCACGGAGTCACCAGGGAAGCTGGTCAGGTGATTCCAGTGAAATGGGCTGGACACATCTGCCCCGAATGGACACTTACCGCGTTGATCCCAGAGAGCTGCTGGGAGAGCTGGAGCATGATGGAGATGATGATGGGCTGCCGGTAGTTGGGGGCACGGAAGAGCTCCAGCACTGTGACTTGCTTCTCCTGCGACATCCGCATACTCTCGTCCTTCATCTCCTGGATGTCCTGAGCCACGTCCTCGGTGCCCCAGAGTCTCTGAAGGACTGCGGAAGAGGAGAGGTCACAGATAAGGTGCTGGCTAATGCCTTGCCCCCATGAGACAGCTGGGAAAATGCCACTCTGAGGAGCCCTGTGTCTGGCCTGAACTTGCCTTCTCACCCCTCACCCCATATGACTTCAGAGAAATCAGACAATTCTCCGCTCAGGTTCTGAAGGGCACGGAAAGGAGCTGACAAGAACCAGATCCAAAACCCTCATCTTAAACTACAGTCTCGAGGCTCCTACAAAGCATGAAGGATACTCACTCTCCTTTGCCTTCTCCTCCTCCTTTCTGTTAATGAGCAAGAATCTAGGACTTTCAGGGCAAAATGGAAGAGCAGCGCACTGGATGATGGCTGGTAAGATGGTGAAGCCCAGCAGCAGAGGCCACAGATCTTCAGTCCCCAAGATGACTTTTAGACCAAAGATCTAGAAACCAAAGACAGTACTATAAATTCCATACTTTAGAGGCCACATGCTTAGTTGCTCAGTCATGTCTGACTCATTGTGACACTTTGGACTGTAGCCCCCCAGGCTCCTCTGTCCATGGGATTCTCCAGGCAAGAATACTGGAGTGGGTTATCATTTCCTCCTCCAGGGGAACGTCCCAATCCAGGGATCAAACCAGAGTCTCCTGTGTCTCCTGCACTGCAGGTAGATTCTTTATCCACTGAGCCATTGGGAAAGCCACAAATTGATTAAAAAAAAAAAAAAGTTCAGAAAATCATCTGGCCTTCTATCACAGGGAAAGATAGCTTTTTCTTTTTCTACCCTACTTGTTTCCTTAGCCATCTATGAGCGCTAGTAATATTAATATCTGAAACATATGCAGTTGAATAAGTGCCAGACATATTTTGTTTGTAAAAATTGAAGCATGGTTGATTTAAGTACCAATGTACAGCAAAGTGATTCAGTTATATATATATATACACAAAACCTTTTTAAAATATTCTTTTCCATTGTGTTTATCATAGAATATTGAATATAGTTCCCTGTGCCACACATTATTTTTGGTGACTTTATCTGTGTAAATTCATTTAACGAGCCATGAATGAACATTCAATAAGTTCTAGAGTACCTGGGCCACCAGAATTCCGATAACGATGCCCAGCTGGTTGAGAGTACCAAAGGCACCCCGCAGGGCAGTAGGGGAGATCTCTCCAATGTACATAGGCACGAATCCTGTGCAGAGTCCGCAGAAGAGGCCGATAATCAGTCGGCCCAAAATCAGCATTTCAACTGACTCTGCTATTTTGCAGAATCCCATAAGGCAGCCGCCAGCTATGGCCAACAGGTTGACAATAAGCATTGAGTTGCGCCTGGAAGATTAAACAAAGATAAGGGAAATTTGCAAAACAGAGTCCACCTCTCCCCTTCTTTCCTGGTCACTCTACCATTCTCCAGGCTCATACATCTTTTGGTCAAACTTTTCCACTTTCTATTATCAGGACATATCTGATCGGGATAATCAGGACTAATGGTTCCTACGCCTCGGCCTACATAAGACTCACCTAAAGAACTTGTCGCAGATTTTCTCCTCTACGTCTTAGCTATCAGGTAGGATTTTAGGAAGCACTTCAAGGCCATTTGTTCTCAAAGTTATCCACAAACTACAGCATCCATCAGCTAGAAATTTTGCTAGAAATTAAAACTGTCCCACTCCACCCCAGATTCATCATTACGCCTTAATGTGGCTGGGGGGTGGGGGAGGAGGATGGAGACGAGTCTTCGGGATTGGTTTTCCCTTGATGGGAATGTTACAGGCTTTCTATTCAAATGCACCATCACCTCCCTGCTCTAAGCCTTAATGCTTGTCTTCAGTGCAAAAGGTATAGCCCCCTTCCTTGCACAGTTTCTGGTCAATACCTGCCAAATCGGTTGACAAAGAGTCCGACGGAGAAGGAACCAATCATACCACCCACGGAGAAGATGGCCACAGACAAGGACCACAGGGATGTGAGGAGCACGCTGGACGGGGGTGTTTCTGACCGTTCTTCCAAAGTGTAATTGAGAAAGTCTTTTATGATCTGCCAATTAAAATGGGTGGTGGGAGAAAAGACCATTATAGTTGGATGAGAAAAGATACAAACACTCAGGATCTTCCCCTCCCTAAGAGAACTGTGTTCCAGTTACTTTCTAGGTAGAGCGTCGAGGGAATAAATAGATGGCAATGGAAAAGACAGGTAACACTGGAATTCATGTTACTAAATCTGAATAACTTAGTTGTCCTGAAAATGCCAGTAGGTAGTAGTACTGATGTACTTCTGTTCAGGGATGATTTCACACCGCACCCCTGCACCCCGACTTTGTAACTAACCTCTAGGGGACAATAAGGGAAGTGTGTCACCAGAGGGTGAGAGGATGAATGGGCCCAGTCCAGGGTGCAGGGAGCCCCTGCCCTGAGCCTCTTGCTTTGATCAATGATTCAATTAGATCCCCACCAATATCATGCCCCATCTCAGTCTTAGCCAAGTGAGCTACCAAGTCTGTCTAAGCATGATAATTCTGGAAACCCTACCTAAAGGAATACTTTCCCCATTCCAAACTCAAAACTCTTGTTGCCTGGCACTCACCGCCTCAGGAGCATTGATGACTCCAGTGTTGTAGCCAAACTGGAAAGAGCCTATGGTAGCAATCGAGATGGCGAAGATCAGAGGTGTGGTGACCTGCGGGGAGGGTAGAGAAGAACATTCCTTAAAATTCTTGATCCATGACTGGCTCTTATTAAGGAGAACGCACCATGAGATTTTTGCACCTTGTTTTATGCCCCGGATACGTTCCAGTGCCTCCCAGTTTACAGTCTCTGGGAACTTGAATTTGTATTCTGCTGTTATCTGAAAATTGTGTAAATCTTCATTAGGTTGAACTGGTTCATAGTGCTTTTCAGGTCTACCACATTCTTTTACTTTTCTGTATATTCATTCTATTAATTTTTGAGTTTGATATTGAAAACTCCAACTAAAAATCTTGATATATCTACTGAAAAAAATTTTAATATATATGTAACTTTGTTCTGTATTTTCCAAGTCTCCTGTAAATGTGTTATTATACTTTCATAATTTAAAAAAGAGAAATACCATGAAGATAAAATTTAAAAAAAGAAAATTAAAAAACAAGAGATTAATGTACTAGAACTCAGCTGGTTGGTAGTATGAAAACAACAACTTAACCGTTTAGGTAGTGAATAAGGAACACAAAAGAACTGAAGAGCTTATCTGGTGATATAGATGATCATGAAGAGTAAACCTGGGGAAATTCTGGAAAGAAAATTTTGGAAGGGACAAGTTAGGAGAACTGGGTTAGTCCGTTTGTCAGTATTCAAACAGCAGCCCCAGGTAAATAAATCCCCAGGCAAGCACAGAATTGTGCTCAGGGATAGAAAAAACTGAGGGCAGACAGCAAAGCCTTAGGATTGTTCTTAGAACAGATTATTCCGCGACCAGCTAGAGCCAGTGTAGGCTCACCCGTACCCCAAATTCCACAAAAGCACGAGTGGTACTGATGTGTCGTCATCACCAGGCTGCTCGCAACTCTGGGTCCCAGAATGTGCAGGATCCGCCCGCCGTACCACCGTACCCTTCCTTGGTCCCATCTGAAATTCTTCCCGTTCCCTTAAAGAGGTACTGCTATCCCCCACCCACCCACCAGGGGGCGAGAACAAGCTGACTCCCAATCCAAAATGGAGACATTTTGTGAGGGGGCTGTGCTGAAACCAACCCAGTCATCACTCACCTTGTCGGGGATAATTCTAGTAGGTGTGATCTTAATTTCCACCCCAAGAGAGCTCAGTTTTTATGCCTGAGAGCTCCCCGCCCCCGCCAACCCTTTCTCATCTTAAACTCCTTCCCTATCAAGTCAGGCAGTGGCAGGCCTCGAGTTAACAGTTCCCCAAATTGACCTTGCCTCCACCGGCATCTAAGTACCCCCGAGGCCAGCGGGGGCAGCGCTTTCTATTTCATTCACTCCTTTTAGTAGAAACCTCTTATTTTCTCTCATCATTTAACTCCTGAGGGCCTTCCTACTTTTTCATCCCTTCTCCCATCTTTTATTTTCAGATAAATTACCTTAGTGAAAATGCCCTTCTCCCAGCAAATACCGCATCCACAACACTCAATAATAAATATACTGTGCGGTTACAATCATGGAATTCTCTCTCCTTAGGTAATTCAGGGAATCCCACAAGTCATAGAACAGATGATGGCTGGACACCGACCCGGCACCCCCAAAACAAACCTCAGGTCTTTTCAAGGTCTAAAGCATCAACACCACCATACGCCCCCGATCCCCTGAACGCTCAACTTCACATCCTCAAAAGCATGTAATTGTATTAAAGAAAACACAAACACACACACCCATGTGTGTAATACAAACAACTTCTCCAGGTGACTTTTCCCACACCAAGAAGGTGAATGGAACTGGGATAAATCCTTCATAGGACATGACATCCGAAAAGAATTGTGTAAGTGCGGCACTGCAGGCTGGGAGAGCAATGGGAAAGGCTTCCAGATTGCTAGGTGACTCCGCGGAACAGAGCTCAGCCAACGCCGGTATAGCTTGCCTTTCCGAGTGCAACCCAAGCCGGCAAAAATAACCGGTAACCGTATCGCTCTTACCTTCGTGGTCCCCATGGCCCTAATTTAATTCTTTTCAAATCTTCGATAAAGATCTAGGAGTGGGACTCCAGAGACCCCTCTTCCAGGCAGCAAAACCTCCAAAATGTCCTCTATCGGCGGCAAGTTTTCCTCCAGGTCCTCAGTAGCGGAGCCTATATCTCATGCGCCTATATAAGCTTCGGAGAGGGCGGAGCCCGGGAGACAAGCCCCCAGCCCCACCCTACCCGCCTCCAATCTTTGGAGCTCCTCGTAAGTGTAGACCTCAAACACTGCCCCCTCCCTAGGCAACACCCCCCAACCCACCCTTCAAGCCTGCTTTGGAAAACCACATCCTGCCCCCACCCTACTTCATTTTTTTTTTTTAAAGCTTCTCCTCCTTCCCCGTTTTAAGAGCACGTTTCACAGACAAAATGCTACCAGAAAAACCCTGGAGGGAGGGCAGATACACTTTATTTTTTGCTCTCGCAAGGGCTCAGAATTGAATCAATCCGTAAAAAGGTGAGAATAAAGGCTATCCATATTCGGCAAAGGTCGCTGGATGTGAACAGAAAACATTCATAATCCTATGACTTTATCAGCTGCTCTTTGATTGCAGGCTGTGTCTACAATCTTGGAGGGGAGGGAAGGACAGTCTGGAGAAGGAAAGCCAAAGAAGGAAGAATTGGAAGAGCTTTTGGCTCCACTTGCCCTCTGACTTAGCATAGTCTCTCCTGGGGGAAAACCTGAATATCCAGGAGCCAAACCAATTCTTCCTGGGTTCCAGGAAGCAGAGAATCAGCTGGCCTGGGACACAATCCACACTCCTGAAAATGTTGTTCACCAGCTTCCCACCCAGCTGAATCCCACCCACTCTGCAGTGTTTTGCCCCTAGTCCCATGTTGACAGCATCTAGAGAGAGAACAGCTGTAAGGTTCCATTAAACAGGTATTTTATTTGCAGAGCACAAACTGTGTATCAGAAAGAAGTTGGGGATTCATCAGTAGAGAAGATCAAAAAATCCAGGCCCTCAGGAATCGACGGTGCTCCCCTTCTTCCACTTCAAACATTCAAGAGGGACCAGGGCAACTGCTTCTTACACAGCTGGAGAGAACTGCCAACATCCTATTCCTTCTAGGCTGTGAGAGAAAAGCATGAGATACACATCTGATTTCCAAGCCATACAAGAGAAGTGAGCAAGATGAGGAGGAAAAAGATAGAAGGAAAATGAGAGCAGAGGAAGATGAAGGAAAATAAAAGGCCAGTGAAGTGACTCCCATGTGAGAGTAAAGGAAGGGGGGCAGTTTAGTTGTAGTTAAAGAGTTGGGTGAGCAATTATGTCAGGCCTTTATGGTGGGAAATTATCAATAGTCAAGTTCCCAATGCCTATTAATCTGTAGCCTAGCAACCCCAGCCGGGGGAAGAGGGGCAGAAACAGGTGAAGAGGTAGAATTTGGCTGGAGGAGTCACTGCTGATAGTGTATCTTCCTTTGGGGTTTTGGTTGGGCACCTGGAATCCAAACTGGCACTACGGGGCCTGAAACAAACCACCTCATGTGGTCTGTCCTTAAATGAGGATTAAAAAAAAAAAACAACTGAAGTATGATTGACTGACATTTTTATATTAGTTTTAGGTGTACAACATACTGATTCGGTATTTTTTATTATTTTGGGGGGATAAAAGTTTTTTGGTTTTATCTTTTTAAACTTTTTCTTCTGTCTTGGAGTATAGCCGATTAACAATGTTGTGATAGTTTCAGGTGGACAGAGAAGAGAGCTCAGTCACACCTGGTTTGATATTTATATACGTTACAAAATTATCACCACTAAATGAAGGCATTATTCAGTCTGGCTGTTAGCGGAGAAAACTGGCGATGAGTGAAACGTGACTTCCAAAAAAACCTTCCCATGAGTCCTGCCTCCCCTCCCCCGAGTCACCCCCCTGTATTCCAGGAAACCCTGAGCCAGGAGGCCCCTTTAGTTACCACAGCAACTGAGTTTAGCAGCCTAAGGACAAAGAATATCCTGTATGGCAGCGCTGCCAGCAGAAATTCAATCTAAGCCATTTATATAAGTTTTCTAAGTGACCACATTAAAATTTTTAAAAGAAAAACATTAGAAAGAAATGATTTTCATAATTATTTTATTTGACCTGATAGCCAAAATAATACTATTTGAACAAATAATGTAAGTATATATATTAATTTATATTAAAATAGTTTACTTTTTTTTCCCTAGTAAGTCTTTGAAATCCAGTGTATACATTTCGTTTACGACACATCTCCATCATAGACTCTGTTTTCTACAGCTACAGTAATAAGTCGTTCTAATTAAAACAACAAAGCTGTGTTTGATGGGAAAATATTTTCAGCTGCTTCAATTTTAAATGTACTAAAATGAGCAGTTCAGATGCCCTCCTCAGTCCTGCCAGTCTTGTTACGTGCTCATCGGCACCAGGAGGCTGGAGGCTGGACCCTGAAGGTTCACACAGAGATGCGTGTCTTTTTCTTCATTCTTTTTTAATCTTTGATTTTTATTTATTATTTGTGTCAGAATATCATTCTTTTTTTTTGTCCGCACAGCTTGTGGGATCCTAGTTCCTTGTCCAGCGATTGAACCCCTACCTTCAGCAGTGAAAGCGCAGAGTCCTAACCACGGCACCACCAGGGAATTTCCTCACCGTGTCATTCTTAGCTGTAAATCACTTTGTCTTTATTTCTTTTCATTTGCTTTAGAATTATTTTTTTTTACTCTTTTGCAAGAGCAAATGGCACCAGCGAAAGAAAAAATAGGTCTTTCGGACCCCTTCATCCACTCAGAGCAGGCTCCAACGTGATTCCAGGAGAATTATTTTCCCTGTATTTATTGAAAGGACAGATGAAATCATTGTGAAGGCCTAGAATTATATCTGTCTCAAATGATTTGTATAAAATCAGAGTAGTGAAGCAATTCCCAGGGTCAAGTTTTCGATGTCTGAAACCTGTAGGTTTTTCCTTCTTGCCAGAAGAGGAGGGAGGGTGGAAGGGAGGGAGATCTGAAACCTGCTTGCGGTGGCTCAACTCAGACTGCCTTTAAGAAAGTGGCTGAGTGGCTGAGAGGGATAGAGCAAACTCTTTTTTTTAAAATGGTATTTTTAAACGGTAAACACTGAAATTCAACGGGATCTCAAGAATTTAAGAGTAGGCTGAGCATATTGAGACAATGCTCCTAGAGCAGGTGGGTTTCTCCGAAACCTGATCAGGAACCTGGCTTGTCCCCAAGGTGACAGGGACCTCTCAGTTAAGCAATCCTCATCCTGGGCCACAGATAACAGTTGCTCAAGACGACTGTTTGCTAGTAAAGTGTTGGGGGGATTGGTTGCGGGGGCTGGGGTCTTGGGAGCACTTTGGAAGCAGGCAGCACTAGCTTCCAAGCTCCATGCAGTCAGGAGCCACAGCTCAGACAACCAGCCTCTAGGAAGCAAGCCAGGGAGACCAGCAAACTGTCCTACAGTGGGTCTCCTGTGTCATTTAATTCCTGTGTGGTGTTTTTCCATCTTTACTGAAAACAGGAGGAGGCAATGGGGTGGATAAATTTCAAAATGGAATCTGTTGGGGAGGAATTGGCATGAAATCCCTGCTTAATAGTTTAAGGGAGGTCAGCTTAGAAGAATGGGGATCATGACCTGAAATCTCTTAGATCCAGATGCAGGTATTTGCCACCGAGAATCTCAACCCCAGTTTCGGGTTCCTTTGTCAGAAGATGTTTGGAAATGCGATAACTAAGCAGGAAAACAAATAGATCCCAAATCCTAAAGCCTGGAGACAAAGGGCTGTAAACACGTTTACCTTGTCAAGATAAAGACAGGGAAAACTACCTCTTCAAGAGAACAATGTAAATGGTATTTCAAGGCCCAACAAAAAAGCTAGTGACTGCTTTGAAGATATCCAAAGTTAATTCTACTCTTTGCTAGTATTTGTAATATTCCTCCTCAAGAACAACTTTTGCACTGGATGTTATTTATTAATCTTCTTTTATTAGGCTAGGTGTAAATGGAGTTGATTGTGAATCTGAAAACACTACTTATTTTCAGGGTAGAAAATAAAACTCTCAGGGTGAAGAAAGAAAAAATTTGAGAAATGTTGATTTTCCTGTCTAAACAGGGTTTCAACCATTCATCATTCCAATTGATCCTGAAGGACCTAATCCCATCTCCCAGATCCTTATGATTTTCTTCTGCTCCTCCAACATGTTCAAAAGTTAATCTCTCACACACCAGTGCTAGATGAATTACCTTAAATTAAAAATATCTGACACGACTGAAGTGACTTAGCTTCACACAAAGAGACTAGCATGCATACAAACCAAAATATAATCGCATCATCTCCTAATCAAGTCACTTCAACAAGTTATTGAATAATCTAGATCAGTGCTGACTATTAGGAATATAATGTGAGTCACGTATGAAATTAAAAATTTTCCAGTAGCCACATATAAAAAAATGAAAAAAATTAGTGGCCACTTTTAATATTATACTTTATTTAACTTAATATGCCCTCAGTTCAGTTCAGTTCAGTCGCTCAGTTGTCTCTGACTCTTTGCGACAGATCAGTTTGAGTTTAGCCACCGCAAACAGGTTTCAGATCTCCCTCCCTTTCACCTTCCCTCCTCTTCCCTCCCATGGACTCCTGCACACCAGGCCTCCCTATCCATTACCAACTCTCGGAGTTTACTCAAACTCATGTTCAGTGAGTCAGTGATGCCATCCAACCATCTCATCCTCTGTTGTCCCCTTCTCCTCCTGCCTTCATCAGTCTTTTCCAGCATCAGGGTCTTTTCAAATGAGTTAGCTCTTTGCATCAGGATGCCAAAGTATTGGAGTTTCAGCTTCAACATCAGTCCTTCCAATGAACATTCCCGACTGATTTCCTTCAGGATGGGCTGGTTGGATCTCCTTGCAGTCCAAGGGACTCTCAAGAGTCTTCTCTAACACCACAGTTCAAAACCATCAATTCTGTGCTCAGCTTTCTTTATAGTCCAACTCTCATATCCATACATGATTACTGGAAAACCATAGCCTTGACTAGACATTTGTTGGCAAAGAAATATCTTTGCTTTTTAATATGCCATCTAGGTTGGTCACAGTTTTTCTTCCAAGCAGTAAGCGTCTTTTAATTTCATGGCTGGAGTCACCATCTGCAGTATTTTGGAGCCCCCCAAAATTAATTGTCACTGTTTCCACTATTTTCCCATCTATTTTCCATGAAGTGATGGGACCAGATGCCGTGATCTTCGTTTTCTGAATGTCGAATTTTAAGCCAACTTTTTCACTCTCCTCTTTCGCTTTCATCAAGAGGCTCTTTAGTTCTTCTCCACTTTCTGCCATAAGGGTGGTTTCATTCACATATCTGAGGTTATTGGTATTTCTCCCGGCAATCTTGATTCCAGCTTATGCTTCTTCCAGCCCAGCGTTTCTCATGATGTACTCTGCATACAAGTTAAATAAGCAGGTTGACAATATACAGCCTTGACGTACTCCTTTTTCCATTTAGAACCAGTCCACGTTGTTCCACGTCCAGTAATAACTGTTGCTTCCTGATCTGCATACAGATTTCTCAAGAGGCAGATCAGGTCACCTGGTATTCCCATCTCTTATACAATTTCCCACAGTTTGCAGTGATTCACACAGTCAAAGGGGTTGGCATAGTCAGTAGAGCAGAAATAGATGTTTTTCTGGAACTCTCTTGCTTTTTCAATAATCTAATGGATTTTGGCAATTTGATCTCTGGTTTCTCTGCCTTTTCTAAATCCAGCTTGATCATCTGGAAGTTCACGATTCATGCATGTACTGTTGAAGCCTGGCTTGGAGAATTTTGAGTATTACTAGCTTGTGAGATGAGTGCAATTGTGTGGTAGTTTGAGCATTCTTTGGCATTGCCTTTCTTAGGGATTGGAATGAAAACTGACCATTTCCAGTCCTGTGGCTACTGCTGAATTTTCCAAATTTGCTGGCATATTGAGTGCCACATTTTCACAGCATCATCTTCCAGGATTTGAAAGAGCTCAACTGGAATTCCATCACCTCCACTAGCTTTGTTTGTAGTGATGCTTCCTAAGGCCCACTTGACTTCACATTCCAGGATGTCTGGCTCTAGGTGAGTGATTACACCATCGTTTATCTGGGTTATGATCTTTTTTGTATAGTTCTGTGTATTCTTGCCATCTCTTCTTAATATCTTCTGCTTCTGTTAGGTCCCTACCATTTCTGTCCTTTATTGTGTCCATCTTTGCATGAAATGTTCCCTTGGTATCTCTAATTTTCTTGAAGAGATGTCCAGTCTTTCCCATTCTAGTGTTTTCCTCTACTTCTTCACACTGATCACTGAGGAAAGCTTTCTTATCTCCCCTTGCTATTCTTTGGAACTCTGCATTCAGATGGGTATATCTTCCCTTTTCTCCTTTACCTTTAGCTTCTCTTCTCTTCTCAGCTATTTTAAGGCCTCTTCAGACAACTATTTTGCCTTTTTGCATTTCTTTTTCTTGGGGATGGTCTTGATCACTGCCTTCTGTACAATGTCACGAACCTCTGTCCATGGTTCTTCAGGCACTCTGTCTATCAGATCTAATCCCTTGAATTTATTTGTCACTTCCACTGTGTAATCATAAGGGATTTGATTTAGGTCATACCTGTATGGTCTAGTGGTTTTCCCTACTTTCTTCAATTTAAGTCTGAATTTGGCAATAAGGAGTTCATGATCTGAGCCACAGTCAGCCCCCAGTCTTGTTTTTGCTGACCGTATACAGCATCTCCATCTTTGGCTGCAAAGAATATAATCAATCTGATTTCAGTATTGACCATCTGGTGATGTCCACATGTAGAGTCATCTCTTGTGTTGTTGGAAGAGGGTGTTTACTATGACCAGTGCGTTCACTTGGAAAAACTGTTAGCCTTTGCCCTGCTTCTTTCTGTACTCCAAGACCAAACTTGCCTGTTATTCCAGGTATCTCTTTACGTTCTACTTTTGCATTCCAGTCCCCTACGATGAAAAGGACATCTTTTTTGGTTGTTAGTTCTAGAAGGTCTTGTAGGTCTTCATAGAACCGTTCAACTTCAGCTTCTTCAGCATAACTGGTCGGGGCATAGACTTGGATTACTGTGATATTGAATGGTTTGCCTTGGAAATGAACAGAGATCATTCTGTTGCTTTTGAGATTGCATCCAAGTACTGCATTTAGGACTCTTTTGGAAAACAATTACCATATCAGTTAATATGCATTATCTACTAATGACTCTGATGGGGCACAAATAATTCATAAATGAGAAAATAACTTGCCTAGGCTGACATACATAGTTGGCACATGTTATTGACCAGATTTGAACCTAGACAGTCAGGCTCCAAAGTCTTTGCTTTTCAAAATCACATATATTCCCTCTCCTTACAGTCACTCAGTCTTATTTCTACTATTCTTCCACATATACCTTTATGTCTCAACTATACCTAACAAGTATTTAAATAAACCATCTGTGTTTGTTTGCTAGGGCTGGGTGATTTAAGGAGAAATATTTTTGGTCTTCGTCTCCATGTCTGGCATAAAAATTTCCTAAAACCCTTGGAATTTCCCGAGTGGTAGGAATGTCTGTTATTCATAAGGAGCCCTTTGGGCCACACCTAAATTTATGCACATGAAGTGATTCAAATGTGTGGCTCTCAGATAGCCTAAGGATGGAGCTGGTCACCAGAGAGATCAATGGTTATGGGACTAACACTTTTAGCACTACTCACTGACCTCTTGGGCTGCAAGGAGATTAAACCAGTCAATTCTAAAAGAAATCAACCCTAAATATACATTAGAGGGAATGTTGCTGAAGCTGAAGTTCCAATACTTTGGCCACCTGATGAGAAGAGCTGTCTCACTGGAAAAGACTCTGATGCTGGGACAGACTGAAGGCAAAAGGAGCAGGGGGCGGCAGAGGATGAGATGGTTTGAAAGCAATTACCAACTCAATGGACATGAATTTGGGCAAACTCCAGGAGATCCTGGAGGACAGAGGAGACTGGAACTGAAGTCCATGTAATCATCAAAGAATCAGAAATGACTTAGTGACTGAATAACAACAACACTGACCTCTAGAAAGGGGAAAGGAAGAGCTACAGATTAAACTCTATAAAAACGCTGGAACAAGGGATTTGATGAGTTCCCAGGTAGGTGAGCCTATCCATATTTGGAGAAGGTGGTGCAACCCACTTCCATGGAGACATCTTTCTAGACCTTGCCCTACCTATGTACCTTTTTCCAACTAAAACAAACAAACAAACAAAAAAAAAACCACACCTCACAGCAAGAGAGTTGTAAGTTAAGTTTTATTTGGGGCAAAATGAAGACTTTAGCCTGGGAGACAGCATTTCAAATAGCTCTGAGAAGCTGCTCCAGAGAAGAAGGGGAGAAGGTCATTATAAATGTGATTTTGGTGAAGGGGGAGTACGTACAATTAAGCACATATTCTTTTTTTTTTTTTTTGCTAGCCGCAATGAGCAGACATCACCATGAAAGACTTTAGTGCTTTTCTAGATTTGAGAAGATGAAAGAACTGGGCTCATAAAGTCTCCTGAAAATATCTTTCTATCTGAAGACTTGTTCTGCCAGTTTCTCCCAGAACACAAGAGTGCCTCCTTCCTGATTTCCACCCTGAACTCCTTTCAGGGGATGTTAAAGGTCAGCACCCACAGCCACTCATAATTTGATCCTTGTAGAGATAGATGTCAAGTGCGAATTTGTAGGTGACACTCTTCATTACGTACTTATCTTTTGTAATAAACTGGTAAATGTAAGTAAATGTTCTCTGAGTTCTGTGAGCTGCTCTGGCCCATTGATTGAACCCAAGGAGGGGTTCATAGGAATCTCTCTGATTTATAGCCAGTCCATCAGAAGCACAAGTGACAACTCAGACTTTCAACTGGAGCTGAAGTGGGGGCAGTCTTGTGAGACTGAGACTTGAATCTGTGGGACTGAAACCGAGCAGAACCCTGTGGGGCTCTTGGCCATGAAAGTCTTTCTGTGTTCCCCATTTCTGGACCTTCCTTGAGTTCCAAAGGGCAGGTTCAAACATGGAAGAGAAGAGATGAAGGGACAAGGGAGGAGCAATCAAGCAGCAAAAGTTCAGCCCTGAGATAGGATCCTGGTTCCCTCAAGAGATACACAAAACAGTATCTCTGAGTTCTTCTGAAAATTCCAACAAACAGAAGATGTTAACTACTTGAGTCATTCTTTATTCCAGAGAGAAGTCCACAGTTTAATAACCTCAAGAACCACTGATCATCAAGAGATCATCTGAGGCCACACAAAGAAATGCAGGGGACTTCCCTGGTGGTACAGTGGATAAGAATCTGCTTGCTAATGCAGGGGACAGGGGTTTGATACCTCGTCCAGGAAGATTCCCACATGCTTTAGGGCAGCAAAGCCCATATGCCACAAGCCTGTGTGCTCTAGGGCTGATAAGCTGCAACTAGTGAAGCCTGCATGGCCAGACCCTGTGCTCTGTAACGAGAGAAGCAGTTACGATGAGAAACCTGAGCACTGCGACGAAGAGTAGCCCCCGCATTGCCACTAGAGAAAGTCTACTCACAGCAACAAGGATTTAGCACAGCCACAGATTTTTAAAAATTAAAAGTAAGTGAATAAAGGGATGCAGACCCTGTGCACACCCTGATCCTTCTCAGCAACTCCATCCTTGAGCCATTGCTAAAAACTCCTCACCAAATCTCCCTGGGTTGAGACACACATTTTTGAGGCACGAGCCTATTGTGTCCCTCCCTTTGCCTGGCAAAGCAGTAAAGCCACTACTTTAAAAAAGTTATTTATTTATTAATTTTTACTCTTTTCTACTTCACCCAAAACTCTGTTTCCGAGATTCAACTCGGCAGTGGTACACAGAGGCCAAACTTTTGGCATCAGGGTCTGATGTTATGATCAAGTAGATAGCATCAGAATTCAGTTGAATTGGCAGAATACCCAGTTAGTGTCAGCTGAGAACTAGAGAATTTCCTGGTGGTGTGGAAAAACACACACCAGGCTGCTATAATGTTACACCACAGAACGGGTGGCTCAAACAACAGAAATGTATTCCGTTGCAGTTCTGCAGGCTGGAAGTTCAAGATCAGGGTGTTGACAGTTCTGGTTTCTCTTGAGGCTTCTCCTGAGATGCCAGCTTCTAGCTGGGTCCTCATACAGCCTTCTCCCCACAAGCGTGCATTATTGCTAACTATTTGGGGGCCTAAATTTCTTCTTATAAGACCATTGGTCAGGACTTCCCTGGTACTGCAGTGGATAGGAATCCACCTCTCAATGCAGGGGACATGGGTTCTATTCCTGGTCCAGGAAGATTTCACATATGACAGAGCAGTTAAGCCCATGTGCCAAAACTACTGAAGCCTGCATGCTCTAGGGCCTGAGACCCACAACTAGTGAGCCCATGTGTTGAAATTTTGAAACCCACAAACCCTAAAGCTCTTAAGTTGCAACTACTGAAGCCCACACACCGAGAGCCTGTGCTCTGCAACAAGAGAAGCCACCACGATGACAAACTCGCGCCCCTCAGAGAGGTCAGAGAGTAACCCCCACTCTCCACAGCTAGAGGAAGCCCACGAGCAGCAATGAAGACCCAGCACAGCCAAAAATAAATATATGCTTTTTAAAAAAGAACATCCGTGAAACTGTTGCAGGGAAGAGCCAATTCTAACTCCATGGTAGATCTTTGACTTTACTCTCTGTTTTTATTACTTTTGTTATTATAGTCATACATAAATGCCTGCCTCAGGGAACCCTGGGGCTTCCCAGGTGGTGCTAGTCATAAAGAACTTGCCTGTCAATGCAAGAGACATGGGTTGGATCCTTGGGTCGGGAAGATCCCCTGGAGGAGGGCGTGGCAACCCAATCCAGTATTCTTGCCTGGGAAATCCCATGGACAGAGGAGCTTGGCAGACTACAGACTACAGGGTCACAAAGAGTTAGACATGACTGAAGCAACTTTCACTTAATTATGTTGAATTGGTTCATAGTGCTTTTCAGTCTATTATAGTCTACTTTTCTGTATATTCAAAAAGATGGTTCAGTTCAGTTCAGTTGCACAGTTGTGTCTGACTCCTTGCGACCCCATGGGCTGTAACACACCAGGCCTCCCTGTCCATCACCAACTCCCAGAGTTTACTCAAACTCATGTTGACCGAGTTGGTGGTGCCATCCAACCATCTCATCCTTTGTCGTCCCCTTCTCCTCCTGCCCTCAATCTTTCCCAGCATCAGGGTCTTTTCAAATGTCAGTTCTTGCCATCAGGTGACCAAAGTATTGGAGTTTCAGCTTCAACATCAGTCCTTCCAATGAACACTCAGGACTGATCTCCTTTAGGAGGGACTGATTGCGTCTCCTTGCAGTCGAAAGACTCTCAAGAGTCTTCACCAACACCACAGTTCAAAAGCATCAATTCTTCTGTGCTCAGCTTTCTTTATAGTCCAATTCTCACATCCATACAGGACTACTGGAAAAACCATAGCCTTGACTAGATGACGGACTTTGGTTGGCAAAGTAATGTCTCTGCTTTTTAATATGCTGTCTAGGTTGGTCATAGCTTCCCTTCCAAGGAGTAAGCGTCTTTTAATTTCATGTCTGCAGTCATCATCTGTAGTGATCTTGGAGCCCAGAAAAATAAAGTCGGTCACTGTTTCCACTGTTTCCCCATCTATTTCCCATGAAGTGATGGGACTGGATGCCATGATCTTAGTTTTCTGAATGTTGAATTTTAAGCCAACTTTTTCACTCTCTTCTTTGACTTTCATCAAGAGGCTCTAGTTCTTCTTCACTTTCTGCTATAAGGGAGGTATCATCTGCATATCTGAGGTTATTGATATTTCTCCTGGCAATCTTGACTCCAGCTTGTGCTTCCTCCAGCCCAGTGTTTCTCATGATGTACTCTGCATAAGTTAAATAAGCACGGTGACAATATACAGCCTTGATGTACTCCTTTTCCTATTTAGAACCAGTCTGTTGTTCCATGTCCAGTTCTAACTGTTGCTTCCTGACCTGCATATAGATTTCTCAAGAGACAGGTCAAGTGGTCTGGTATTCCCATTTCTTTCAGAATTTTTCACAGTTTATTGTGATTCAGACAGTCAGAGGCTTTGGGATAGTTAATAAAGCAGAAAACCATCCTCTTAGTCAGTTGGATCTTTGAATAAAGTTATATTCCTTGTCGCTCAGGTTAATTGGCTTGTCATGAAGAGAGAAGACTGAGCTTCAACTCCGTAACACAACGGGATTGGGGCCCACCCTGGGGACTGCATTTTAATGTAATCACCTCTTTAAAGGCTGTCTCTCCTAATACATTCATAACTGAGGTGCTGGAAATTAAGACTCCAACATGAATTTTGGAGAGATACAATTAACTTCATTACATCATGTTTCTATTGGAGACTCATTCTTTTGTACTCTCTTCCATCTTGAAGATCATTTCCAACTGGCTAACTCTTGGTCATACTAAAATGACTAGTGTCTGTTCTCCTTTGAAAACATTTCCAAAAAAAAAAAAATTGAAGTGGATGTAAGCTTCTTTGTGCCATAATCTATTGTTGTTGTTCAGTCGCTAAGTCAGTCCGACTCTTTGTGACCCCATGGACTACATTATGCCAGGCTTCCCTTCCTTTACTAGCTCCCAGAATTTGCTCAGACTCATATCCATTGAGTCGGTGATGCCATCCCTGTCATCCCTGTCTGCCTGTCATGTCAACCTCATCCTCTGGCATCCCCTTCTCTTCCTGTTGTCAACCTTTCCAGCATCAGGGTCTTTCCTAATGAGTCAGCCCTTTGCACCAGGTAGCCAAAGTATTGGAGCTTCAGCTTCAGCATTAGTCCTTCCAGTGAATATTTAGGGTTGATTTCCTTTAGGCTTGACTGGTTTGATCTCCTTGCTGCCCAAGGGACTCTCAAGAGTCTTCTCCAGCATCACAATTTGAAACACCAGTTTTTTGGCACTCAGCCTTCTTTGGACTTCCCTGGTGGCTCAGATGGTAAAGAATCTGCCTGCAATGTGGGAGACGTGGGTTCGATCCCTGGGTTGGGAAGATCCCCTGGAAAAGGGAGTGGCAACCCACTCCAGTATTCTTGCTTGGAGAATTCCATGGACAGAGGAGCCTGGCTGGCTACAGTCCATGGGGTCACAAACAGTTGGACACGACTGAGTGACTTTTACTCACTCAGCCTTCTTTATGGTCCAGCTCTCACATCCATACATGACTACTGGAAAAACCACAGCTTTTACTATACGGACCTTTGTCAGCAAAGTGATGTCTCTGCTTTTTAATACACTGTCTGGGTTTCTCATAGCTTTTCTTTCTAGGAGCAAGCGCCTTTTAATTTCATATCTGCAGTCACCATATGTAGTGAGTTTAGAGGCCAAGAAAATAAAACCTGCCACTGTTTCCATTTTTTCCCCATTTATTTTCCATGAAGTGATGGGACCAGATGCAATTATCGTTGTTTTTTCTAATGTTAAGTTTTAGGCCAGCTTTTTCACTCCTCTTTCACCCTCATCAAGAGGCTCTTTAGCTCCTCTTCACTTTCTGCCATTAGAGTGGTATCGACCGCATATCTGAGGTTGTTGATTTCTCCTGGCAATCTGATTTCAGCTTGTGATTCATACAGCCCTGTATTTCTCATGGCGTACTCTGTATATGGGTTAAATGAGCAGGGTGATAATATACAGTGAACTCCTTTCCCAATTCGGAACCAGTTCATTGCTTCCTGTCCGGATCTAATTGCTGCTTCTTGACTTGTGTACAGGTTTCACAGGAGGCAGTTAAGGCGGCCTGGCATTCCCATCTCTTTAAGAATTTTCCAGTTTGTTATGATCTACACAGTCAAAGGCTTTAGTGTAGTCAATGATGCAGAAGAAGATGTTTTTCTGGAATTCTGTAGCTTTTTCTATGATCCAAAATGTTGGCAATTTGATCTCTGGTTCTTGTGCCTTTCCTAAGTCCAGCTTGAACATCTGAAGTTCTCGGTTCATGTACTGCTAAAGTCTAGCTTGAAGGATTTTGAGCATTAATTTGTTCGCATGTGAAAATGAGCAAAATTGTCCGGTAATTTGAATATTCTTTGGCACTGTCCTTCTTTGGGATTGGAATGAAAACTGACCTTTTCCAGTCCTGTGGCCATTGCTGAGTTTTCCAAATTTGCTGACATAATTTATTAGTTGATGAAAAAGTAATTGTGGTTTTGGACCATGAATTTAAAATCATTATAACTGGGCTCAAGCTTTGCATAGTGGCAGTATCGTATTCAATGAGGTTTATCCAAGGCACGGTTACTGTCAAAAAAAAAAAAACAAAAAACCACACACACACTGAGAACAAAAACATGTATTAATTCAAAATAGGAACCATTTTAATCAACACATTTTTGCCAGTGAGAAATAAGTTGGTTTCATCCTGTAGTGTAAAATCCATGCTTTGGGACCTTGACGAACTCTTGGAAAGTTTTTCTGCCTCCTGCTGACTGCGGAAGTGTTTTCTCTGCAAAAAGTTGTCAAGATGCTTGAAGAAGTGTAGTCGGTTTGCAAGAGGTCAGTTGAATGTGGTGGGTGAGGCAAAACTTCGTGGCCCAACTCGCTCAACTTTTGAAGCATTGGTTCTGTGACATGCGGTCGGCAGTTGTCATGGAGGAGAATCGGACCCTTTGGTTGGCCAATGCTGGCTGCAGCTGTTGCAGTTTTTGGTGCCTCTCATCAGTTTGCTGAGCATACTTCTCAGATATAATGGTTTCACCAAAGCTATAGTGGATCAGACCAGCAGCAGACCACCAAACAGTGACCATGTCCTTTTTTTTGGGTGCAAGTTTGGCTTTGGAGCCTTTTCTCAGTCCAGCCACTGAGCTGGTCATTGCTGGTTACTGTATACAATCCACTTTTCGTCCCATGTCACGATCCGTTCGAGAAATGGCTTGTTGTTTCTGTGTAGAATAAGAGAAGACAACACTTCAAAATGACAATATTTTTTTGGTGCGGTCTGTTCGTGACATGCTGCTGCTGCTGCTGCTAAGTCGCTTCCATCGTGTCCGACTCTGTGCGACCCCATAGACGGCAGCCCACTAGGCTCCTCTGTCTCTGGGATTCTCCAGGCAAGAATACTGGAGTGGGTTGCCATTTCCCTCTCCAATGCATGAAAGTCAAAAGCGAAAGTGAAGTCGCTCAGTCATGCCCGACTCTTAGTGACCCCATGCATGGACTGCAGCCTACCAGGCTCCTCTGTCCATGGGATTTTCCAGGCAAGAGTACTGGAGTGGGGTGCCATTGCCTTCTCTGGCTCATGACATGAGGCACTCCCTTATCAAGGTTTTTCACCTTTCCAGTTTGCTTCAAATGTTAATGACTGTAGAATGGTCGACGTTGGTTCTTCAGCAACTTCTCATGTAGTTTAAGAGGATTAGCTTTGAGATTGCTCTGAATTGGTTCTTGTCAACTTCTGATGGCCAGCCATTGTACTCCTCATCTTCAATGCTCTCATCTCCCTTTCAAAACTTTTTGAACCACTGTTGCGCTGACATTCATTAGTAGTTCCTGGTCCAAATGTGTTGTTCATGTTGCAAATTGTCTCTCCTAGTTTACAACCCATTTTGCATTCAAAAAAAAAATTTACTTGAATTTGATTTTTGTTTAAGATCATTTCTGTAGTCTAAAATAAATATAAACAGCAAGTAGTAAGTCATTAGCAAAAAAACATAACGTGCATTAAAATGATGTATTATAATGTTCAGGTCAGTTCGGTTTAGTTCAGTCACTCAGTCGTGTCCGACTCTTTGTGACCCCATGAATCACAGCACGCCAGGCCTCCCTGTCCATCACCAACTCCCGGAGTTTACTCAGACTCATGTCCATCAAGTCGGTGATGCCATCCAGCCATCTCATCCTCTGTCGTCCCCTTCTCCTCCTGCCCCAATCCCTCCCAGCATCAGAGTCTTTTCCAGTGATTCAACTCTTATAACATTACCACATTTATTTTAAAATGTGTTCCAGTATCAGACAGCAAGTTCAATAATGCAAAACAGCAATTACTTTTGCACCAATCTAATATCTTAAAAATACCTATGGGACTTCCCTGGTGGTCCAGTGGTTAAGAACTCACTTATTAATGTAGGCCACATAGGTCTAGTCTCTGGTCTGGGAAGGTTCTGCATGCCACAGAGCAACTAAGCCCAGGTGCCACAACTACTGAAGCCCGAGCACCGCAGAGCCTGTGCTTCACAGCAAGAGAAACCACAGCAATGAGAAGGCCAAGCATCAGAAAGAAGAGTAGCCTCCACTCACCGCAGCTAGAGAAAGCCTGTGCAAGACAAGGAAGACCCACCCCAGTCAAAAAATAGATAAATAAAATTTTAAAGTAAAAAAAACCACTTAATGTAAAGGCTCAAAAATCAAGACACTGCGGTACTGATAAAAGAACAGACAAACAGATCAGTGGAATGGAATAGAGAGCCCAGAAAGAGGCCCAAATAAATATATACAGTCAAGTGATTTTTGACAAAGAAACAAAGGCAACAAATGGAGCAGAGACAGCCTCCTCCACAAATGGTGCTAGAACAGCAGGATACACACGCATACACATTAATGCAGACCCAGACCTTACACCTTTCACAAAAATTAACTCAAAATGGATCATAGGTCTAAATATAAAACACAAAACTATAAAACTGTTAGAAGATAACAGAGGAGAAAACCCAGATGACCCTGGTTATCTCTATGACTTTTTAGATACAAAACCAAAGGCATAATCCATGAATGTGGTAACTGATAAGTTTGGCTTTATTAAATTAAAAATTTCTGCTTTATTAAATTAAAAATTTATGACTGTAAAAACACTGTCAAGAGAAGGAGTACATAAGTCACAGATTGAGAGAAAGTATTTTCAAAAGCACATCTGATAAAGGACCACTGCCCAAAATATACAAAGAACTCTTAAAGCTCAACAATAAGAACCTAATAAATGTTCTTTAATCATAAAAAGTCCTCAACAATAATAAAACAAACAATCTGATTAAAAATAGGCCAAAGACCTGAACAGACACCCCATCAAAGATGTATTGATGGCAAATAAGCATTTGAAAAGATGCTCCAATTTATATGGCATAAGGGAAATGCAAATTAAAGCAACAATGAGATACCACTACACACCCATTAGAATGGTCAAAATCTGAAACACTGAAAACAAATTGCTGGCAAGGATGTGGTGCAACAGGAACGTTCATTCACTGCTGCCAAGAATGTAAAGTGGTACAGCCACTTTGGAAGACAGTTTGGTAGTTTTTTACAAAATTAAACATACTCTTATGATCTAATCCAGCAATCTCACTCTTTGGTGTTTGCCCAAAGAAGCTGAAAATTATGTCCACAAAAAAACCTTCGCACAAGTGTTTAGAGTAGCTTTACTCATAACTGCCAAACCTCAGAAGCAACCAAGATATCCTTCAATAAGTGAAGGTATAAACAAACGGCGGTATATCCAGACAATGGAATGCTATTCAGCACTGAAAAGAAATGAGCTATCAAACCAGGAAAAGACAGAATTCTTCAATGCATGACAGTGAAACAAAGAAGCCGATCTGAAAAGGCTACATATTGTGTAATTCCAGCTCCATGACTTTCTACAAAAGGCAAAACCATGAAAACAGTGAAAAGATCACTGGTTGTCAGTGGCTGGGGGTGGATGATGAGAAGAGGGATGAATAGTTGGAGCACAGAGGTTTTTAAGTGAAGGGAAAATATTCTATATGATACTGCAGTGATGATGTCCATAGAAGGCCAAGTCCTTAGCATGTCCAAGTCCATATAAGACCAAGAATGAACCCTAATGTAAAGTCTGGACCTTGGGTGACTGTGATGTGGCAATGCACTCTCATCAACTGTAACAAGTTCTGGTGGGAGATGCTTATAGTGGGAGAGGTTATGCATTTGTGGAGGAAGAGAGTGTATGGAAAACAATCTCTGTGCCTTCCTTTAAATTTTGCTTTAAACCGAAAACTGCTCTAAAAGAATAAAATCTTAATTTTTTTTAAACCAATTCCTTATACACGCAATTTCCCCCAATCTTGAAAGCAGAAACTGTGTTCATTTCATTTCTGCATCTCTTTCTCCAATACCATTTCCATCACCCTCTCAGTACTTGGCACAGTTCAGTATTTACAGTTTTTTGGAGGAATTAAATAATTTCATTTTAGAGGCAGGAAGTTCTATATGAAAGCAAATGTACTCATTGGGTATAAACTCTTTATTCTTACTGGTAAACCACCATGCCAACTAAAACTCTTTAATTTGTCTCCTGTCAACTTTACCAACACAGCTCACCTTTTTGGTCTTACCTAATCATTCAGCAAGGCTTGCTCCTTGTCAATTTTTTAATGAAATCCAATTATTAATATCTATTGAATAATTAATTTGCAAGAATGTCTTATGAAGAGAACAGTGAACTTTGCTGTTTAATACCATACCCCAAGTTTCGTTGAACAAATTGCCTTTATTTAATACTGTCTTTTCAGAAATGTCATGTTTTTAAGTCTGTTGCACACGTCAAGTCATTTTTATTTTGTATCAAGTATCCTTTTTCCCCCTTTTTTGGCTGCACCACAAAGCTTACAGGATCCTAGTTTCCCCATGAAGGATTGAATTTACGCCCTCTGCCGTGAAAGCATGAGTCCTAACCACTGAACCACCAAGGAACTCTATGGATAAAGTACTTTTTAATAAGTGGCAGAAATTAAATTGGCTCTAGCATAGCATAGCATCATGTTTATTATACTTATTGATAATAATAATGATATGTCAGAATATGTTCTAAACAATAGCTGGGAAGTTAAAACATCATTATGGTTGACAAAGGCAGAGCTTAAGAAAAAGGAAGAACCAGGTCACTAAGAGGGGAAAGTGAGTGTCTATATTACAATTCAAACCAAAAAACAAACAAACAAACAAACCACACCACCTTATACAACACCGGCATATAATTCAGCCCCAAACTTTCCCCAATGCCACCAGCATCCCACCAAAGATATTAAATGGAAAATTCCAGAAATAAACCATTCATAAGCTTAAAACTGCATGCAGTTCTGAGTAGCAGGATGGAATCTCATGTCAAGCCACTCCATCCCAGCCGAGGAGTGACATGCCAGATTAATTCTGCAAGAGAAGCAGCACAGAGAAAAGCCTCCGGGTTTGTGTTATATCTACAGAGACCCTCTCTAGTGTTTTCATAGCTGGTCTTCTTCCAGGATTAGAGACAAAAGAGGCTCTCTCTCCTGGCTGAGCATCTCAGCGCTCCCCTGAAATGACCACTCATCACTGAAGCAGAAGGTCCTTCTCTGACACCTCTCCATACTGTATGGCCTTGAGCAGGAATGCAAATATCCTCTCACCCACCATGTGCCCTTTTAATAGCCAGCGGAGACTTGGCACTATTAAGTTACCAATTTCCACTTGTTACCTAATAATAAGTGGACGAATAGGTAAGGCGAGAGAATAATTACAGTGGCATGTAGCTGATTAAGTAGAGGATTAGGAATCAAAAGAGTGAAATCAGAGTCCAGGTCTGAAACACGAGCTAGAGGTTAGACACCTCAACTGGTCACTTAACTTTCTCTATTTCCCAGTTTCAGTATTTAACTGGAGGCCATGAGACCCAGATCAAAGGACTGTTGGGATAGTTAAATTGGATAATGCAAGAGAGGAAAAAAAAAAACAAACCTGATAAACTCTAAAGCCCTAGCAGATATTCATCTAGTCAGTCATTTATGCAGTTTTCATCAACTGTACATTGAATACCTACTGTATGCTAGCTGCAGTTCCAGGCATAAGCAGTACACATGTCATTAAGACAAAGTCCCAGTCCTCATAAGAGCTTCAAATGTAATATAGAAGGTATTTGAAAGGTTAATTTCATGTGTTGGCCTGGCTTGGCCGACTATATCAAGATATCTGGCCAAACATAATGCATGTTTCAGTGAGGGTGTTTTTGGACAAGGTTTACATTTAAGTGACAGATTTTGAGTAAAACTTGTCCTCCCATAATGGGTGGGCCTTGTCTAATCAGTTGAAGACTTAAAAAAAGAACCAAAAACTGACCCCTTTCTCCCCATCTCAACCCTGCCCCCAGCGAGGAGACAGCCTCTGACTTCAACTGCAACACCAGCTTTCTTGGGGTTTCAGCTTGGTGGTCTTTGTACTTCAACCATAGCACTGGCTTCTCCTTGGTCTCCAGCCTGCCAGCCCACCCTACAAATTCTGGACTTTCCAGCTTCTATAATCACATGAATAAATCTCTCAAAAGTAATTTTTTTTGTATATACAACTATCCCCTGCTTTTCGAAGGTCTACTTTACGCCACTTCACTTGCATGAAAGATCAACATTAGTACCTGTTTTCACTAACCAACAGAAGTCAGAAGTGGCTTTTCACTTTTAGAGGAAAAGGTGAAAAGTGAAAGTGGTGTTAAGCAAGCATTTGTTTTGCAACCAGTCGTTAAAGAGACAGCGCACAGCCCCAGCTTTGACAGAGCCACAGCCAAGCCAGTTCCCCAGGACCTACACTCAGTATTTCAGCATCAAGCTGCCACAGCTTTGAACTATGTCTCTGAGCATCCCCACTTTATCTTGATTTATTCTGTGCGCCTGTTAGCAAGATGCATCCTAAGGTAATTACCTCTTTGTTTTAAGCCATTTCTGCTTATGAAAGGTTTCATAGGAAGGCTCTAGTCCTGGATGACTGGGAAAAACCTGTATTTACACATTTTATTGGTTCTGTTTCTTTGCAGAATCCTGACTAATACACATTGTGGTACCAAGAGGTGGGGTGCTGCTATAACAAATACCTAAAAATGTAGGTAGAGGCTGGAGGAGTTTTGAGATACACACGAGAGAAAGCCTAGATCACCTGGAAGAAACTGTTGGCAGGAATATGAATGGTGAAAGGGATTCTGATGAAGTCTCAGACAGAAATGAGGAACATGCCATCGGAAATTGGAGGAAAGCTGGTCCTTGTTACAAAGTATCAAGGAACTTGGTGTGATTGTGTTTTACTGTTTTTTGAAAAGTAGAATTTGTGACAAAATAAGTTATTTAGCTAAGGAGATTTTGCTTGCTCTTTTGTTTTTAAAGTCTTTATTGAATTTGTTACAATATTGTTTCTGTGTTATGTTTTGGGTTTGGGGGGGATCTTAGCACCTGACCAGGGGTTGAATCCCCATCCCATGCATTGGAAGGGGGAGTCTTAACTACTAGATCACCAGGGAAGTCCCGCTGAGGGGATTTCTAAGCAAACTGTTAAAGATATGATTTTCCCTTGTTGCTTATAGTGATGTGAGAGGAGGGAGATACAATGAAGGAGGAATTATTAGGCAAAAGGGAAACAGAAATTGAAGATTTGTAAAAATTCTTAGCCTATCCAAATTGCAAAAAACAAACAAACTCCCCACCCCCACCCCCGTCAGCTTGCTCTGGAGGGAATACCAAAGGGATGGCTGGAACATCATTTGATAAAGAGACTAGGGCTGAAATTCCTGGGTTTCATCATCCATCTCGGCAGAACCTAGCAAGAGAGATGGTGTTACAGAGAGACAGCCGGCAGAAACACTGCCAGATGAGGCTAAAAGGTAAAGAGGTTAACAGAAACTGAAGGAAGGGTTTGAGACTTCCAAGATTCTACCAGGTAAGATTCTACCGGATTCTACTGATAGATTCTACCAGTAGCTCTAGCAACATGTGTTATCCTTGCAGGGAAGAATAAGCCCGATGCGTGATGATACTGTGGGAAAGACACCAGAGAACTGCCACTGCCCCACAGACCCAGAGCACATGTGCCGTCAAGGCAAGGCTAACTCCTCTTCAGTGTCAGTGGGTCGAGCCTGTGTCTGGGGCCAAGGGGGCAACAGGGCCACTTCAGTGGGCCTGGAGGTCAGAGCACTGAGCCAGTGAGAATTATTTATTCCTGAGACTTAAAATTGACTGGAGTATTGATTTCGTGGCTATGATACCAAAAGTACAGACAACAAAACCAAAAATAAACAAATGGGACCACATCAAACTTAAAAAGTCTTGCTTATCAAAGGACACAGTAACCGAATAAAAAGGCAACCTCTGGAACGGGAGGAAATATTTGCAAATCATGTATCTGATAAGGGATTAATATCCAGAATAGATTACTATCAAAATACTAACGTAGAATATGGGCAAAGGACATGAACAGACATATCTTCAAAGATGATATTAAAATGGCCAACAAATGTATGAAAAGATGCTAAACACTATTAATCATCAGAGAAATGCAAATTGAAAACATAATGAGGTGTCTCTTCACAATCACTAAGATGGCTACATAAAAAAATAAATAACAAGTGGTGGTGAGGATGTGGAACTGTTCTGCACTGTTGGTGGGAATTAAAAAACACTGCAACTGCTATGGAAAACAGTATGGCAATTCCTCAAAAAATTAAAAACAGAACTACCATACGATCTAGTAATCTCACTTCTAGGTACTGAAAGTACTGAAAGCAAAAGCTCCAAGAAGTATATTCATACCCATGTTCACAGCAGTATTATTCACAGGAGCCAAAGGTGAGGCAACCCAAGTGTCCATCGATGGATGCATGGATAAATGAACTGTGGTGTATGCATACAGTGGATTAGTGCTGTGCTGTGCTTAGTTGCTCAGTCATGTCCGACTCTTTGAGACCCCATGGACTATAGCCCACCAGGCTCCTCTGTCCATGGGGATTCCCTAGGCAAGAATACTGGAGTGGGTTGCCATGTCCTTCAGGGGATCTTCCCAATGCAGGGATCGAACCCAGATCTCCCACATTGCAGGTGAATTCTTTACTGTCTGAGCTACCAGGGAAGCCCACAGTGGAATAGTACACAGTCTTAAAAAAGAAGGAAATGCTGGCACATCCTAAACAAGGATGAACCTTGAGGACACTATGCTAAGTGAAATAGATCAGTCAAAAAAGACAAATACTCTATGACTGCACTTTAATGAATTATCTAAAGTTCCAAGCTCACAGAAACAGAAAGTTGCATGGTGGTTACCTATAGTTGGTGAGGGGGAAGAAAGGGGACCTGTGGTTTAATGGGTACAGAGTTTCAGGGTTTTGTTTTTAAATTTTATTGGACTTGAGCTTCCTCAGTAGATCAGCTGGTAAAGAATCCACCAGCAACGCAGGAGACCCTGGTTTGATTCCCTAGTTGGGAAGATCCACTGGAGAAGGGAATAGGCTACCCACTCTAGTATTCTTGGGCTTCCCTGGTGGTTCAGCTGGTAAAGAATCCACCTGCAATGCGAGCGACTTGGGTTTGATCCCTGGGTTGGGAAGATCCCCTGGAGAATGGAAAGGCTACCCACTCCAGTATTCTGGCCTGGAGAATTCCACAGACTGAATAGTCCATGGGTTTGGAAAGAGTCGGACACGACTGAGCAACTTTCACTTTCAATTTTTAGTTGACAATGTTGTGTTAGTTTCAGGCGTAGAGTTTCAGTTTTGCAACATGAGAATGTTTGGAGACATCTTACCCAACAACATGAATACACTTCACACTACTCATATGTACACCTAAAAGTGGTTGGGATGGTGACTTTTATGTTAGGTGTTTGTTACTACAATAAGAAACAAAGAGAAAAATTATCTAATGGAATTTACCTCGCCAGGTTTTGTACTTGTTTGGGACTCTTCACCTAGTCTTTCTTCCCAATTTCTCCCTCACGCCTATCTTGCGTATTTTGGAAGCACGTACCGTGTCTGGTTTCATAGGTTCACAGCTGAAGAGGAATCCACTTCAGGTTGAATCACACCTCGAGTCTCACTTACACCTGACTTAGATGATTTCAGATGGGACTTTGGATTGGGTTGGTCAAAAATGTTGTGTGGGTTTATTCGCAAGATGTTCACTTGAAAAAGCCATGTGAACTTTTTGGCCAACCCAATACTTGGAATTGATGCTGGAATGGGTTAAGACTTTGAGGGGGCTACTGGGTTGGAGGTACCTGTATTTTACATATGAGAAGGACATGAATTTTGGTGGGCCACAGGGTAGCATTGTACAGACTGAACTGTGTCCTCCTAAAATTCATATGTTGAACCCCTAACCTCCAGGACCTTAGAACGTGTCTGTCTTTGGAGATAGGGCTTCATTGAGGTTATTTAAGTGAAGTCATAAGAAGGGATGTAGGGACTTCCCTGCTGGTCCAGTGGATGAGACTTAGTACCCCCAAAGTGAGGGGCCTGGATTAGATTCCCGATCAGGGAAATACATCCTGCAAGCCACAACTAAAGATCCCTCATTCTTCAATTAAGACCCAGCGCCATCAAATAAATAAACATTAATTAAAAAGGTGATGTAATCCAATATGACCAACCTCCTTATAAGAAGAGAAAGAGACACCAGGGATGTGATACAGAGCACAGGCCTCGGGAGGACACAGCAAGGAGGCAGCCACCTGTGGGGAGGGAGGTCTCAGGAGAAGCCAGTCCTAATCTTGGAATTGCAGGTTCCAGAACTGTGAGATAAGAGATTTCTGTTATTTAAGCAAGCCAGGGACTTCCCTGGTGGTGCAGTGGTTAAGACTCCATGCTCCCAAAGTGGGGGGCGGGGCAGAGGTTCAATCCTGAAGTGGGGAATCAAGATCCCTCACGCATGCTGCCGACGTAGACTGTGGTATTTTGTTAGGCAGCCCTAGCAGACCACTACAACAAACTAACACACGATGTCAGGTCATGATAAGGGAGCCCTTAGAAGAGTACATAGTCAAGGTGAGGTAATAAAGAAGAGGAGGGCTATTTAAGACAGGATGGGGAGGAAAAACGTCAGGAGAGATGACATTTGAACAGAAACCTGTATGACAAGAGGGATTCATCCTTGGGGGCATTTGTGAGAACAGTGTTCCAAAAGGAAGGAATTTCAAATACAGAGATACCAAGTGAAGGATGTTTGCTTGGCATGGTGCTAAACACGGACCTGCAGCAGTGAGTGGTGTGAACCAGGGCCAGGGCGGACAGAAAAATGCTGCTGGAGAGATAAGCAGGGGTCTGAAGACAAAGGGTGCTGTGAGCGATGGTGAGGATCCTGGATTGTATCACAAAGTGACAAGAGCCAGGAATCTACAAAGCCATTTTAGGTTTCTGGGTGAAGCCATAACAACAGTTGATTAGTGTTTTTAAAAAATGTATTTGCTATGGAATGGAGAAGATGAGAGAGGCAGGCAAGCATGGAAACAAAGACCAACGAGGAGGCTACTGGTCCAGCTGAGAAATGATGAGAGTTTGGATGACGGCGGTCATAGTGAAGGCACTGAGTCATTGCATTTGAAGTATACTTTCAAGGTACAACCAGCAGGATTAACTAACAGCCTAGTTGTTGGGCATGAGGAAAAAAAACAAAGAGTCAAGAATGGGTTTTGGCCAGGATTACTGGAGAACTGGAGCTGCCATTTCTTCCAGTCAGGGAAACAGGGAGAGCAGAGGTCAACTTAAGAGCTTTGTTTTAAACATGTGAAGTCTGAGATATGGCATTAACAGCAGTGCTCTAACAATAAAACACTCTCCTTGCCTTTCCCAGATTTTGGCAACATAAAAATTAAAAGATACACTTCCTGCCTTTATGGTCTCATGGGCTGGGGGGGGGGGGGGGGGGGGGGGGGGGCTAAGTGAAGAGACATAAAAAACAAATTTTTAACTTAATAGGCTTTATTTGGGGGGGAGCAGAGTAATGTTTATAGAAAAATTGGTTAGAAAGGATCATATATTTTCTCAACTTCCTCTTATTAGCCTCTTGTGTTACTGTGTACATTTGCTACAACAGATAAACTACACTGACATACCTTAGTCACCCTAAGTCCATAGTTTACACTAGGGTTCACTCTTGCTTTTGTATATTTTACAAATTTGGACAAATGTACCCATAATTTCTTGAGAAATCTATATGCAGGTCAAGAAGCAACAGTTCTAACTGGACACGGGACAACAGACTTGTTCCAAACTGGGAGAGGAGTCCATCAAGGCTGTATATTGTCACCCTTATTTAACTTATGTGCAACACATATCATGTGAAATGTTAGGCTGAATGAAGAATACGCTTGAATCAACACTATCAGGAGAAATATCAATAACCTCAGATACGCAGATTGCACCACCTTTATGGCAGAACTAAAGTGCCTCTTGGACGTGGGGTTGCTCCTCTCGGCTGGCGCCCCTGACCTTGGTTGACGGTAGATTCTCTCGGCCACACTTCTGCGCAGTCCGTTGCAGCCAGTCCGTCATGCTTCCTCCTCTCCTCCCACTTGGCAACCACAAGTCTGATCTCTACGTCTGTGAGTCTGATTCTGTTTTGAGGGTAGGTTCATCGGTGCTACAGTTTAGATTCCACATATAAGTGATATTCATATGGTGTTCGTCTTTCTCTTTCTGACTTAGAATCAAGTATACTTTAAATAGTTACCCATTTTCCAAGCAGAGGTCTTCTTTCTTCAAATACCAGGTCATTCAAAAGCTGATGGTTTAAGGGTGTCCAGGTACCCATCTTTGTCTGCATTTTGGGACCATCTGTGTCTTTTGGAGGTGCAAATGCCATGAAATAACTGGATATTCTTCTGTAAGGAAAACTACACCTCATTAAGTTTTTCTCTTCAAGTCTTTCTCCTCAAGCCTCTAGCGCTGGTGTTGCCATAGCTCCTGAAAAAGCAAAATGGCTGTCTGAGGAGGCCTTACAATTACCTGTGAAAAGAAGAGAAGTGACAAGCAAAGGAGAAAAAGAAAGATGTAAGCATCTGAATGCAGAGTTCCAAAGAATAGCAAGAAGAGATAAGAAAACCTTCCTGAACGATGAATGCAAAGAAATAGAGGAAAACAACAGAATGGGAAAGACTACAGATCTCTTCAAGAAAATTAGAGATACCAAGGGAACATTTCATGCAAAGACGGATACAATAAAGGATAGAAATGGTATGGACCTAACAGAAGCAGAAGATATTAAGACGAGGTGGCAAGAATACACAGAAGAACTACAAAAAGATCTTTGCGACCCAGATAATCATGATGCTGTGATCACTCACCTAGAGCCAGACATCCTGGAATGTGAAGTCAAGTGAGCCTTAGAAAGCATCACTACGACAAAGCTAGTGGAGGTGATGGAATTCCAGTTGAGCTCTTTTAAATCCTGAAGGATGATGCTGTGAAAGTGCTGCACTCAATATGCCAATAAATTTGGAAAACTCAGCAGTGGCCACAGGACTGCAAAGGTCAGTTTTCATTCCAATGCCAAAGAAAGGCAATGCCAAAGAATGCTCCAACTACTGCACAGATGCACTCATCTCACATGCTAGTAAAGTAATACTCAAAATTCTCCAAGCCAGGCTTCAGCAATACATGAACTGTGAACTTCCAGATATTCAAGCTGGTTTTAGAAAAGGCAGAGGAACCAGAGATCAAATTGCCAACATCCGCTGGATCATCGAAAAAGCAAGAGAGTTCCAGAAAAACATCTATTTCTGCTTTATTGACTATGCCAAAGCCTTTGACTGTGTGGATTACAATAAACTGTGGAAAATTCTGAACGAGATGGGAATACCAGACCACCTGACCTGCCTCTTGAGAAACCTATATGCAGGTCAGGAAGCAACAGTTAGAACTGGACATGGAACAACAGACTGGTTCCAAATAGGAAAAGGAGTATGTCAAGGCTGTATATTGTCATCCTGCTTATATAACTTCTATGCAGAGTACATCACGAGAAATGCTGGGCTGGAAAAAGCACAAGCTGGAATCAAGATTGCCGGAAGAAATATCAATAACCTCTGATATGCAGATGACACCACCCTTATGGCAGAAAGTGAAGAGGAACTAAAAAGCCTCTTGATGCATGTGAAAGAGAAGAGTGAAAAAGTTGGCTTAAAGCTCAACATTCAGAAAACTAAGACCATGGCATCTGGTCCCATCACTTCATGGGAAATAGATGGGGAAACAGTGGAAACAGTGTCAGACTTTATTTTTCTGGGCTCCAAAATCACTGCAGATGGTGATTGCAGCCATAAAATTAAAAGACGCTTACTCCTTGGAAGGAAAGTTATGACCAACCTAGACAGCATATTAAAAAGCAGAGATATTACTTTGCCAACAAAGGCCCATCTAGTCAAGGTTATGGTTTTACCAGCGGTCATGTATGGATGCGAGAGTTGGACTGTGAAGAAAGCTGAGCGCTGAAGAATTGATGATTTTGAACTATGGTGTTGGAGAAGACTCTCGAGAGTCCCTTGGACTGCAAGTAGATCCAACCAGTCCATTCTAAAGGAGATCAGTCCTGAGTGTTCATTGGAAGGACTGATGCTAAAGCTGAAACTCCAATCCTTTGGCCACCTCATGAGAAGAGCTGACTCACTGGAAATGACCCTGATGCTGGGAGGGATTGGGGGCAGAAGGAGAAGGGGACCACAGAGGATAGGATGGCTGGATGCCATCACTGACTCGATGGACATGAGTTTGGGTAAACTTCGGGAGTTGGTGATGGACAGGTAGGCCTGGCGTGATGCGATTCATGGGGTCGAAAAGAGTTGGACACAACTAAGTGACTGAACTGAACTGGAAAGTGCCTCTTGATGAGGGTGAAAGAGGAGAGTGAAAAAGCTGGCTTAAAACTCAACATTCAAAAAACTAAGATCATGGCATCTGGTCCCATCACTTCATGGCACATAGATGTGGAAACAATGGAAAAAGTGACTTTATCTTCTTGGGCTCCAAAATCACTGTAAATGGTGATTGCAGCCATGAAATTAAGACACCTGCTCCTTGAAAGAAAAGCTATGACCAACCTAGACAGCGTATTAAAAAGCTGAGACATTACTTTGCCAACAAAGGTGCTTCTAGTCAAAGCTATGGTTTTTCCAGTAATCATGTATAGATGTGAGAATTGGACCATAAAGAAAGCTGAGCACCGAAGAATTGACGTTTTTGAACTGTGGTGCTGGAGAAGACTCTTGAGAGTCCCTTGTACTGCAAGGAGATTAAACAAGTCAATCCTAAAGGAAATCAGTCTTCAATATTCATTGGAAGGACTGATGCTGAAGCTGAAACTCCAATACTTTGGCCACCTGATGTGAAGAACTGATTCATTGGAAAAGACCCTGATGCTGGGAAAGACTGAAGGTAGGAGAAGGGGATGACAGAGAATGAGATAGTTGAATGGCATCACCAACTCGAAGGACATGAGTTTGAGCAAGCTCTGGGAATTAGTAATGGACAGGGAAGCCTGGCATGCTGCAGTCCATGGGATCACAAAGAGTTGGATATGACTGAGAGACTGAACTGAACTGAACACTGAAGGACATCTTGGTGGCTTCCAAGTTTTAGCAGTTAAGAACAAAGCTGTTACAAATACTTGTGTGCAAGTTTTTGTATAGATGCAGCTTTTCAACTCATTTGGATAAATACCAAGGAATGTGATTGCTGGATTATAAACAAGTACTTTAAATGTCAATTTCTATACAAGTGCCAACAGGGAACCCAGACTATCACTTGTAGGAAGCAAAGAGCTTTTTTTGAGTTCCTTAAGTTATTCTAGCAATGCTCTAAAACTATAAACATCCTTCCTTTTCTGTATGACTATTAGTCTGACACTATATCATCAGGATACCCCTGCCTGGCTCACTTACAGGAAGGCAGCCACTAAACACAGATAACTAACGTGCTCGCGCTGACTCACATCCACCCTTTCAAAGAACCATACGCAAATGGCAACCTATTGATGAGGGCGGAAGTCACTTTCAGTACAATATTTCATAATTAAAGGTCTGTGTTCTTTGAGCAGAACTCTTCCCTAACTCTGGTAAGCCTACTTTCTCAAATAAATTCCATTAAGTCCCAGACGAAGAAAAAGGCTATTGAAGCTCTTTGTTGTTGGTTTTCAGTAGTTCAGTTGTGTTCAACTCTTTATGACCCCATGGACTGCAGCGCGCCGGGCTTCCCTCTCCTTCACCATCTCCCAGAGTTTGCTCAAGCTCAGTGTCCATCGAGTCCGTGATGCCATCCACTGACTTTCAAGAATGTTGAAGTGGCAAACCACTTCAGCATTCGTCCCTTGAGAACTCTATGAACAGGATTGAAGCTCTTGGGTGGTATGTATTCACAGGGAGTTCTAAGGCAGACCAGGCAGATACATAAGCCCCCTAAAAGTGAATAAAAATATTGTATTTTGGTACACTTTTCTGAGGGGAAGGGGGCCACCAGCTCTTATCACAGTCTCAAAAAAGGTGCAAAACTGAAAAGCAGCCAAAAAGGGCTGCCAAACCCTGGGTGTGGAGGAAGAGGGAGGAGAGCTCTGACCTCCTTGACCTTATATGGAGTAAAGGCCTCAGGCATTGTCTGCTTTCTCAGGGCTTCACCGCCCACTCCTAGGAAGGTCTGGGCTCTAATCCCCCTCCCAGCAGTGGGGGAGGGGAAGAGTCTGAAGTCCCCCAGGGAATAGTGCTCCTTATTTCCAGCATACTTTAGCAAGGAGCAAAATCAATCCCCTGAACAGGGCGTAGCTGGACAAAAAAATCTTCGTCTTTGCTCATCCAAGTGCTTGCTGTAATATTTTAGCATTGCCTTTAACGACTCCAAGAGGAAGAGTTCTTCCTCTGCCTTTAGGAGCTCTGAAACAATAAAGGCAGAGCTCTTTTGAGATAAACTGAGAACTGTGAGTTTGCCTCATCAAAGCTGTTCACACTCCATGCAGTCAACAGACGTTGTCCAGGGCCGAGCAGGTGCGACGGGGTTCCAGCCACTGCTGTTCTATGTCCCCCACGGATGCTTGCTTTACCAGCACCCCATGATCTTCCTGAGCTGTGAAAAACCAGCTTCCCCAATTTACACAACTTTCTTATGATAACTGAGGCCATTCCGACTTCTTGTTTTCAGCCACAAACTGAGTCAGGCAGTCACAGAAATATTTGGATGAGGCGGGCTCAGAAACCCAAGAATCTCTTCTGGTCTGTGCCCACCCCACAGGGGAGCCCCGCCTGCCCGCGTTTTTTTTCTGTTTTTTTTCTTTAGGTGGCTGCTACGTCAGAGAGTGTAGACGTGCTTTGTAGACCGTACACCGTCAGCCCCATCTCCGTGGCGACCACTTCCATCACTCAAGTCTCATGACTCTCTATTCTTCCGTTTCTCCCCTCCTCCAAAGGCATTTATTTTGTGCAAATGCTACCCAGGGATGCAGGCAGTATTTTATCTTCCTTATTGTCCTGTTTCCCTCATCCTCTTTGGTTCTTCTCCCTTGGACATGAATCTGCACAGTCCCATGGTGTAAAACCCTGAGTCCTTCTTGCATGGTGGGATGCAAATTTGTTGAATGAAAATGTACTTGTTTCAAAAATGTGTGCAAGCAGTGTTGCCTTTGATGGCCTGATGCTATAATCCTATAACTGTTTAAGTGTTCAAATGGGGGAAGGGGAAGGAGTTACTTTGATTATAATCACAGTCTAAATTCTTTAAATATTAAGTTCCAGGTGGACTTTTTAATCCAACTTAATTCCAATTACATGTAAATGGTTGTTTTAAGCTACTTGGGAATAAACAAGTTTATACATGTTTTTACCAAATTAAGAGGAACAAGATAATCCCTTAAATCTCATACTCAGACAAGTGGACTTTTAGGAGCTTTGAGCCTCAGCTTCATACTCTCTGGCCAGCTCCTTCTCCATACTATCAGCACAAAAAGATCAAGGTACTGAGAGCAAGGGTGAAGAAGACACACAAATAGCCTTAAAACCCCACAATGGGATATAGATCTGGGTTAATTCATCTATGTCTTCATTTGGATCTACTATGTTGCCAGGCCCAATTTTAGAAACTGGGGAAATTGTGGTGGTAAGAGAACTCATTTCCTGCTTTCATGGAGCTTAAATTCAAGTGGATTGGGGTTATGCACATGTTTTCACCTTTTATTTCTATTTTGTTAAACTCTTTGTTAAGTATGTTACAATATTGTTTCTGGTTTATGTTTCGGTTTTTTGGCCAAGAGACATGTGGCCAAAAAAGGGAAGACAGCTCCTCGAGGAGGCATTGAACCCGTACCCCCTGCGCTGGAAGGCGAAGTCCTAACCACTGGATCACTGGGAAAGTTCCCTATTTCTATTCTATTAGTATTTTGGAGAATTCCCTGGCACTCTAGTGGTTAGGATTCGGCACTTTTACCACTATGACCTGGATTTGGTCCTTGGTGAGAAAACCAAAATCCCACAAGTTGCGCAGCACAGCCAAAAACAACAACGACAAAATTATTTTCAAGCAAGTGTAGCCAAGGACATGAAGCCTGGAGCCAGGCATCCTGGGTTTGAATCCTAGCTCTTGCATTATCGTGGTTTGGGGACGATCATTTGGCCTCACTGTGCTTCTGTTTCCTCACCTGCAAAATGAAGGCAATAATAGAGTCTACTTCATTAGATCCGTTATGAGGATTAAATTAAATCATTTAATATGAGTAAAGTACTTAGAACAGTGCCATTGTATATTATCATGTAAGTGTAAAATTTAAAAAAAAAGAAACACATATATCTATTTAATTTCATAGTGGAGTAACATGCTCAGAGATAAAGAAGCTCATGCAGGTCATGAATTAAAGAAGCTCATGCAGGTCATGAATTAAAGAATCTATGCAGGTCATGGATTAAAGTCTAAAACCCCATTTTTTAAAAGAACCTAAAGACTTTCCACAGATTTTTCCAATTACACAGGATAAAAGCTCAAACAAATAATCTCAGAACTATTCTATAGTAATAGTTAGTGGTTCTTCATAAACTGAGGGCTTCCCTGGTGGCTCAGATGGTAAAGAATCTGTCTGCAACGTGGGAAACCTGGGTTCAATCCCTAGGTCAGGAAGATCCCCTGGAGGAGGGAATGGGAACCCAATCCGGTATTCTTGCCTGGAGAATCTCCTTGGACAGAGGAGCCTGCTGAGCTACAGTCCATTATTAAGTGCCTAGTTCTTATCATGTGACATCATTCATAATAGTTTAAATTTCATATTATCATTTTTTTTTAAATTATTTATGTGGCTGCTCTGGGTCTTGGTTGTGGCATGCAGGATCTTTAGTTGCAGCATGTGGAGTCTAGTTCCCTGATCAGAGATTGAACCCAGGCCCCCTGCACTGGAAATGTGGAGTCTTAACCACTGGACCACCAGGGAACTCCCTTGATCATCCTGATTTGCCACGAAAAATCTATAAATAATTTGCTCAAGGACCCAGGGTTGGGGGAAGAACTAGCTGTCTGACTACTGCATATTCCTGTAGATTAAGAGAAAGGTATGGCCAATATAGGTTCAGAGAAAAGTATGTAGGATATAGCTAGTATTTCCTTATGTTTACCCCTACCTCTTTCTTCTTAAAACAGCTGATCATAAACAGGAAGCCCAGCTGGTGTAGTAAGTCTAGGGCTGAGGCTAAGTGGCTTTAGGCAGACTTCCTCCTAGGTGGAGACCACCTGAGGGTAGAAAAGCTCCTGCTACCTATCAGGGTTGTTTCTGTCAACAAGAAACACCAGAAGGAGAAAAAAGAGGAGTATTCTTCAGGAATGATGGATTTGGAGATCTAATGCCTGCTTTTGTACCACCCACAAACTAAGAATCATATATACATTTTTAAGTGGCTGGGAAAAAAGAAAAACTTTCATGACTTGTACAGACTGTATAAAATCCAAATTTGAATGCCCATAGGTAGGGTTTTACTGGTACCCAGCCACGCTCATTCATTTATATACTGTCAACAGCTGCTTTTATTCTACAAGAGTAGAACTGAGTAGTTATGACAAAGACTCTATGGCCCACAATGTCTAAGATAATTAGTATCTGATCCTCCAAGTAAAGTTTGCCAGCTTCCAACTTACACAGCTAGCTGATGAATAACATGGAATAGAGCCATGAAGTTGTGAAAACCCACAGATAGGTATATACTAGGCCCAAGTCAGAGGGGGGCTTCCCAGGTGGCGCTAGTGGTAAGAACCCACCTGCCAATGCAGGGCAACTTAGGAGACACAGGTTCCATCTCTCGGTTGGGAAGATCCTCTTGAGGAGGGCATGACAACCCACTCCAGTATTCTTGCCTGGACAATCCCATGGACAGAGGAGCCTGGAGGGCTACAGTCCTTGGGGTTGCAAAGAATCAGACACAGACACGACTAAAACGACATCGCATGCACCCAAGTCAGGGGAAAGAACAGATGGGGCAGTGCAGCAGAAGACAGTGAAGAGAGAGGGAATGCATCTGAAAGGGACATAGACACCTCAAGGGAGTGAAAATCCTCTGAGAAGAGAATGCAGCAAAGTGGGCCCCCCAAGATGGAGATGCCAAAGGCTGGAGACCAGGCAAGAGGAAATTATTCTCCAAATTTCTCGCATACTACATAACAGAGACTGGGAAAGACCCCAAACCTGTTCCCTAGGTTCACTCCCAGATCACACGTCCACCTGTTCTTTTCACTTATCTAGACATACAGTGCGAGCTTCCCTGGTAACTCAGTTGATAAAGAATCCACCTGCAATGCAGGAGACCCTGGTACAATTCCAGGACTGGGACGATCCCCTGGAGAAGGGATAGGCTACCCACTCCAGTATTCTGGCCTGGAGAATTCCATGGATTGTACAGTCCATGGGGTCGCAAAGAGTCAGACAAGACTGAGCAACTTTCACTTTCAGACACACAGTACGGATATTGTCACACACCTAAATCCCTAGGCGGTTGCTCTGACCATAGTGCTACCATTTTTTTCCATTTGACTGAGATGTAACTGACATACAGCACTGCATGAGTTTCAGGTGTACAGGATAATGATGTAACTTACGTACACGATGAAATGATTATCACAGTAAGCTTTGTGAACACTGATCACCGCATATGGACCCAAAATTTTTAAAAATGGAAAAAAACTTTAGTGATGAGAACCCTTAAGATTTACTCTCAACAACTTTCATTTAAAACATTTTCTTGTTCAGTTGCTAAGTCGTGTCCAACTCTGTAACCCCATGAACTGCAGCCTGCTAGGCTTCCCTGTCCTTCACTATCTCCTGGTGTTTGCTCAAACTCACATCCACTGAGTCAAATACACCATCCAACCATCTCATTCTCTGTCGCCCCCTTCTCCTCTTGCCCTCGATCAGGGTCTTTTTCCAACATGCAGCAGTGTTAATCATATTTACTTACTTATCTTGTGACTGGGAGTTTCCTTTGAACACCTTCATCCTGTTCCTCCTCCTGTCAACCCTTCCCTCTGGCAATCACAACTCTGATCTCTCTCTCTCTTTTTAAAGAATTGGCTTGTTTTTGAAGTATAATTGACATATAACTGCCTTCCAGTTACTAAGGAGAGGAAAACTCAGAACTGGTTTAGAGAAGTGGCTAATCTAGTGGCTAACTTAGTGGGCTCATGCCTAATCTTCAAGTTCAGTCTCCCTAGCTTCCTTAACTACATGGTCATTTTCTGTGACTCCCCCCAAAAGGTAGCAGTTGTTCGGCATTTTATATCAGTGTCAAAGATGGGGCGGGCAAGTGAGTTGTAGGGACGGCTGGAGTGTACAGTGATGCGGTGTTAGACTGTTGCCAGGAATTTCTGGGTCTTCTAATATTTCTTTTTCTAGCTGGAAAGTAGAAGTCATAAAAGTTAGGGCTGGTAACTGGAGCCAAAATGTTACCATCTGCACCCAATTACCTAATGAAATCACGGGTGAGGAACTAGGACGTGGAGACTAGCAGAGGAACAAGGACATTAGTGAAATCAAGTTCCTCAATAAATAATTATACACAGAATATATTATTAAACCTAGATCACTGATCTGCTTATTCGAACACTTACTGATTTCTATCACTCCTTGCTGCTGAGTCCTATTTAAAAAACACACCATGGGCACCTGTTTTTTAAAATAAAGCCAATCTCAAAAAAAAAAAAAAAAGAAAAACAACAAAAAAAGTCAACCTCTGTATAATTTTTAAAAATCCTGTATAATTCTATAATATAAATGATTGTTCTAATTAACTTTTTCAAAAATTCAGATTTTAATGTGGCACAATAGGTGGGTTTAGTGTAGAACATGCTTGAATTTTCTAATAACTCTCCACAGTTATGTCAGATGCTGTTTTGAAAATGTATGCATTACATGTTGATTATGTTTACCAGAAGTTCTAAAAAGTTTACATGACGTGGCGTGAAAGGGCACCACCAAGTCCATACCTAAACTATAATGCACAAAAACAATGTCCTGATTCTCACTTGCATAAATCGCCTCATTTTAAAAACACGTGGCGCTCGCTTGCTTTTCTCCAGGGAAATACCAACAGAGGAATTTATTTACATCTCACCTGAAGGGAAAGTGAGGGAGGTAAAGAAGAGTCCCTGATTTAGAGATTTTTTTACCCCCTTCCTCAGATTCCACAGATTCCTCTCAGGCCCCTCTTCGGCCATGGCCTGCAACCTGTTTTTTTCTCCATTTCCCTACACATATTTACGCTCTTCTTTGATGCCGCCGTTAATTCTTAACGGCTCTTGCTCTGCCGATCTCGACACATCTTTCTCCGTCCTGATTCGTTCTAAACCACCTTTTTTCTGGGTACCAGCTCTGTTTCCCTTCCCCTGAGCGCTCCCTCCCTCTTCTCCACCCACGTCTCTCCACGCGGTTTCCAAGCCCCCTCCCCGCTCCCTCGCGCTCTACTCTTCTTCGCACCCCACCCTCGGCCCCCTCCCACTGGCATCTCTCCCGCCTTGGCCAAAATTGGCACGACACAGGCTGAGAGCCGACGCGCACGGGAAAAACGTGCGCAGGGACCGTCTGGGCGGGGGCGCGGGGCCGCGGGGCCGGGGGCGGGACAGGATGCTGCGCCGGGGGCGCCGTGTCTCCCCGCACGTCCGCGCCCGCGCCCCGCCCCCGGCCAGATGCTGAGGGGGCCCGGCGGGGCGCCGCCCGGGTCGGCGGGGGGAGCTCTAATTTCCTGGAATCTGAAGCATCTCTAGGGAAAAGCAAAAGGTCGCACAAGGGTTCTGCCTTTAGGGCAGGTTTTTGTTCCAGCCAACTAATCCCAAACCGCCTTTTCTACCGCTCAGCAGTGTCCGTCTGCCTCCCCCTTGTTCGTCCTTCTCGCCCTGTTTAGCCAGGGGTCTGCCTGGTCTGGTCTTATTTTCTGTTCTTTTCTCTGCCCTTCTCCCTCCCTTCTCCCCTCTTTTCTTTTCTATGTATATTTCACATTTCCACACGGCCTCGGATCTTTACAAAATCGTCCCCTTCTTTAAGAACCTGCAGTATCCTAGTCTGTTATTATTATTTGTTTAAGTTAATTTCGTTTACAAATTGGGTGTTCAGGTCAATGACTTCTGACAGATAAACACACCCATGCACCCACCGCCCCACTGATTTGCATTCTAGGAAGTTCCCTCGGCACCCGGATTCCTGCTACAGCTCCTCTGTCATTTTTCAGCCATACTGTATAGTTTTAGTCTTATGCGTTCATTCACCTTTTTCATATATTGGCAAATACTTATTAAGTACCTTCTATGAAACAAGCACTGATGTTACAGAAATTAAAAACTAGAACTAGTCGGTTTAAAAGAAAAGACCGAGTGGAACGGCTGTCCTTCCACCTACTTATTTCTGATAATACTATCCACCCCCCTACTCCCCCATCCACCCCCCCATCCCCTTTTAGACCCTTGGACAACTTGGTCAGCTGACCAGTCCTTCCTGAGAAATAAATTGACTTTTTTTCCTGTTTTCTTTTTTCCTCAGGAAGGCTGAAGGTGAAGGAAACACAGTAAACGCAGAATAGCTGCTGAGGGGAAAGCACTAAAATGCGTCGAATTCCCTGAAGGGCGGGCGGGAGCCCTACTGAGAGAGTGGGAACTGTCACAGGCACTGTTCCCAAACCAATGAAGTCGGAGAATGCAGCTGTAAAGTCTTCTGAGCAGGGGGCAGGATGTGAGTGCCTGGAACAGACTCATAAAGAAGTTGCACCATATGACATTGAGTTTAATGAGACACATTTAGAAAAGATGGGGAAGTAGTCTACTGACCAGAGGTGAAGATTTGAAGACTGCACCCCTTCACCCCACCAGCTCTCACAAAGAGTATGCTGTTTGGTGGGAAGGGTGAAAAGTCAATCTAAGAAAAGTAAGCATGGGAATTCCCTGGTGGCCCAGTGATTAGGACTCAGCAGTCTCACTGCAGAGGGCCAGGGTTCAATCCCTGGTTGGGGAACTAAGATATAAGCTGCACAGTCAAGAAAAGAAATGAAAGCAAGAGACAGAGAGGCAGAGAAAGAAAGAAATAGAAAGAAAGTAGATATAAGGACACAAAATGAAAAATAAGGAAGGAAAAATGATAACAAAGATTTGTTGCGATATTGCTGCAAACCTAGCTCTCTTCCTGAGCCAGTGACACAGGGTTTCCACTTCCCTTTACTGTCACATGTTGCTCAAGTCTAGAAACTGAGATATCTGAACACTAACTCCTACCAAGGGGATAACCTCTAGACCCACACAGTACATGTTCGAATAACAAAACCGAGCCTCTTAAACAATGCTGAGCTGCTTAGAGTTGAAACATTTCAACATAAAGAATTTGTCTTCTAGTGGTATTAGAAGTGAAGCGTGAGTTCTTTCTTCCTTTTATGTCTTGTTCTCCGTTCTATTTTACCGAAGTATAAATATGCATACAGTAAAGCAGGTGAAACTGCATTAATGTTAAGTATACAGCTGGGTGAATATTTACTACCCAGATTAAGATCTAGATTCTAGAATACTGCTCCCCAAAAGGTTTCCTTGGGCCTGTTCCAGTCTATAGCCTCCCTCCCCAGAGGTACCCACTATACTGACTTCTGTCATCATCAATTAATTTTGTTGTTCCTCATCTCTACAAAAATGGAATCATATAGTATGTTTTCTTTTGTGCCAGGATTTTTTTTTTTCACTCAGCATAGTGTCTGTGAGTGTTGCATGGTATGAATCAGCAGTTCATTCCTTGTTACTGCCAAATACTAACCATTTATGGATATGTCAGAATTTATGTAGCCAGTCTCCTGTGGATGTATACAATCACGCTCCTCCATTGCTGTCTTTAGTTTTCAGCTATTATAAAACATCCCTGTCATTTGCCGCACTTATGAATTCTTTTCTCTTGGGTATATATTTAGGAATTGCATTGCTGTGTTGCTATTTTTTTTTTTTGGCAATAAATAATACATTTTAAATACAAACAAGTGAGCTACTTCTCTGTCTTAATACGTGTACAATATTGTAATATAAATATTTTATATACATTGTTTCAAGTGATCTTCAATACATTTTTGTGAAGTAAGAAGAGTAGGTAATTCACTGAATGAGTTTTCCTAGCAGGAGCAGTATCTGGGCCCCTAGTGCGTGTTCCCTTACGATTTTGTGTAATTTGGCTGGCATCTATCTACATAGTTTGTCTGTACTGTTTCACGACTCAGTCAAAAGGTCACCCTGTAATTCCAATCCAGCTTCTCACTGTCCCTCTAATTCTAGGCTCTCTCTTCCTTCCTGTTCCCCTCATTTTTCCCCAGAGTGGGGATGCTATGGGGATGGAATCACAGTAAGCCAACTGATAAAGAAAGCCGTGACAGAAGTAGAATGGGAGAATGCAGAGAGAAAAATAACAGACTAAGGCAAAAGGAAAAGGCACACAGAGGGGACCTGAGGCAGTCAGAGGAATTGCACAAGTGATAAGATACCACGAGCAACTTACAGAAATGGACAGAGACATCTTGCCCACAGTTCGAGGAACAGAGCAGAGACACCAAGGCAATGGGCATCAGCAAACCCAGGAAGTTGAAACCCAGGGAGTCACAGGAGGGGAAAGACATAGTTACGTCTTTAAGTAGGTCATGCAGGATTCTGGAGAAAACAGTTGCAGCTGCAGATGGAGCCTTGCTAAGAACAGAGACAGTCCCAAGGAAGTATTTATTTATTCTCATATGCCTCTGTGAGTCATTTCGATTTCCACGGAAGGGACCAGCAGGAGGTTATAAAGAGGATACTCTTACTTCTGTATTGTTTTCCATTTCCTTTTCTAATGTGTAAAAAGGAACCTCCCAAAGACAAGCAAAAGCTAAGATCTTTCCCTTAGATGTAACCCTTTCAGTCTCTTGTCTGTTCTTCGTCCGTCTCAATATTTGTATCTCAAAATTTCTACAATTCCTTTTGTTTCTTTTCTTTCCATTTCTCCAGATATAAGCCACTATCTTCAGCCTCCTTCGGTCTCTCCTATTCTCTTTTCCAATATTCCTTGTATCTACAGTCAAACTTATCCTCACATCTTAGCCAGAAACTTTGCTTCTTCCAAATCCATTCTCTATTCTTGCCTCTAAGCTGCATTCTTGGACCTCTTGATCTTTGGATAAGACAACATCTGATAAAAATAAGAAACAGCAGTTTTCTAAAGCTAGGATTTTTTTTTTTTTTTTGGCTCCGCTGAGTCTTCATTGTGGCATGTGGGTTTCTCTAGCTGTGGCGCCCAGGCTCTTTATTTAAGAGTTCCTGGGCTTAGTTGCCCCTTGGCATGTGAATCTTAGTTTCCCAACTAGGGATTGAACCCGTGGCCCCTGCATTGGAAGGCGGATCCTTTCATTTATTTGTTTTCGGCTGTGCTGGGTCTTCACTGCAGGCTGCTTTCTTTAATTGTAGCGAGTGGGAGCTTCTCTTGTTGCAAAGCACAGGCTCCAGACACTTGGGCTTCAGTAGTTACGGCTCCCAGGCTCTAGAGCACAGGCTCAGTAGCTGCAACACACAGGTTTAGCTGCTCCACAGCAGGTGGAATCTTCCCAGATCAGGGAGGGAACCAATATCCTTTGCATTGCTAGGCAGATTCTTAACCAATGAGCCACCAGGGAAGTTCCCTTAAAACTAAGATTTACTTTTTTAAAGGCAATTTTTAGAAAAAATATATACATACATAGATACTGAGAGAGCCTATAAAATTGTGCAGTGCTTTGCTGAACAATGCAAAGGCCCCCAAGTTCCTGCCCTTGGGTTGATCAGTCTGGTCCATGGAGGGAACCAGAAAAGAAAGTCAAAGAATCCAGAGATTTTATTCATGTGGGAACAATCCAGAAAGGCTTCTGAAATTAGAATCTTCCAGAAGTCAGAATCTGAACTAGTTCTTAAAAGATGGGTAAGAAAAGAGATAGGCAGAGGGACTTTCCTGGTGGTCCAGTGGTTAAGACTTCACTTTCCAGTGCAGGGTTTGCAGGTTTGATCCCTGGTTGGAAAGCTAAGATCCCACATGCCTTGCGTTTAGTTCCGTTCAGTTCAGTTGCTCAGTCGTGTCCGACTCTGCGACCCCATGAGCTGCAGCACGCCAGGTCTCCCTGTCCAACACCAACTCCCGGAGCCTACCCAAACTCATGTCCATTGAGTCGGTGATGCCATCCAACCATCTCATCCTCTGTTGTCCCCTTCTCCTCCTGCCCTCAATCTTTCCCAGCATCAGGGTCTTTTCAAATGAGAAAACATGCCCTGACACCAATAACCAAAACATCATTGGTAAGGAATATTGTAACAAATTCAATAAAGCTTTTAAAATGGTCAACACATTAAAAAAAATCTTTAAAAAAGGAAAGAGAGAGAGATTAGAGAAGGGCATCTCACGAAGATGCGATAGCCTGGGCAAAGTAATGGTGTTAGGAGGTTTGTGCAGAAGTTCAGAGAAGACTGCTTTTTTGGATCTTGCTCAAGAGGAGAGCCCTTATAGGAATCCAATAAGAGATTGCTGCTGCTGCTGCTAAGTCACGTCAGTCGTGTCCGACTCTGTGTGACCCTGTAGACGACAGCCCATCAGGCTCCCCCGTCTCTGGGATTCTCCAGGCAAGAACACTGGAGTGGGTTGCCATTTCCTTCTCCAGTACAGGAAAGTGAAAAGTAAAAGTGAAGTTGCTCAGTCGTGTCCGACTCTTCGCAACCCCATGGACTGTAGCCTACCAGCCTCCTCCATCCATGGGATCTCCCAGGCAAGAGTACTGCAGTGGGTTGCCATTGCCTTTATGTTTCTCTAAAACCAAGCTCAGGCTCTGCTATAGCAGTCTTTGAATACCAGACATGCTACTTTGGCATGAGCCCTTAGGTGACGCGAAATCTTACTGCATAGTTTTCTTTTTTACAATATCAGCATACCGCTTGCACTCCAGAGACACCACAACTAAAATACAGTCTCCTCGCTCTGTGCTTTTTCTAATCTCTCTTCTCCATTGCTTCCCTCCTCCCAACTAGGAACCCCAAACTCTGCTGCTTCATTTCATTATCCTATCCATTGTGTCAGTCAGATGGCTTTCTGGATAGAAACCAACTTGGTACAGTAGTTGAAAGTGTTTCCTGCAAACAATCTTCTCTAATGTCTATTTTTAGAACAAAGACAAGGCTGAGAGTTAGAAGACCCAGGTAGCAGCTCAGACTATGGCACTATCTTGCTGTGCTACGGACTATGCTAACATTTACGTTGTTAAACCCCTGTCTCAGTTCTCTAATTCTAAAGTGGTTTTGGACTTCCCTGCAGGTCCAGTGGTTAAGACTCCGTTTGATCCATGATGGGGGAACTAAGATCCCATATGCTGAGAGGTATGGCCAAAAAAAAAAAAAAGGTGGTCTTAGGGCTGAAGGGGAAGGACTCCAACTGATTTATTCTCTGCCACCTCCAACACATCACCTACACAAATACCTGGGGGTTCATGCATGTAGAGCAATCTCCCCATGGGAGAAAGGGGATAAATTATGTAAATATTTTGACTACTAATTAAGTATGCACTTATCATACCTCTTTCAAACACACACTTGAAAGTCCCAAATCTTTAGAAGTTTCCCTGGTTCATTTTTGTGCCTGGTACATATAGACACATTCAGCAAATATCTGAATGAATGAATGACTCTCCAGCTCTAAAACATAAAGGTACTGGGGAAGTCACTAGATTCTGAATGATATCACAGTTGTAGTTTGAAATATCAGAAGCACCTGAAAGGAGCTACCTAGTTGCTGTTTCTGGGTCTGGCTAAAGAAAGAATTTATTTTGCTCCTTGCATTTCAAAATTTCCACCAACTTTTGCTCCCTTCAGGTACCCTGAGAATGAAGCTATTTACCACTATCTCACTAGTTCTTCTTTGATCTTGACAGCTGCCATCAATATCAAGAAATCAAACAACCCCAGGGAAAAACTGGACCTGTTCCCACCATGGTGCACGGGCAGTAAGGAGCATTCTTCTTGGTTCCCACACCCCTGCCTCAAAGTACAGCCAGTGACAGGACAGCGGCTCTGCTTTCCCCTCGCTCGCGACCAGCCAAATAGTGAGCCTGTCAGCACTGCCTCGTCCCAGAATAGCTGCATGCCTCACTGGGGCACCTGAGCGATAAGGAGAACAGAGCTTCTGGTTTCAGTTCGGTTGCATTTATCTGAGTATTGAGATATGAAAAAGAAAAGCAGGATTATTCCTCTTTTCAAGAAACATGACTTTTCTGCTGGAAAGCATGAGCAAAATATGGGGAAGAGAAAGTAAAAGTCCAGAAAGGGCAATGAAAATGATTTTGCCTTATTTATTAATTTTTTTGGGGGGGTCTGTACCTCAAGGCTATCGGGATCTCAGATCCCCCACCAGGGATTGCACATGGTCCACGGCAGTGAAAGCTCTTAATCCTAACCACTAGACCACCAAGGAACTCCCTGATTTTGCTTTCAATAAGAGCATATGAAAATAAAGTCCAGCGACTTCCCTGGTGGTCCGGTGGTTGAGAATCTGCCTTCCAATGCAGGGGATGCAGGTTAGATCCCTGGTCGGGGAACTAAGGTCACACAAGTCCCTGGGCAACTAAGTCCCTGAGATGCGACTGTGGAGCATTTACCCTTCAGAGCCTGTGCTTGGAAACAAGAGAAGCCCATGAGCCATACTGAAGACCCAGCACAGTCAACATTTTTTTTAATTGAAAGAAGAAGTCCTAATGTGATCACTGAACATTGTTAACATTTCTAAAAGGATGAGATTGGGAGGGGTGACAGAAAATTGGGACTATGAAAATATCTTCTCGGATGACAAAAAGGGCTTCAGTATTGCTGGTTCAGGATGGGGAACATGTGTATACCTGTGGCAGATTCATGTTGATGTATGACAAAACCAATACAATATTGTAAAGTAATTAATCTCCAATTAAAATAAATAAATTTATATTAAAAAATAAATTATAGGAAGATTATCAACAGATGGTTGGCACATGATAAAAGGAGAGAGCAGTAAGTAGTTGGAAGCAGAATTAATTTATTGAGTTTAAATTGTGTCCATTTTTTCACACAGGTTTTACTAACCTTATTTCAATGAGGTTAGTAAACAAGATTGGGGGAATACCTGACCAGAATCCTTCCTAAATAGAGGAACTATTGACATTCCGGGCCAGATAACTCCTTGTTACTGGGGCTTGCCCTGTGCACTATGGGATGTTTCACAGCACCCCTGGGCCCTCCCCTCCTCGATGCAGGTTGTGTTCTCTTTGCTACAAGCCACAGCCACCAAACAAGTCTGCAGAAATTGCCAAATGTCCCTGGAGAGCAAAATCACTGCTGGTTGAGAACCAGTGCCCTAGACTGAGAAAAATCTCTAACAAGATCCTTTTGTAAAGGACTGAAATACTTTACCCATCTTGAAATCAACTATTTAGAAAACTCACTTATTTTGAATATAGATTAGAAAAGCAAAGTAAGGGAAAAAATTTTTCTCACTAGAGTTCAAAATTTTACTCATAGGCTCAGGCGGCCCGTCATAGAAAGCACATTCTCTCCCTTTTAAGTTACTAGAAAATATCCCAAGCATACAAAGCAAAATGTTAATGTTTGATACAGAGTATAAGTTGGTTATTTGAGTTTCAAATCAACAACAGATTAGAAGAAAATTAGAAGAAATGTGTGTGCCTCAGGCAGGGACCCTAACATACTAATGACAAGACAGAACACAGACAAGTTATTAAAAGTGAACATATTTCCGAAAGAATAACAAATCAGAGGGAAATTCGGGGGCATGTTATTCAGGTAATTTTAGTCCTTGGCATCCCACTTTTAAAAAGATATGACCAGGATGTTGAAGAATATGGAAACAAGGTCATGCAGAGCAGCTGGGGAACTAGGGTTATTTAGAGAATAGAAGACATTAGGGGAGAACATGATAATTTTCTTAAAATATTTGCTATGTTTCCTAAAACATAGATAGTAAGTTTCTCACTGCTGACTCACCTCCTGATTTCTAGAGTCATAGACCTATAGCCTGTCTGATATCTCTTTTTGAGTGGCCATCAGGCATCTCAAACTAAGCATAGCCAGGATAGAAGAACTGGTTTCTCTTCCAATCCCCCAAATCTTTTCCTTCCTTAGTCTTCTCCATCTAGTAAACATTATCACTATACACCCTTTTGCTAAAGCCCAAATACTAGAAGCTCTATGGGATTTCTCTCCCACCTCCCATATCTCGTCCAACAGTAAGCTTTACCTCCAGAATCTACCGATTCCTTCCACTCCCATGTCCACCACAGCACCCTTGTCAAAACCATCAAAATCTGCCATTTGATCTACCGCAATTGTCTCTTAATCACTCTTACTGATTTCATTCCTATTCTTCTATTACTCATTCTTTACAGAGGACTCAAAACCATACCTGGCCTCTCCCCCTTTATACTGCCTTATTATTTATCACTATTCCCCTGATTCATTAAGTGCTAGCCACATTAGGTTTGTTGGCTTTTTTTTTTTTCCCCCTGTCCATCTATTATATCAAGTTCATTTCTGGCACAAGACCTGCCTGGATATGTCTTCACGAGATTTTCAAATGTCTAAGTCCTTCTTGTTATTTAGGTCTTAGCCCAGGCCTCTTTCTTAAAGAGGCCTCTTTTCTTGGGCTGTGTTATCCTTCTGCCCACTCATGATTTATCACATTTTTCTGTTTTAATTTTTTTCATAGGTCTTATCAGTATCTGGAATTATTCCTATCTGACCCCGTTACAATAAGGATCTTGTCTATCAACCTTATTTGTTCCATATACTTAACATGTAGAAGGGGCCTGTACAGCCTAGATGGTCAGTTAGTACTTGTTGAATAAATGAGTAATAATATAGATTTATTAATAATAATATAAACTGGATAATTGTTCCTTAATTTGGTAAAAATTGGATTAGATGATTACAGATTTCTGAGCATTATTAATTTCTTAGTGAAATGGGTGACTATGAATTTATAATGGTTCCATGATCTTCTGAGTTGTGTTTATTTTTTCCAGCATCCTAGGGGTAGTATCAAAGAAAGTTAAACCAATCCTAGGGATTATTCAGGTGAGTAAAACACAAGGACTGTTGGCCAAGGGACTCAATCAACCAAGCAGTTATCTTTGCAGGTTTTACTACAGGAAAAGACATCTCTCTACAGAAGCACTAAAGGTGTTAGGGTGTGGGGAAAATAGTGCATTCAGAAAAACAGACATTTTCCCAGCCTCTTCAGATTCCACTCTCAACTCTGTTTTCTCCATTTACCCAGATGACCAGACTCCCTGTTTTTTTCATAAAACAGATTTTGCTAATTTTCATTCCTTACGCTCACCTTTAATTCATTCCTTCTAGAATCCTGCCTATTTTAGAGATTTCCATCCTCCTCTCCGTATCTTACCTCACCCACACCTCAGGACTCTGTTCTATCCATTATTCCCACATCTGCCTTAAGTTTCTCACTTCCTGCTCTCTCTCCCTGCTGCCAATGGGATTCTAAAGCACCCCTTTCCTGAAGCTCTCTCAGTCTTCCATTCCTCTGCTTCCCATAAGGTCCTTTACTATCAAAACCCCCCAAGGAACCACTTACACGCTGTTTCTATTTATTTCCCTCCCATTCAGCATCAACATATTTCAGAATGTCTTGTGGATGCACAGAAATTCAGCCCTCTATGTGAAATTACGGATCTGCTACTAACAATATCTTAGGCACAACGGGAATTATTTATTTCACTGAAATAATGATTGTCTTCCTTTGGCCACACCCTGGTGAGAGGGTACAATTTCTCCCTGAATTAAGTGGACATTCCCATATCTAGAGAAAAGAGGTGGGTCCACAGAAAGAAACCCAGAACTCTCACACATATGTATAAAGAAACTTGACCTTGCTCCCTTAGACTTTTAGTTTAGATGTGTTTAAGGACCCTCCCCAGGGGTACTAGGTAACATTGGTCTCTGATACATGAAACTAGGCTGAAAGCTTCTCAGGAAGATAGCTCTGTAATGAACCATCTTGCTAGAAGAGAAACGTCTATTATCTATAATTCTCATACTCTTTCTTTTTCTTCTTTAATCTCCTCCTGGTCTTTAGAAAGTTTTGCTGCAATATTCCAGGTTTATCTCAGTTTTGTTAAGTATTGGACTATGAAGTCACAATCAAAGGAAAAGAGAAGCATTTGGCCTTTTTTGTGCTCCTGCCCTTAGGCGACTAAGATGGTAGTTATAGTCTTTAGAAAAAATTTTCAAGGAAAACATGTTCTTTTTTTTTTTTTGCTTAAAGGTTCAAGCACTCTTCCTCATATTCCATTGCAACCTCTCTATTGAAGCTTCAGCTGCAAAAAAAACAAACAGATGACCTAACTGTAGAACTTCCTTGGCTGTGACCTCCTTGGCTATGATCCTAATCAAACTCTCTTCTTCATTTAAATTGCTAATGAGCTCCCCTAATTTCTCTTAGCATCACCACCATTCTTCAAGGAGCCTTCTCAGCTTCTCTCATTCTTAATTCTTTTTCATTGACTCTTCCCCCTCAATGACACAAATGTCAGGTTTATCTCTGTCCGGATTCTCCATCATCTCAACCTTTCCTACAGAGGAAGAGGACTTCCAAATCTGTGGTTTTCATTCCAAACATTCTTTTGAATTCCAGACCAAATTTACAATTGCCTGTTATGAACTGCCACTTGACTATCTTGTAAGTTTCTCAAGTTAAACATGCCCAAAGTTCAGTTCAGTCACTCAGTCGTATTCAGCTCTTTGCGACCCCATGGAGAGCAGCATGCCAGGCTTCCCTGTCCATGACCAACTCCCCGGGTTTATACAAACTCATGTCCATTGAGACGGTGATGTCATCCAACCATCTCATCCTCTGTCGTCCCCTTCTCCTCCCACCTTCAGTCTTTCCCAGCATCAGGGACTTTTCCAATGAGTCAGTTCTTCACATTAGGTGGCCAAAGTATTGGAGTTTCAGCTTCAGCATCAGTCCTTGCAATGAATACTCAGGACTGATTTCCTTTAGGATGGACTGGTTGGATCTCCTTGCAGTCCAAGGGACTCTCAAGAGTTGTCCATCTCCCAAAGCTGCTCCTGCTCCTCCTCCTCTACTTGATTTGCCCACATTGGTTAATGGCATTACTAGTTATCTAGTTTCTAAACAAAAAATTTTCATTCTTCTATCTCCTTAACCTTCTAGTTGTCAAGTCCTTTCAAGTCTGCTTTCAAAAAATGTACCTCAATACCCGACTAGTTATTGACAAAATCAAATCTTGTTTTGAAATGATACTGTAACAATTGACTATCCAAAGCATAAGAATGAAACTGGATCCCTTCCTCACACCGTAAATAAAAACTAACTGAAAATGGACAATAGATCTAAATGTACACCTTTTCGACTTGAGTTAGACAAAGCCTTTGTGATATGACATCAAGCGTACAAGTACAAAAAGAAAAATTAAATTAATTGGATTTCCATATAAAAATTTTTGTGCTTCAAAGACTATCACCAAAAAAGTGAGAAGACAGTCTATACAACATGAGAAAATGTAACTCATAGACCTGATAAAGAGCACAACCAGAATATGTAAGAATTTACAACTCAACAAGAAGACAATCCAGTTAAAAAATGGACAAAGGACTTGAATAGACCTGTCTTCAATGAAGGTATACAAGTGACCAACAAGCAAAGAACATGCTCAACATCTTTAGCCACTGAGGAAATGAAAATCAAACTCATAATGAGAAAGCACTTTGCATCCACTAAAGTGGCTGTAACTTTTTAACAAAGATACATAATAACAATTGTTGGTGAGGATATGAAGCAATTAGAACCCTCATACATTGCTTGTGTGTGTGTCCCATGGTACAGTGCTTTGGAAAATAGTTAGGTAATTGTTCGGTAGTTCCTTATAAAGTTAAACAGAATTACCATATGTCCCCACAATTTCACTCCAATACATATACTCAAGGGAACTGTAAACCTGTGTCTGCATAAAATACTTGAACAAGAATATTGATAACAACATTATTCACAATAGCCAAAAATGGAAAAAACGCAAATGTCCATTGACTGGTCAACGGATAAACAAATGCAGTAATAATCTACAATGAAATATTATTTATTCATAGAAGTGAAGTAGTAATACATGCTACAACATGGATGAACCTTGGAACATCATGCTAAATGACCAACAGGCGAGTCACACTAGATTACGTACTTTATGATTCCATCCATGAAATGTCCACAGCAGAGAAATCTATAGATAGATCTAAGTAGTCTAGTGGTTGCCAGAGGCTGGAAGCAATTATGGAGGAATGCAGAATGACTGCTAATGGCTATGGGGCTTCTTGTGGGGCTGATAGAATGTTCCAAAATTGATTAACGGTTGCAAATCTCTGTGAGTATCCTTAAAAAACCCATGAACTGCAACACTTTAAATAGGTGTATTGTAAGGTAAGTAAACCGTATCTCAGTAAAGGTGTTATACTTTTTTTTAAAGTCCCTAAATTTATCTTCTATTTCCCATGCTCATAGCCACAGCCTCAATTTACAGTGAATAACTAACTGATTTCATTTTCTTAAACTTCCCCAACATATCCCCTTACCCATCAAATACCACCACATAACTATATTTGCTTTTCTAAATACAGATCTTTTTAAAGCAAAATATGTAATATGTGAATTATAAAGGACAGAAGTTATACCTACATAAAATTAAAACTTTCTATTGTGATAAAATATCATCAAAATTTTTTTAAAGAAAAACTGGCAAAAATGTGTCCATATCATATGACCGAGGCTTCATTTTCATAATACACAAAGAGAAAGGAACAGTAAAATAAGAACTATATAATAAGAAAATTGAACAATGGACAAAAATAGGCTAAGCACAGGAACAAGCATTCATAAGGAAAGAATCAGTAACTGTCAAAATGAAAAGATATCCAAACTTACTAAAAAATTATTTTTTCTTCCTATTTCATAATTTCTTCCTACAGAGATGGGTTAAAATTATGAAGACTGACAATACCTATGCCTGGCTAGTTTTAGAAAACAGACCAAGTAAATGTACATGTAAAATTGTTAACTTTTTAAGAAGGCAGGTTGACAATATCTATTGAAATCTTTCACACTTTCCAATCCATAATTTCTATTCTGGAGGGGTCCGACAAAATACTGCCACAGCTTATGTGGATAAAAGTAGAACAGTGATCGTTGTGGCATTATGTCATAGAAAAAATTTGGAAAAAAACATAAATGTCTAAGAGAGTTTGTTTTAAAAAATTTATGCGCAATCTCACTTGCACTATTACACTCTTTTTATTTACCAGTTACAATCACACTGATATATATTTTTAGATTAATTATTTGTTTTTTGCTGCACTGGGACATCACTGCTGTTTGCAGGCTCCCTATAGTTGTGGTGAGCGGCGGCTAGTCTTCATTGTGGTGCATGGACATCTCACTGCAGTGGCTTCTCCTGTAGAACACATAGGCACATAGGCTTCAGTAGTTGCAGCAGGGGCTCAGAAGTTGCGGCACTCAGGCTTAGTTGCCCCTGGGCATCTGGAATCTTCCTGGACCTGAGATCAAACCTGTGTCCCCTGAATTGGCAGGTGGATTCCCATCCACTGTGCCATCCGGGAAGTCCACACACTGATATTTTTTCAGTTCTGCAGGAAACACCAAGATCTTTTCACCTTCAGTTCAGTTCAGTTGCTCAGTCATATCCAGCTCTTTGCAACCCCATGGACTGCAGCACACCAGGCCTCCCTGTCCATCACCAACTCCCAGAGTTTACTCAAATTCGTGTCCATTGAGTCAGTGATGCCATCCAACCATCTTATGCTCTGTCGCCTCCTTCTCCTCCCACCTTCAATCTTTCCCAGCATGTCTTTTCAAATGAGTCAGTTCTTTGCATCAGCTGGCCAAAGTTTTGGAGTTTCTGCTTTAGCATCAGTTCTTCCAATGAATATTCAGGACTGATTTCCTTTAGGATGGACTGGTTGGATCTCCTTGCAGTCCAAGCGACTCTCAAGAGTCTTCTCGAACACCACAGTTCAAAAGCATCACTTCTTCAGTGCTCAGCTTTCTTTATAGTCCAACTCTCACATCCATACATGATTACTGGAAAAACTATAGCTTTAACTAGATGGTCTTTGTTGGCAAAGTAATGTCTCAGCTTTTTAATATGCTATCTAGGTTGGTCATAGCTTTTCTTCCAAGGAGCAAGCATCTTTTAATTTCATGGCTGCAATCACCATCTGCAGTACTTTGGAGCCCTAAAAAAGTCTGCTACTGTTTCCACTGTTTCCCATCTATTTGCCATAAACTGATGGGACCAGATACAGTGATCTTAGTTTTCTGAATGTTGAGCTTTAAGCCAAATTTTTCACTCTCCTCTTTCACTTTCATCAAGAGGCTCTTTAGTTCTTCTCCACTTTCTGCCATAAGGGTGGTTTCATTCACATATCTAGGTTACTGATATTTCTCCTGGCAATCTTGATTCCAACTGGGCTTCATCCAGCCCAGTGTTTCTCATGATGTACTCTGCATGTAAGTTATATAAGCAGGGTGACAATATACAGCCTTGATGTACTTCTTTCCCTATTTGGAAAGTAGTTCCATGTCCAATTCTAACTGTTGCTTCCTGGCCTGCATACAGATTTCTCAAGAGGCAGGTCAGGTGGTCTGGCATTCCCATCTCTTTCAGAATTTTCCACAGTTTGTTGTGATCCACACAGTCAAAGGCTTTGGCAAAATCAATAAAGCAGAAATAGATGTTTTTCTGGAACTCTCTTGCTTTTTTGATGATCCAGTGGGTGTTGGCAATTTGATCTCTGGTTCCTCTGCCTTTTCTAAAGCCAGCTTGAACATCTGGAAGTTCACGATTCATGTACTGTTGAAGCCTGGCTTGTAGAATTTTGAGCATTACTAGAGTGTGAGATGAGTGCAATTGTGCAGTAGTTTGAGCATTTTTGGCGTTGCCTTTCTTTGGGATTGGAATGAAAACTGACCTTTTGCAGTCCTGTGGCTACTGCTGAATTTTCCAAATTTGCTGGCATATTGAATGCAGCACTTTCACAACATCATCTTTCAGGATTTAAAAGAGCTCAACTGGAATTCCATCATCTCCACTAGCTTTGTTCGTAGTGATACTTTGTAAGGCCCACTTGACTTCACATTCCAGGATGTCTGGCTCTAGGTGGGTGATCACACCATCATGATTATCTGGGTCATGAAGATCTTTTTTGCATAGTTCTTCTGTGTATTCTTGCCACCTCTTCTTAATATCTTCTGCTTCTGTTAGGTCCCTACCATTTCTGTCCTTTATTGAGCCCATCTTAGCCTGAAATGTTCCCTTGGTATCTCTAATTTTCTTGAGGAGAGCTCTAGTCTTTCCCATTCTATTGTTTTCTTCTATTTTTTTGCACTGATCATTGAGGAAGACTTTCTTATCTCTCCTTGCTATTCTTTGGAACTCTGCATTCAAATGGGTATATTTTTCCTTTTCTCCTTTGCTTTTGGCTTCTCTTATTTTCACAGCTATTTGTAAAGCCTTCTCAGACAGCCCTTTTGCTTTTTTGTGTTTCTTTTGCTTGGGGGTGGTCTTGATCCTTGCCTCCTGTACAGTGTCACGAACCTCAGTCCATAGTTCTTCAGGCACTCTGTCTATCAGATCGAATCCCTTGTGTCTATTTCTCACTTCCACTGTATAATTGTAAGGGATTTGACTTAGGTCATTCCTGAATGGTCTAGTGGTTTTCCCTACTTTCTTCAATTTAAGTCTGAATTTGGCAATAAGGAGTTAATGATCTGAGCCACAATCAGCTCCCGGTCTTGTTCTTGCTGACTGTATAAAGCTTCTCCATCTTAAGCTGTAAAGAATATAATCAATCTGATTTCAGTATTGACCATCTGGTCATGTCCATGTGTAGAGTTGTCTCTTGTGTTGCTGGAAGAGGGTGTTTGCTATGACCAATCCGTTCTCTTGGCAAAACTCTATTAGCCTTTGCCCTGCTTCATTCTGTACTCCAAGGGCAAATTTGCCTGTTACTCCAGGTGTTTCTTGACTTCCTACTTTTGCATTCCAGTCCCCTATAATGAAAAGGACATCTTTTTTGGGTGTTAGTTCTAGAAGGTCTTGTAGGTCTTCATAGCACCATTCAGCTTCAGCTTCTTCAGCATTACGGGCTGGGGCATAGACTTGGATTGCTGTAATATTGAATGGTTTGCTTTGGAAACAGAGATCTTTCTGTCATTTTGAGACTGCACCCAAGTACTGCGTTTAGGACTCTTCTGCTGACTGTATGATGGCTACTCCATTTCTTCTAAGGGATTCCTCCCTGCAGTAGTAGATATGATGGTCACATATACTCCCATGGTGACACTACATAAGACTGTGCTCATGGTGTCTGTAGACCCAGATGACCACTCATAGTTCATGCTATCGTTGTCTCCCCTCCCCCAACCCAGCAGTGCCTGACTTCTGATCTTGGGTGGAGGACCTGGGGGAGAAATACAAAAGTCAGGCTGGAGGAAGGGGTGTGGTGGTGTCCGGAAGGCTTCCCTTTTGAGAAGGTAGGTTGAGAAAGACCTGAAGACTCTGTGGCAGTTCCCCTGACAAAGTAGGAGGGAGGGAGATAAAGAGAATGAGGGTACAGAGTGAGTAAGGGCTGGAGGGTTAGACTATGGTGTGTTTGTGATCTTCCAAATATGTCCACATGGCTGAGGTGCAGTGGTCCAAGGGCTGAGAAGAAACTGGAAGTGAGCAGGAATTGTTATCACAAATGGCCTGATGCCAGGTGAAGGAGTGTTGACTCTAGACTTTATATTCTGAGGATCACAGAGAGGCAGTAGGTTAAGTACAGTAAGAACATGAACAAAAATTTTAGAAAGAGGACTGACTGTTCTAGAACTAATTAGGAGCCTTCTATAATAGATGACAATGGCTTGAACCGAGGTACTGGCAGGAGACTCAAAATATCAGGCATCAAAAGGACATAAAAAGTACATTGAATGCAAACCTCTGCTTTCGAGAAAATTTCTTTAAGAGGCAGATCTTTATAACTTTCTATTTGATTTTGCTTTTCCAAAACTACAGATGGGAAAATACAACCAGGAAATAGTTGTAACAAAGCAGGAAAAAATACAGAACCCAACCTTGGGGAAGTCATTCAATAAACATCTACTGATCAACCACTATTGATATATACTGCTCCTTGGAACAATTCTCTGTATACCATAGAAAGTTATGGAAAGGCTTAAATCCTTTGCTAAGATTCAGGATATGTGCTATCTGATGGAAAAGGGCATTTCTGAGCACTGAGGGCCCTTCTTATAGGATAAATTCTTTGAGAAAATATTTCAGCTATTTCTCAGTTTGCTTTACCAGAACAGAGGCAAGCTTACATACTCATGAGAGATTAGGAGCTCCTCTTTAACATTCTGGACCTCGAACTGGATTTGGAAGGATAACCTTATGTTTATTCACTGCAAGAAGCCTGAGTGGGTTGACCTTCCCTTCTCTTTCTCCTATGTTGGAAAGAGCTATTCCTCCTCCAACTCGCCACAGTTTTCACCAAGGGGACTTGTCTGGGGCAGGTTTATTTTCATCTTGAATTGTTCCATGTCACTTTCTCTCTCCTGCTTATCACCGACCCAGTGGAGTCATAGATAACAGTTTATAATTTAAGAACAACAACAAAAAAAGAAGAACAAAAGATATTTGGAATGTTAGGTACTCAGACAAGGAGAGATGTCTGGGATGGATAGTAGGCAAGAAAAGGGGAAAGGTGAGGTAGGCTGACATCTCCTGGCGGTAGGTGCAGGAATCCCTATCTAGAAAGTCCTCCTTCTCCTTGCTGGGAGACATTGGTTCTCGCTTAAGAGTCTGGAAACTTTAAGAATTAGATGATCTCTAAGGTCCTTCCCAGTTTTAAAATTTTACAGCTCTCGTTGGAAGATTTCAGCAACATACCTTTTCACAGGGATGACTTGTTAAAAAAGCTAAATGATTCTTCATTAAAATTAGGGTTGAGGACTTGAGACTCATTGATAAACCTGGAAATAGAAGTTAAATCTCTGGGATCTCCTACAGTCCCTTCAGTGGATTTTTATAAAAGTTATCCCAAGCATCAACAACCTTTTGTTTCTAAATTTTGGCCGCTCTTACTAAACCAAACACCAGTAGGACAAACAAGTATGAGGGAAGGGAACTGAAGTTGTGCAATGTGTTTTGAAGAAAGTAAATTATTTTTAATATGTAGGATAAAAGAAACTGGCAGAGCTGCCAGATCTAGCAAAAAAAAAATCGAATGCTATTAAATTTGGATTTCAGATAAACAACGAATACTTCTTTTAGTATAAATGTGCATTTATATTAAGTTACTTTAGTTGTGTCCGACTCTTGGCGATGCTTTGGACCAAAACCCACCAAGGCTCTTCTGTCCATGGGATTCTCCAGGCAAAACAAGAATACTGGAGTAGACTGCAACTTCTTTTTCCAATATGTCTCATGAAATGTTTGGAACATATCTATGCACAGAACTTGGAGAAGTATTTTATGTCACAACTCTAAACAAAGTAGCTCAAGTTCTGTTCCATCTCACAGGTGGTTAGAAGGATTAAATCAGATCAAGTCGAAGAAGTGCTTAGTACCATACCAATAATTTAAAGTTCTTTTTGCTTTCTCCTTAAGGTGAAGGTGAAGTTGCTCAGTTGTGTCCGACTCTTTGCAACCCTGGTGGACTGTAGCCTACCAGGCTCCTCCGTCCATGGGATTCTCCAGGCAAGAATACTGGAGTGGGTTGCCATTTCCTTCTCCAGGGGATCTTCCCGACCCAGGCATCGAACCCAGGTCTCCCGCACTGGAGGCAAATGCTTTAACCTCTGAGCCACCAGGGAAGCTTTATATGGGGCAGTTTCAGATGTTCAAAACATTTATGGTGTAAAGCAAAAGGCCCATTCCCAACTGCATGACCTTGTCTGATCAGTCGAATGGTGACAGGCATGGAGTTATTGGGAGATTAAATAATATAGATTCGAGTTCTTTGAAAACTGTAAAGCACGAAGTTGTCACCGTGCTGAGTCCCACGCAGCACAGGAAAGTCAGGATCCCCTGAACCAGAGGTCATGCAACGGCTGATCCCACAGGCAGACTTTCCTCAAAGGCATTTTTCTCTATATGTAGCTTGGGAAGTCAGTGAGCGTCATTTGCCCAGTAAGTAGCATGACTTCATCACTCTATCACTTCCCAGAATAACCTCTTAACTACCACTCTTTACATTAGGCAACCTATCTTTACATCCTGTGAAGACAACTGTGTCAACTCCAGTTCCTGCTTGTTTTCTGATGACCGCCCACCCCCGCTTGTTCCCCAGATGGTTGATTGGCAATGCTGGGACCATAAGAAGAAATCTAAATAGGTCATGGGATATACCCACAGCTTCATATTTTTGATCTGGCTATGAGTCCTTTTTACCCTACACATTTACCACTGTTCCTTCTAGTCCGTAAATGCTCTTTGTTAAGACATCAGCCTAATAACATGAAATACACAGACTTAAAAAAAAAAGTTGTAATTAATTAGTCATATTTCACACACAATTTTACTACAGTAGGCTTCAAACTGGGCTTTTAAAAAAATACATTATCAACACCCCCACCAGAATGGTACACTGCTTACAGTGGATAAGCCTACATAGCTTCCATTAGCGTTTACTCTTGGTGGCGTACAGTCTATGTGCTGGGACAAACGTATAACGACTCAGATCTAGCATGCTGGTCACACAGTGTTCTTTCACTGCCTCAGAAATCCTCTATGCTCCACCTAGTCATCCCTCCCTTTCTTCTCCACCCATTTTTGATCAAAATAATTTTCCAAGACTTCAGCTTTATGAGTTTTCTAAAATTGTTTTTCTTAAGAATATGCCTGGTTGACCCTTTTTTCTTTCTCATCTTCCTTTCCACTGCTTTCTCCTACTTTGTAAAAAAAAAAAAAAAAAAAAAAAGGTTATCTCTAACCCATCTTAAGTTTTTACTACGGTGCAACAGGCACAATTTAAGAGTGCGTAGTTCCTGAGAGATAGAGCTCTGATAGTCAATATGGCATTAATGGGAATGATTAGAGGGGGAAGCGTCTTCCCAGTGATATTCAGAGGGTGACCATCCATGGATGGGTGACTTTAGCATCTCCTAGGGGCTTGTTAGGTGTGAAAACTGACAGTTCCACTCCAGACTTGCTGGGTCAGACTCTCTGAAAGGTAGGGACCAAAAAACTCGTAGTAACACCAAGCCTTCCAAGTGACTCCTAAACATGCTAGAGTTTTAGAAGCATCAACTGGTTAAAAAAAAAAAAAAAAAACCCTCAGCAAAGTTCCAGAACATCTGTCTGAATTGAGAAGATGGTTGGTACAAAGACAGAAGTTAACATTTTTATTTGAAATAAAGTCAGAATTTTTCTGACACAAACCAAGTATGATTTGGCTTACTGGCTTGCCCAAGGACAATGGCTTTGTCACGCAGTTGATAATTCTACATATGGAATGAGTTATGTTTGTAATCAAAGGTTTAAAAAACTCTACAGGAACCCACATATATGGTTGTAATTTCTTATTTTAAAAAAATCTTTATTTTTAAAGGATTATTTTTTACCTTTCTGATTTTTGTCTCTGCTGGGTCATTGCTGTGGGGGCTTTTCTCTAGTTGCAGTAAGTGGAGGCCACTCTCTAGTTGGTGCACAAGCTCTACGGTTTGCCGGCTTCAGCAGCTGCACTTCTCTGGCGGTAGAGCACAAGCTCACTAGTTGTGGCACATGGGGAACTTCAGCATTGGCAGGCTGATTCTTTACCACTGAGCCACCAGGGAAGCTCTTAAAAGTGGTGTTTTGTTTTTGTTTTTGTTTTTTTTTCCCCTCTTTGATGTGGACCATTTTTAAAGTCTTTACTGAATGTGTTACAATATTGCTTCTATTTTATGTTTTGGCTTTTTGACCGCAAGGCATGTGGGATCTTCGTTCCCTAACCAGGGATCAAACCCACAGCCCCTACATTGGAAGGTGAAGTCTTAACCACTGGACCGCCAGGGAAGACCCATGTATGGTTGTAATTTAGGGGCAAGGGGAGCCTGAAATACAGCCGCAATTACAGGCTAGCTCTGCTCCTCAACCAGAGGGAGGGGCATGTTTTCTCTGCACAGAGGGAGGGTCCCTAGAAAACTGCCCATTCCGCTTCCCCCCACCCCCACCAGGCACCCCTTTTCTCAATCTGCACAAAGGTACCAGAAAGGCTAACAATAGCCCTGAAACCCATCGAGACAGCAGAAACTAATCCCGGAAAGTAATTAAAACATTTTAGATATCAACTTAAAAATGAGTGTGTGTGAGGGGGAGGGGTAGATGGGGGGGGCAGGGGACAGGTTGTATAGTTTTTCAAAATTATTTTCTGAGTAAACAAGCCAAAACGGAGATTACTGTATCTGTCTCTCCTTCCATGTTGCTCGGGCGCACACACCCCTGCCCAAGTCTCTGCCTTTCTCTGATTCTTATATCACATCAAAGCCCATCCGTTCCTTTAACCTTCTGCCTGATCTTTCGCCTAAGCGTTCTCAAGTTTATTCTTTTCTTTTGCGGGCGCTGCCAATTCACTTCTAGGACCACACACTCGAGCCTGACTAAATACACCAACCCATCATTAGCTCATCTCGGCTGGATTCTCATTTCCACCTCCTGTAAACCCACAAGAGCAGGGAGGGTGCCCCAAAGGCACACACTGCCACCTAGCGGCCGACGGTTTACCAGGCGACTGGGGCGACCCCGGGCGTTTGGCAGGGGCACCAGGGCGGAACCGCCAGCGTTAGCTCCCTCCGCTGGGGTCATGGCCTTATCTCTGTTCGGAAACATCTTTCCACGTCTTTTTCTCTCAAAATTCATTCCATCTTTCAAAGTCCAGCGTAAACGTCATTTCTTTTTTTTGATCTTCCAAGGAAGAGGACCCCACTCCTCTACAAGTCTCAGCGTGGGTTCAGCTGTTTCACTGGAAGGCCTGGAGAGCCACACTGCCTAATCCCAACTCTTTCTCTTCCTCTAGTCCTTCAAAGACTCGGGGCCTCTGAAGTGTGTGCCATCAGGATATTGCAGTCTGTGATCCCCTGGGCCACTTCCCTTCATTCCCTGGAAATCTGAAAACCTGACTCATTCTCCTGGTTACACAACGCCTGCTGTCATCATTCCTAGCGGCTGCGTCATCCCTGGAAACAGTTCAGCCCTGTGTTGGCCTCAGTTCCTTGTCCGCTCATTTCCAATCATCCTATTTTCCAGTCCACCTCGCACTCATTTTCATGGTGACACCCTAGCCTGAGTCATTAAAAATAAATGCTTTTCTTCCCAAACCTCTGTTTCTTGAATCTCACACTGATCATGGCCTCTCCAACAATTTTTTTTTTTTTTTAATGTGGACCATTTTTAAAGTCTTTCTTGAAATTGATAGTGCTTCTGATCTCGTGTTTTGGCCATGAGGCATGTGGGATCTTATTAGCTCCCTGATCAAACCCGCACCCCCTGCTTTGAAAGGCAGTTTTAACCACTGGATGGTCAGGGAATTCTCCTTTAACCATTTCTTAATAGGAGCAGGATCTCTAAGTTATTAACTCTATTAAATTTTCACTTCATCACCCTTCTATTTTTACTTTCCATATCCCCTAACTTAAATGGTTAGATTCATCACTATAAGCACTACTTTGCAAAAACTTGCAACTCCTTAACACTTTTCTCCCTCCTGTTATATTCCTGGGTAAAACCCCAACCCTTGGTTAAATCCAACTCTAGTTACTCTGCTTGCTTGCATTCACTAACTAAATAAATATAACTGGAGAAAAACCTGCAACCATGCTAACTGGTATCACATTGAATTAGATGATAATCTCAAGTGAGCTCTCGGAACTGCTCTGCAAAGCTTTATTTTCCCAAATTCACTCCCTATTGTATAACAATTTCACACCTTTTCCTCCCACCTCAAATTTCCAAGATCTCCTTGTCCTTTTTCACACTGAGTTGATAATCTCATTTCTTATTTCTTTGAAAAACGAAAGAAATTTCTCACCATTCTAATTCATTATCAAATCTACCTGAATCAGTATCCACACTCTCAGCTTGCTTCTTGTTGAAATGGATGAACTGTCTCCTGCTCCCCGGCTCAGGAAGATCCCCTGGAGAAGGAAATGGCAACCCACTCCAGTATTCTTGCCTGGAGAATCCCATGCACAGAGGAGCCTGGGGGGCTACAGTCTGTGGAGTCGCACAGAGTGGGACACGACTGAGCGACTGGACAACAACCACCCATCGGCTAAGGCTGGTCCCTCCACCACAGAACTGACTCCTTTCCCTCTCACCTTACTCAAGAATTTCATCCTAAACACATTTCCCTTATATCATCTCATTTCCCTTTCTACTAGATCAATACCATCATATCCCTTAACAACACTCTCCTTTAGATAAAGACAGACTTCAAAAAAGTAGATGCTTCTGAGAAGGTGAGATGTTGGCAGACTCTTACAATACATACGAGATTCTATTTCTCAAGCAGGGTGGGTATCAAGGTGTCCATTTTAAAGATTCTTGCCTTTTTCATAAAGATGGTGCTGAAAGCGAGGGAAGCGGTGCTGAAAGACATCTACATCTGCCTCTGAAGGCAGCCCAACACCCCTGGAAGAGCACTCCCAGGAGGAGGAGGCCTGACCCTGTGCCACCATCAAGGCCTGCTGACCTGGGTGATCCATGAAGAAGACAACAATATACTTGTGTTCACTCTGGGGTCAAGGCCAACAAGCACCAGATCAAATAGGCATGTCATGGCCAAGGTCAACATTGTGATCAGGTCTGATGGAGAGAAGTCCAACTGGCTCTTGACTGTGATGCTTTGGAGGGTGCTAACAAAGTTAGGAGAAGGAAATGGCAACCCACTCCAGTGTTCTTGCCTGGAGAATCCCAGGGACGGGGGAGCCTGGTGGGCTGCCATCTATGGGGTTGCACTGAAGCAACTTAGCAGCAGCAACAAAATTAGGATCATCTGAACCCAACTCCACCTGGTTAATTCTCAATATAAATTGACCGTATAAAATTCTTATCATACATTCCTTCATAGTAATGACAGAAATAATTATTTTCTGGACCTTAAGTTCCTTTTCAAGACAAGCGCCCTGCATCTGTGCTCCCTTTAAAGTAAATTCCACCGATTCCTTAAACCACTATCAAAAGTGACTTTTATGTAATATTATGTTAGTGATGACTTTAAAAATACTATTGTGAGTGAAGTGAAAGTGTTAGTTGCTTAGTTGTGTCCAACTCTTTACGATTCCATGGACTGCAGCCCACCAGTTCCTCTGTCCATGGGATTCTCCAGGCAATACTGGAGTGGGTTGCCATGCCCTCCTCCAGGGGATCTTCCCCACCCAGGTTTCCTGCACTGCAGGCAGATTCTTTACCATCTGAGTCACCAGGGAAGCCCATTTGCGATTAGGTTCAATGTTTTTGTCCCTCCTGCTATTTGAACTACTCCTGTCAAGGTCATCAGCAGACTCTATCTTATCAAATTCAAGGCTCAATTCTCTATCCTGACTTGACCGCTCAAAAACATGACAACACTCATCACTCTCTCTTTAAAAAATTTTTGACTGCATCCTGAGGCATGTGGAACCTTAGTGTCCCAACCAGGGATTGAACCCTTGTGCCTTGCATTGGAAAGTGGAGTCTTAACCACTAGAACACCAGGCAGGTCCTTTTTTTAAAAAAAATTTTTTTTTTTTATCACTCTGTTCTTCTTGGAATAAATTTCTTCCCTTGGCTTTTCATACACCAATCTGTTCTGGTTTCTCATTTATCTTATTGCCTTTTCTCAGTATTTCTAAATGCTGGAATGTTCCCAAGGTTGACTCCTTAAAACTCTTTCCTACAAACACTCACTCCTTGGGTTATCTCCTCCAGGGCCACGGCTTTAAATAGCATTTACATCAAATCTCGGTCTCCAATTTGGGACTTATTTCTCCCTGGTCAAAACCCTTCAGCGGTGTTTCATCAGATTTAGAAAAAAAAGGTAAGCATCTCATCACGGCCTGCCAGCACCATGTGGTCGGCTCTGGGCTGCCTCCCTAACCTCACTTCCTGCCCCTCTTCTCTCTGAGACATCACCCTCCGTCCCCCCCGCTGTTCTTTGAATGCCACAAATGCTGCCTACCCCATTTTTTGTTGTTGTTGTCGTTAGTTTTATTTCCTTAAGTTTTTGAGATAATTGTAGATCCCCATGTAGTTATAAGAAATAACACAGAAACCCCATATGCTCCTCACCCAGGTTCCCTTTCACGGCAACATGTTGCATCATACTCACAATATCACAGCCAGGGAATTGATAAGTCTACTCACTTTATGCAGATTTTACCAGTTTTACATACGCTCATGTATGTGTGTGTGTTTAGTTTTATGCCACTTTATCACTTGTGTAAATTGTTATAACCATCACAGTCAAGATACAAAATAGTTCTATAAGGATACCCCTGAAGGAGAAGGAGAAGGGGAGGGAGGAAGTGGATATTTTGTGCTTCTTTTTATAGCCAGTTATCTCTTCCACAATCCCAATTAGTGGCAACCATCTCTCTTCCATTTCTATAATTTTGTAATTTAAAAAATGTAAATGGGACATCTTTTAGCTTGGGTTGCCATAACAGAGTAGTATAGATGGTGTGACTTAAACAACACACATTTATTGCCTACAGTTCCAAAGGCTGGAAGTCCAGGCTCTGGGTACTGGCATAGTTGGTTCTAGTTAAGGTCCTTTTCCTAGTTTCTAGACAGGCATCTTCTCACCATGTCCTTTCAAGGCAGAAGGAGACTGAGCTACTTCTCTGACTTCTTTTAGTCTATGATATTTAAAACAATAATTTTTATCGATTTGTGTGTGTGTCTGTGTTAAGGCACAAAGTCGTGTCCGACTCTTTTTGACCCCATGGACTGTAGCCCGCCAGGCTTCTCTGTCCATGGGATTTCTCAAGCAGGAATACTGGAGTGGGCTGCCATGTCCTCTTCAGGGGATCTTTCCGATCCAGGGATCGAACTGGCATCTCCTGCACTGGCAGGCCACCAGGGAAGCCCGTTTACTGACTGATTGATGGCTGTGATGGGTCTTCATTGTTTCACTAGTGGGGGCTACTCTCTGGTGTGAGGGCTTCTCAAAGTGGTGGCATCTCTTGTTGCGGGGCATAGGCTCTAGTGTGTGCAGGCACACGGGCTTTAGCTGTTCCTCCACACATGAAGGAGCACATCTTTCTGGACCAGGGATCAAACCCATGCCCTTTGTATTGGCAGGTGGATTCTCATCCACCATACCACAAGGGAAGTCCTCAGCATATAAATTTTGAGGGAACACAAACATTAAGATCATAACGAGATCATATAACACATAACATTTTGAGGTTGCTTCTTTTCACTTGGCATAATTCCCTCGGATCCATCCGAGTTGCTATATATAGCAGTGGTTTGTTCCTTCTTACTGCTGAGTAGTATTACGTGATATGAATGTGCTATAGTTTATTGCTTAATCATTCATCTGTTAAAGGACAATCAGTTTTTGGCTAGTTTTTGGCTATGACAAATAAAGCTGCTGTAAGCCCTCAAGTACAGGATTTCTATGATTATGTTTTTGTTTCTTCGGGATAAGTGCCCAAGAGAGCAACTGACATGCTGAGTGCATGTTTAGCTTCAGAAGAAACTGTCATATTCCATACCAGAGTCATCGCACCCTTTTATGCTTTCACCGGTAATGTGTGAAGGAGCCAGCTTTCCTGCATGTGCACCAGAAAATGCTCTCATTACTTTTCACTTCAGTCATTCTGAAAGGCATGTGGTTATTTCTTACTGTGGTTTTAATTTGCACTGCCCTAGCTAATTCTGCTGAGCATCTTTTCCACGTGCTTACTCATCATTTGTAGGTCTTCTTCACTGAAACATCTGCTCCATGTCTTTTGACCATTTTTTTAACTGTTGGTTTTTTTTTAATGACAGCTTTATTGAGATATAACTCATATACTATGCAATTCACTATTTAAAGCATATAATTTAGTGGTTTCTAGCATATTCACAGGGTTTGCAACCACCACCACAATTAATTGTGGCATACTTTCATCACCCCTATAAAGAAACTCCATACCCATTAGCGGTCTTTCACCGATTTCCACCATCTACTCCCTTACTTTTTCTTCATAGGATTTATCACTTCCTTCATGAGAGTAAGAGCCATGAGGGGCAGTCTCAGGCTCCAATAGTGCCTGTCATATAATACCACTTAAAGATTTAAATAAACAAATGAGTCACAGAGAACAATGTGGAAATCATATCTCTCCAGGAAAAATAAGTCTACTTTTTGCTCTATTACTATTTTGTTAGAGGAATGGTACTTGAAAGAACAATAGGTCTTATTCCCCTTGTGAACTGTATAATCATGTCATGTGTCCTTCTGCCTCCATAGCTTTCCTGATAATATGGAACTGAAGCACTACATAAGTCTTTACATTTTTTTTTAACTCGGTACTCTTTCTTGATCTCTTTTTGAGCCTGAACTGAAATTCAATGAGTGGATGATAACGCGAAGTGAAGTGAAAGTCTTCAGTTGTGTCTGACTCTTTGCAACCCCATAGACTGTAGCCTGCAGGCTCCTCTGTCCGTGGAATTCTCCAGGCAAGAATACTGCAGTGGGTAGCTGTTCCCTTCTCCAGGGGATCTTCCCAACCCGGGGATCAAACCCAGGTTTCCCACATTGCAGGTGGATCGTTTACTGTCTGAGCCACCAGGGAAGCCCAAGAATACTGGAGTGGGTAGCCCATCCTTTCTCCAGGGGATCTTCCTAACGCAAAGTTACCTTTTTCACACTATACTTGATTTATCTTGATGGCTCTTGAATACTGAATCTCTTGATCTGTCTATAGCTTTCCTGGTGGCTCAGATGGTAAAGAATCTGCCTGCAATGCAGGAGACCTGGGTTTGATCCCTGGGTTGGGAAGATCCCCTGGAGGAGGGTATGGCAACTCATTCCAGTATTCTTGCCCGGAGAATCCCCATGGAGACCTGTTTACAGGGGAATAATGTAGATCTGTCTATAGGGGAATAATGTAGAACAGAAGAAAGAGAGTTTTCGTGTAAAGATATTGGTCACAAGACACTCTCTTAGTGAAGCTAAGTTACGTGACCTGAAAAATTTATCTCACGATCTTAAGGTTTTCAGAGTAACATCTGCTTCACAAATCAATGCATGTAGATAATAATAAATTCCCAAGTACTTAACATCTTCTATATGCCAATGTAAGATAACAGAATATGAGTATTGGTCTCTGTCCTTGGTTCCTGGCACAGAACTTCTAAAATCTTTGTAATTTCCTAAGCGATAAGAACACTGGGAACATCTCTTGTTTAATCATTGTCTTTGACCAGGTCCCAGGCTCCTAAAAGCCTTGTAAATTCCTCAGTGACGAGAGCACTAGGAGCATCTTTTGTTCTAGTGGCTCAGAGTGGGCCCCTGGATAGGGCCAGTCCCCAGCAAGAGCAGACCATGATTAGAAGCTTGGGATTATCAGTTCACCCCTCATCCTCCAGAGAGGGCAAAGGGGCTAGAAACAGGAGTTACTGATTGATGGTGCCTGTGTGGGGAAGCCTCCATAAAACCCCAGTGCTAGGGATTTTAGAGAGCTTTCAGGTTGGTAAACACATACAAGGGGAGGGAGGGGCGACACACCTCAACTCCCTGGGGACAAAAGCGCCTACGCTTGTGACTCTGCTAGACCTTGCCCTATGTACTTCTTTCTCTGGCTGTTCATCTGTGTCCTTTATCTCATTTAATCAACTGGTAAACATAAGTGTTTCTCTGAGTTCTGTGATCCATTTCAGCAAATTAATTGAACCCAAGGAAGCCCTCCCAATCTACAGCTGGTTGGTCAGAAGCACAGGTAATCTTGCAACTGGCATCTGAAGTATGTGTGTGTGTATGTGTATGCATGCAGGGGGGCAGGGAGGACAGTGTCAGAATCAAGTTATGCTGTAGGACATCCAGTTGCAGCCACAGAGCATTGCTTGGTATGCGAAAAAACTGAGCTTTTCCCTTTGCAGCGAGATTCTTTGTTAAGTGCTTAGACTATAGTATATAATTTAATTGTCAGCAAAGATTGATGTCATCCAAAGAGTAAATTACAGTGTCTGGCTAATAAGTATGAAATAGGACCAACTTTCATAGCTATTTGCATCTGGCTATGTCAAAATGGCCTTGTCAAAACTAAAGTTACTTTTTTGTTGTTGTTGTTGCTGTTGGGGTGTTCCTGTTTTTAATGCCAGTAACAACAGCAACAACCATCTTAAACCTTTGCCTTTACCATTAATTCCCACTAAAATACAGAGGGCTTTGTCCTTTAATTTCTCTATTATTTGAGATGTTTCACCAGCATGTACTTCTTTTTGAATAAAATAACCACAACAATGATATATCTTAATAATGGTAAGGTTGGCATAATTAGGAAGCCCACAAATAACAGAGTAGACTACTCTGAGTTTTGAAATGGCAAAAACAGTAGCTCCCAATCGTAAACAGTCATATCTAATTATTAAATATACATGCAGCAGTGGGGCTTAGTGGCGAGCTGGGGTGGGCAGGAGGCACAGGGGCTTTGCTCACCATTGGTAGAGGAATGAACACATTTTTAAAAGAGGATGGCTCTTGGATTTCTGTCTCATGTGTTTTGACCAGTCTTTCCAAAATAGCCTTAACAACTATCATGTAAATGCACCATCCTTAAAAAATGTGTTGACTTTTTAGATTTTCCAAGATGCATTTTTTTTTTTTTTTTTGGGAAAATGTGCTAAGGAAGAGCAATTACTCCTCCTGTTCTTTCCCCCCAGTTCTGCTTTCCTTGGTCTGGCCATTAAAAAGACTGGAAAAGAATCTGGTCTGAGAAGACTGCCATTCAAGAACCCAGTGAATTCCATGAGAACAAAGCTTTTAAAAGCCTTTCTAGATATGATCACAAGGGGTAAACGCTTGACTTCAGGCAATAGTTCATAGTTTAGCCACCAGATAAGGTCTACCCTGCCCCCATCCCAATCCAAAAGGTCATAAATTCTTTAGTGTCTTTTTGTGAATCTTCATCACAAGGCTTTGCAAGTAATATGACTCAGTTACACTCTAGAGTCTTCTCTGTAAGAAATCTTCTATCTGCTCATGGTATATGATTCTTCACTCCTCAGAAGTCATGGCAATTTTCAATGAAATTCCCTCTCATCCAGTTGTGTAGAATTTTACTGAGGCCTGTTTGCAATTACAATGCTGAACATGGATAGTTTATCATGCAAATACTAATTTCTGAATAAAAAGAATATGGGAAAGTACCAAGTCTATTGGCCCCAGTAGTCTCTCCCATCACCACTTATGTAAGTCCACATTAATAAGACAACAAACGCTTAAGGAGATGATGGATACTCAGATTATTAACATATCCATGACAAAACAAGCTGATACTAATCTGACATAAATTCTTAATACTCACATCCTGTTTGCTGCTCTCCATCTCTCTGCTATACTAAGAACTGACTCGCCCTCCAATTCTTCTTCAAGGTACTGCTTCCTGTAAATTGTAATTGGTGAGTTATTTATTTGCTTTCTCTACTTAAGCTCCTTAAGAGGTGAGGCTGTAACTTAGCCCCTCAACCCACTGGCACACCAATAAAAAATACTTGTGGAAGAAGCTAAGACCTCATATAATTCTAATGTCTTAGATTAACTCAGTTCTGGGGTCCTCCGCAAAGCTGTTTCCACTTGTTTAGTAGCCAGTGGGAAGAACTTTATCAAGTAAAGGGAGAGAAGGAGGAAAGAGCTGAAGATGGTGAAAATGGGACCTCTGTAATTTAAGGTCATGGCTCTGGCAACCAACTAGCACAATCTCGCTATCAGCAAAAAGAGAAGGGATGAAGTGAATTCACTGTTATAAAATCCTGTGATTTAATGTGGCTTATGCTACCGTATAAGATTATAAAACATTTTAAATAAGCCACCTCCTCAAAGTTTCACCTGAGCCTACACTGCATCAGTGAGCTTCAATGGAGTCAGAAATCAGGATTCGCCTTAACCAGTTAAGTCTGTGTCCTCATCCACCAGCTCTCCTGACTTGAGGGCATAGTTCTGGGGCTCAGCTGAGATGAATGGTGAGGCACTAGTACTGTTTCCTGAGTTTGTTAGGAGGAAGGGGACAACTGGGACAGGCCATCCCTTTGTGCCACAGCTTCCTTATTACACTTTGCTTTTCACTTCTCTCTGCTGCAACCACTGCCTTCCTCCCCACCTCCCAAGCTCCCAAGCTCTCTCTTTTCCTCTGCTAGTTCTCCTCTTCCAGGTCCTCCTCATTTGGGGGAACACACACACACAAAACCTCTACAACACTTCAAACTCAAACAAACATACTTTTCTTTGTATTTGCACTGAATAAGTGAGCCATAATTTCCTATGCAACTTCCAATTTTCATCTTGCAAAAACCGACAAAGTTATCATTTGCAAGGCACTGAAACTCCTGGTAGCTATCTTTCAAGGTCAGCACAATTCCCTTCGCCTGGATGGCTTTTTCCTATGACTCTATCACTTTCTTCAGGTTGGTCAAAAGACAGTTCCTCAGACCCACTTCGTCCCCCTTCTCATTTCTTACTATGTTCTTTGTGAGATTTATCACTGTCTGGTATTTTATTACACATCCACACATTTTCTTGTCTATCCTTTCCCTAGAATATAAGCTCCAGGAGGGCAGGGCCATTGCCCACCTCGTTCATGTGGGGTCTCCAGCACTTGGAGCAGGATTGGGGTTAGGGGAGGCGCGCTCAGGAAAGAAAGAACCAATATTCTCTCTAGTATGCTCAGGCTGCTTGCTCGGTTCTCCAGAGCCCCAGGACCCCTTCTCGCTTAGCCCCGCCCAATTGCGAGTCCCCACCCAACTTCCTTGGGCTCTAAAATCACTGCCCACGGTGATTGCAGCCATGAAATTAAAAGACGTTTACTCCTTGGAAGGAAAGTTATGACCAACATAGTTAGCATATTCAAAAGCAGAGACATTACTTTGCCAACAAAGGTCCATCTAGTCAAGGCTATGGTTTTTCCAGTGGTCATGTATGGATGTGAGAGTTGGACTGTGAAGAAAGCTGAGTGGCGAAGAATTGATGCTTTTGAACTGTGGTGTTGGAGAAGACTCTTGAGAGTCCCTTGGACTACTAGGAGATCCAACTAGTCCATCCTAAAGGAAATCAGTCCCGGGTTTTCTTTGGAAGGACTGATGCTGAAGCTGAACCTCCAATACTTTGGCCACCTCATGCGAAGAACTGACTCATTGGAAAAGACTGATGCTGGGAGGGATTGGGGGCAGGAGGAGAAGGGGACGACAGAGGATGAGATGGCTGGATGGCATCACCGACTTGATGGACATGAGTTTGGGTAAACTCCGGGAGTTGGTGATGGACAGGGAGGCCTGGCATGCTGCGATTTATGGGGTCGCAGAGAGTGGGACACGACTGAGCGACTGAACTGAACTGAACTGAACCCACCTTCACCGGAGCCCAGCTCGGAGGCTAGTCCTCTCGCCTGTCCGCCACTAGGACAGCGCCGCGCGGCCACCGCGCGGACCGGCCAGCTGCGGTTGGGCCCAGCGGCGCCGCTCAACCGCCCATCTCCCGGCCCAGCCACGCCGCTCCGCGGGTCCCAGGCCGCGGAGCCCGGGGTGACAGCGATGCCGCCACCGCGCTTCCGTCCGCCTGGCTGCGCGGCCGTTAGGAGCCCCGCGCCGCCACGAGATGTCCAGGATTCAGTTTTGAACGATCCGTTGATGCGGGAGGAAAACGGGACTCGTTTGTCTGCGAGACGCTGGCACCCACCCGCGGCGTGGGCAGGGGTAGCGCTCGCGGCTTCCCTCAACCGCGGCACCAGCCTGACTTCACCTTCAAGCCAAACGGACCCGCCGGGCCGCCGCCTCCCACCCGGCGCCCCAGGAGTCTTAGCCGAGAGCCCGGAGAAGCCTTTACGGGGAAATGGCGCTGGGCCCCACCATCCTCAGCGCCGCCGTTAACAGGGTGTTAACATTTCTGTTTTAAGAGATACATTTTCCCCAACAACGCCTCTCCGCCCGGGAGGAAGGGCCAGAGATGGGCTGAGAAGATCGAGGGCAATTTCTAATAGTACTTTCGGACCGTAGCTCTTTTCTGATGAAGAGCCCCCAGCTATCTTTCTCTCCGCCTCCCGGAAAGGACTCTTTAAAATTTGGGATTAGGAATAATAAAGGTCATCCTCCATTGCCTCGTGCAAGCTGCCCTGGGAAATGGGAAGGGGCAAGAAAGCGACCCCCTGTTTTGGAGAGATTGTTTTTCCTTCTCCCGCCTACCCAATTTGGAATTGCTTGGAAACTCTTAACAGCATGGCCTTGAGCAAGGGTTGAGTCAATAGTGACAAAAGTTTTTTAAAAGGTCTACACCACATTTCTCAAAAGGGAATATTCCCAGTGAGCAATAAACTCGTGAAAATTGTGCAAGTGAGTTGGTCTTCCAGGATCTTCATTCAACTTATTAAAACCACAGGAAATTCCACTGCACACACACCAGGATGGTTAAAATGAAGGAGGAGGAAAAGGAGAGAGAGGTGGTATTGGTGTTGGTGATGATGGTTGGGTTAAGTTGTGCCTGACTTTTCTTTGGCCCCATGGACTATAGCTCTCCAGGCTCTTCTGTCCATGGGATTTCTCAGGCAAGAATACTGGAGTGAGTTGCCCTCTCCTTTTCCAGGGGATCTTCCTGACCCAGGGATAGAACCTGCATCTCCTGCATTGGCAATGGGGTTCTTTACCACTGAGCCACAGGGAAGCCAATAGTGGAATATTACTTAGCTGTAAAAAAGAATGAAATAAAGTCACTGCAGCAACATGGATGTGCCTGGGGATTATCATATTAAGTGAAGTAAATCAGACCCAAAAAGATAAAATATCATTTATATGTGGAATGTAGGGAAAACAATCATAGAAGTAAACGTATTTATGAAATAGAAATAGACTCACAGACATAGAAAACATGGGCTTCCCTGGGAATCCACCTTGCAATGCAGGAGACACAGGTTTCATTCCTGGTCCAGAAAGATCCTGCACTCCTCGGAGCATCTAGGCAGGTGAGCCAAATCTAGAGAAGGCCCTCGCTGTACCAACAAAGACTCAGCACAGCCAAACATAAATAAATAAATTTTTTTTTAAAAGAACACATGCCTACCTTATGACCCATGATTCTACCCCTAGATATATACTCAACAGAAATGCATGCACATATTCATCAAGAAATAGGTATTAGAATGTTCATCTCAGCAGTATTTGTAACAATGCCAGACTGGAAATAATCCAGGGGTCCACTAACAGGAGAGCGGATAATGACACTGTGGTATATTAACACAATGGAATATTGTGCAGAAGTGAGAGTGAAGGCACTACAGTATACGGATGAACCTCACAAAGTTGAGTGAAGGAAAACTGTCATGCTCCATGCATCCATGGGCTTGAAAATAATTTCCAGCCGTGAGGCAGTATGAGAGGAGAATAGAGTTTATTAGCACAGGAGATGCTGTTAGAACAGCAGGCCAGCTCAAGTGAGAGCTGAAGCTTTTTGTGGGCTAGTAAGCAATTTTTATAGCCTCAAAAAGAAAATTCCTGCTGGAAGAGTGGCATTAGGTGACTGGTTAGGGTACTATAGGGTGAGTATTTTTACCTAACATGGGGTCAGGGAGCAGGCTGGTTTAGATGGGGGGCTCATGGCAACAGCTGCTGTGGGACACACTTTGTTCCACAGAAGACCTTGGTACTGGGGTCCACATCTGTGGCCTTGGTACAAGGCTTTACACCTGTCAACTTGGTACAGGGTACCACAGAAACCAGGTCCAAAAGAGGACATGTTGAATAACTCCATTTATATAAAGCTTCAAAAACAGGCAAAACTAATCTATGGTGTCATAAACTTAAATATGTGGTTACACTTTGAGAGGTTGTAATTAGGAAGGGACACCAGGACTTCGGGGATGTCTCTGGTGATTTCATCTGGGTGCCATTAGCTCTGTAGAAACAAATATCCAACTGAGCATTTTTCCATATGTGTCTCACTTTAAAAATTTTTTTAAATTAAGAAATAAAAAGTCTGAACTATTCTTTGTCCAAGTTCTCTTCTACTCAATTCAACCTACCTTCATTTTATTTTTATTGTCACTATTGCCTTACTGCATACAGCACTAGGAGGCACTGTGGAGCCCTGGAAAGATGTCTCTGCCTCCCAGGAGTTCAGTCTAGGAGGTAGTACAAATAAAAAGTTATTGCTTGGGAGTAGTCTTTGACATTATACGGTTAGGGAAGTCCCCAATAATTACCTTGGAAGAAAGTTTGGGGAAAGAATATGTATCCAAGAACCTATTTGCAGGGCAGGAATAGAAATGCAGACATAGAGAACAGACTTTGGACACAGTGGGGGAAGGAAAAGGAGGGAAGAATTGAGAGAGTAGCATTGAAATACATTATCATATGTAATAGAGGTAGCTAATGGGAAGTATTGGAAGAAAAGCTATGACAAACATGGTCCACTGGAGAAGGGAATGGCAAACACTTCAGTATTCTTGCCTTGAGAACCCCATGAACAGTATGAAAAGGCAAAAGATAGGACACTGAAAGATGAACTCCCTGAGTTGGTAGGTGCCCAATATCCTACTGGAGAAGAGTGGAGAGCTAATTCCAGAAAGAATAAAGAGATGGAGCCAAAGCATAAACAACATCCAATTGTGGATGTGACTGGTGATGGAAGTAAGTCCAATGCTGTAAAGAGCAATATTGCACAGGAACCTGGAATGTTAGGTCCATGAATCAATGTAAATTGAAAGTGGTCAACAGGAGATGGCAAGACTGAACACCAACATTTTAGGAATCAGTGAATTAAAATGGACCAGAATAGGTGAATTTAATTCAGATCACCATTATATCTACTACTGTGGGCAAGAATCCCTTAGAAGAACTGGAGTAGCCCTCGTGGTCAAAATAAGAGTCTGATATGCAGTCCTTAGGTGCAATATAAAAAATGACAGAATGATCTCTGTTCGTGTCCAAGGCAAAACATTCAATAACACAGTAATCCTGGTCTATGTCCCAACCACTAATGCCGAAGAAACAGAAGTTGAATGGTTCTATGAAGACCTACAAGACCATCTAGAAGATTAAAAAAAAAAAAAAACATGTCCTTCTCATTCACAGGGGACTGGAATGCAAAAGTAGGAAGTCAAGTGATACCTGGAGTAACAGGCAAGTTTGGCCTTGTAGTACAAAATGAATCATGGCAAAGGCTAACAGAGTTTTACCAAGAGAACACACTGGTCATAGTAAACACCTTCTTCCAACAACACAAGCGACAACCCTACACATGGACATCACCAGATGGTCAATACTGAAATCAGATTGATTGTATTCTTTGCAGCTTAAGATGGAGACGCTCTATACAGTCAGCAAAAACAAGCTTGGGAGCTGACTGTGGCTCAAATCATGAGCTCCTTATTGCCAAATTCAGACTTAAATTGAAGAAAGTAGGGAAAACCACTAGACCATTCAGGTATGACCTCAATCAAATCCCTTACGATTATACAGTGGATGTGACAAATAAATTCAAGGGATTAGATGTGATAGAGTGCCTGAAGAACCATGGACAGAGGTTCGTGATATTGTACAGGAGGCAGTGATCAAGACCATCCCCAAGAAAAAGAAATGCAAAAAGGCAAAATGATTGTCTGAGGAGGTCTTACAATAGCTGAGAAAAGACAGAAGCTAAAGGCAAAGGAGAAAAGGAAAGCTACACCCATCTGATGCAGAGTTCCAAAGAATAGCAAGGAGAGATAAGAAAGCCTTCCTCAGTGATCAATGCACAGAAATAGAGGAAAACAAAGAATGGGAAAGACTAGAGATCTCTTCAAGAAAATTAATGATAACAAGGGAATATTTCATGCAAAGATGGACACAATAAAGGACAGAAATGGTATGGACCTAACAGGAGCAGAAGGTGTTAAGAAGAGGTGGCAAGAATACACAGAAGAATTACACAAAAAACATCTTAATGACCCAGATAACCACGATGGTGTGATCACTCACCTAGAGCCAGACATCCTGGAATATGAAGTCAAGTGGGCCGTACGAAGCATCAATATGAACAAAGCTAGTGGAGGTGATGGAATTCTAGTTGAGCTCTTTCAAATCCGAAAAGATGATGCTGTGAAAGTGCTGCACTCAATATGCCAGCAAATTTGGAAAACTCAGCAGTGGCCACAGGACTGGAAAAGGTCAGTTTTCATTCCAATCCCAAAGAAAGGCAATACCAAAGAATGTTGAGACTACCACACAATTGCACTCATCTCAGTTCAGTTCAGTTCAGTCGCTCAGTCGTGTCCGACTCTTTGCGACCCCATGAATCCCAGCACACCAGGCCTCCCCGTCCATCCCCAACTCCCGGAGTTCACTCAGACTCACGTCTATCGAGTCAGTGATGCCATTCAGCCATCTCATCCTCTGTCGTCCCCTTCTCCTCCTGCCCCCGATCCCTCCCAGCATCAGAGTCTTTTCCAATGAGTCAACTCTTCGCATGAGGTGTCCAAAGTACTGGAGCTTCAGCTTTAGCATCATTCCTTCCAAAGAAATCCCAGGGCTGATCTCCTTCAGAATGAAGTGTTTGGATCTCCTTGCAGTCCAAGGGACTCTCAAGAGTCGTCTCCAACACCACAGTTCAAAAGCATCAGTTCTTCGGTGCTCAGCTTTCTTTGCAGTCCAACTCTCACATCCATACATGACCACAGGAAAAACCATAGCCTTGACTAGATGGACCTTTGTTGGCAAAGTAACGTCTCTGCTTTTGAATATGCTATCTAGGTTGGTCATAACCTTTCTTCCAAGCACTCATCTCACGCACTAGCAAAGTAATGCTCAAAATTCTCCAAGCCAGGCTTCAACAGTATGTGCACCGTGAACTTCCAGATGTTCAAGCTGGATTTGGAAAAGGCAGAGGAACCATAGATCAAATTGCCAACATCTGTTGGATCATCAAACAAACAAGAGAGTTCCAGAAATACATCTATTTCTGCTTTATTGACTATGCCAAAGCCTTTGACTGTGTGGATCACAACAAACTGTGGAAAATTTTTAAAGAGATGGGAATACCAGAGCATCTTACCTGTTTCCCGAGAAGTCTGTGAGCAGGTCAAGAAGCAACAGTTAGAACCTGACATGGGACAATGGACTGGCTCCAAACTGGGAAAGGAGTATGTCAAGGTTGTATATTGTCACCCTGCTTATTTAACTTATATGCAGAGTACATCATGCAAAATACTGGACTGGATGAAGCACAAACTGGAGTCAAGATTGCTGGGGAAAATATCAATAACTTCAGATATGCAGATGACACCACTCTTACGGCAGAAAGCAAAAAGGAACTAAAGCACCTCTTGATGAAAGTTAAAGAGGAAAGTGAAAAAGTTGGCTTAAAGTTCAACATTCAAAAAACTAAGATCACTGTATCTGGTCCCATCACTTTATGGCAAATAGATGGGAAACAATGGAAACAGTGACAGACTTTATTTTCTTGGGCTCTAAAATCACTGCACATGGTGACTGCAGCCATGAAATTAAAAGATGCTTGCTCCTTGGAAGAAAAGCTATGGCCGACCTAGACAGCATATTAAAAAGCAGAGACATTACTTTGCCAACAAAGGTCCATCTAGTCAAAGCTATGGTTTTTCCAGTAGCCATGTATGGATGTGAAAGTTGGGCCATAAAGAAAGCTGAGCATCGAAGAATTGATACTTTTGAACTGTGGTATTGGAGAAGACTCTTGAGAGTCCCTTGGACTGCAAGGAGATCAAACCAGTTAATTTTAAAGGAAATCAGTCCTGAATATTCATTGGAAGAACTAACGCTGAAGCTTCAATACTTTGGCCACCTGATGAGAAAAGCTGACTCATTTGAAAAGACCCTGATGCTGGGAAAGATTGAAGGTGGGAGGAGAAGGGAATGACAGAGGATGAGATGGTTGGATGGCATCACCGACTTGAAGGACATGAGTTTGAGCAAGCTCCGGGAGTTTGTGATGGGCTGGAAAGCCTGGTGTGCTACAGTGCATGGTGTCGCAAAGAGTCAGACACGACTAAGCGACTGAACTGAACTGATTGGGAAGTATAACCCAGGTAGCTCAACCTGGAGCTCTGTGACATCCCTGAGGAGTGGGATGGTATGGGGTGCGGGGGTGAGGTTCAAGAGGAAGGGGATATATACATACTTACAACTGATTCACGTTGTTGTGTGGCAGAAACCAGTACAGTACTGTAAAGGAATTATCCTCCAATTGAAAATAAACTTTAAAAAATAAATGGAAAAAAAAAGGAATGTGCATCTATTCAGTTTCTAAATTAGAAGAGATCTTAGTGTGTGTGTGCTCAGTTGTGTCCAACACTTTGTAACCCCTTGGCCAGGCTCCTCTGTCCATGGGATTTACCAGACAAGAATACTGGAATGTGTTGCCATTTCCTTCTCCAGGGGATATTTCTGACCCAGGCAGGCATCGAACTTGTGTCTCTTGCACCTCCTGCACTGCAGGCAGATTCTTTACCACTGAGCCATTTAGGAAGCCCCAGAAAGGATCTGAAGAACCTCATAATTTCCTGTAGATAGGGACCAGCATGATCAACTGTCTCAGCTATCCTAGGACTCAGGGGTTTCTCAGGACAGGGGACTTTTAGCACTAAACCCAAGACAGTCTTGGGCAACCTGGATGGGTGGTCACTCTAGCAGGGGCTGAGCCTGTTTCATAGTTGAATTTGTTAATGTTTCTAACACAAAGTCTGGCACATAGGAGATAATTAATAAGCTCAATGGATATCTGTTGAAATGAGGGAAAATGGTAACCTAAGTAAAGGCAACTACTTAGGTGATACTAGTCATTTTGGGAGCAGAAATTGTGGGCAATATGGGTTAGGATCAGGTGGAAGACAATCTTGAATGTCAAGCTGAATAGTACGTATTATAGTTTACTGATAATTGGTATCCACAGAATGTTTTCAAACAAATTGAGTGACATGAAAAAATCTGTTTTTCCTTATTAAATCTGAATCACTGAATGGGACAGTTGTAGAGTCTACAAGTTGAAGTTCAGGTAGAAGTTTATTAGGAGTCCAGATAAAAAGTGAAATAATAGACCTTCAGAACCATTAAGGGATCTAAGAGCTTCACTAACCTAATATGTCTTATTTTTAAATTGGCATTTTCTTATTATAGTAGTTCCCTCTTATTCATAGGGGATACTTTCCAAGACCCTCAGTGAATGCCTTAAACCACAGATTGTACCAAATCCTATATTTCCTATACATATATACACATGACAGTTTAATTTATAAATTACACATATGATACATATATGTAATTACATATAAATTACACATATGATATATATACACCTATGATAAAGTTTAACTTATAAATTAGACACAGTAAGAGATTAACTATAGTAACTATTAATAAAATAGAACAGTGTGACAATATACCATAATGAAAGTTATGTGAATGTACTACTGTGACAATATAGCTGATAAAACAGCAGCTGCTAAGAGACTAACGGGTGGGCAGAGAATTCAGCATGGATTCCTATATACACTGAACAATGGGATGTTTTCTGTCCAGGTGGGGTGGCTTGAGATTTCATGATGCTACTTAGAATGGTGTGCAATTTAAAACTTGTGGACTGATTACTTCTGGAATTTTCCATTTAATATACTTTCAGGCAGAGATTGACCATGGGTAAGTGAAATCTCAGCAAGTGAAACTATAAATAAGAGGTGCTACTGTATATGTTCTTTTTAGAAACTGTTTCTTCCATACCTTTCCTTCCCCTCCTTTCTTAAATGTTAGTATTTATATACAATACTAATGTTAGTTAGCAAGAAATGAAGGCCCAGAAGTAAGGTTCATTCAGCTCGTTTTAAGCAGGACTGGATAAGAAGCTGCTTTTTTTTTTTTTTCTTCCTGGCAAGGGGCAGTGACCTGACACCTGTTGTTGTTATTTAGTCACTAAATTGTGTCTGAATCTTTGTGACTCCATGAACCACAGCACGGCAGTCTTCCCTGTCCTTCACTATTTTTGAGAGTTTGCTCAAACTCACGTCCATTGAGTTAGCGATGCCATCCAACCATCTCATCCTCTGTTGCCTGCTTCTCCACCTGTCTTCAGTCTTTCCCAGCATCAGGGTCTTTTCCAGTGGGTCGGCTCTTTGCATCAGCTGGCCCAAGTATTGGAGCTTCAGTTTCAGTATCAGTTCTTCCAGTGAATATTCAGGGTTGAGTTTTTAGGATTGACTAGTTTGACCTCTTTGCTGTTCAAGGGACTCTCTAGTCTTCTCCAGCACCACAGTTCACAAGCATCAGCTCTTCAGTGCTCAGCTTTCTTTATAGTCCAACTCTCACATCCATACATGACTACTGGAAAAAACCATAGCTTTGACTAGACGGACCCTTGTTGGCAAAGCGATGTCTCTGCCTGTCAGTATCTAGGTCTGTCATAGCTTTTCTTCCAAGGAGCAAGTGTCTTTTAATTTCATAGATACAGTCTGTGTCGCCTGCATCAGCAGACAGATTCTTTACCACCGAGCCATCTTGTAAGCCTGACCTTACACTACTTCAGTGCTTTCATAGACTGCCACACTCGGACAAGGTGTTCACTGAGAAAGACAACCTACTGTTTTTCTTGAAGTTACATTTATCTAGTTCTTAAATTCTGTGAATGTAACCTTCCCACTTTTTTGGTGTAAAAAAGTATTACTTCTCTTATAAAATGATGGTCATAGTAGATCGCAGTTGGTAACGTCTTTCTTCAACAAGTCCTCTGCATCCCCTTATTGGTTTGTAAAATGAAAAAATCTTAAACTTCTGCTTCACTCATGCTGTTTCTGGCTCAGATTTTACATGTAGATACACATACATTTGTGATGGATATGACTGACCCATATTCTGTCTCCTTTGCATACAACTTCCTGTACTGCAGAGGCTAGAAAACCCACAACTATACATCCCAGATTTTTTTGCCACTAGGATTCTGTTTCTAAATTATGATCTATCTGTAGTCAGCACATCCAAGAGACTTGAAAAGTAGAAGTGAGGTAGGAGCCACCTCCTGGCTGCTTTGGCGCTTGCTGCTGGCCAGCATGATTGTGAGGTGCTAGGCTTTTGGCAGTAGTGTTCCGCATCCATGCAGTAGCTCTTGGCCACTGAAGGCTTTGAGGCAGTGTTAGCAACACGGCCTTCTGGATCACAGCCAGAGCATTGTGTTCTTGAATTCAACAGTTTCAGCAATAAAGCTTTGCTTTTTAAAAATATTTATTTATACAAAGAGTCAGACAGGACTGAGTGACTAACACTTTCACTTTCACTTAGTTATTTGCCTGTGCTAGGTCTTTGATGTCACATGTGGGATCTAGTTTTCTGACCAGAGATTGGACCTGGGCCCCCTGAAATGTGAGTACAGAGTCTTAGCCACTGGACCACCAGGAAAGTCCCAGCAATAAGTTGTGGTTCCTCACCTTTCTTTTTCTTTTCTTTTCTTTTTTAAAAGGCTGTGCTGGGTCTTTGTTGCTGCATGACTTTTCTCTAGTTGCGATGAGTGGGGGCTACTCTCTAGTTGCGGCTTCTCTTGTTCTGAAGCACGGGCTCCAGAGTGAGTGGGCTTCAGTAATTGCTGCAGGTGGGCTCAGTAGTTGCAGCTCCCGGGTTCTAGAGTACAGCCTCAGTAGTTGTGGTCCACAGGCTTAGTTGCTCTGGGGCATGCAGGATCCTCCTGGATCAGGGATCGAACCCACGTCTCCTGCATTGGCAGGCAGATTGTTTACCACTGAGCCACTCAGGAAGCCTGATTGCTCAGCTTTCTGAAGCTCCCCTTCCTTGAGTGTGTTTAGTAATCCCATTCTAGGAGCCATTTCTGGGAAACAGCAGAGACTCTGCTCCTTCAGTTCTTCAAATGATTTTGTAAGCATGCATGTCCCTGTATTAAGGTATTTTCTGCTTAAAATAAAAGTGGTTTCTGTTTACTGCAAATAACCCTGACAGATACAACACTTGACTGAGCAGTAAGTCCACTGTTTCTTCTGTACTTCCCCTACTTGCCCCTCCTCATTCTCTGCCTTCCCTTTCCCTCTTCTTTCTATAATCCCAAATGCAGTATAACCTAGTGTCTTCATTCTTGGTCTTTTGAGGCCCTGTAGCTGTTTCTTGAGCCTCCAGATAAAAAGAAACCCACGATGGGCTTCCCTGGTGGCTCTGTGGTAAAGAATCCACCTGCCAATGCTGGAGACATGGGTTCAGTCCCTGAGTCAGGAAGACCTCATATGCGGGGGAGCAACTAAGCCAGTGTGCCCCAACGACTGAGCCCACGTGTTGCAACTACTGAAGCCCAGGTGTCCTAGAGCCCAGGCTTGGAAACAAAAGAAGCCATCAAATCGAGAAGCCTCCGCACCACAATTAGAGAGTAGACCCTGCTCACTGCAACTTGAGAAAAGCCCTCGTAGAAATGAAGAGCCAGCACAGTCAAACATAAATAAATGAATAAATTTTTTAAAAAAGAAAGTAACTCATGATCACAGTATTTCACAAGGTGGGTGGAGGTGGGAGCAGCTAGTCTCCTAGAGGTTGAGGTTTTCCCTGACACCCGAGAGGCTATCTGACCCAGTGTCTCAGGTTCTCAATCAAGATGCCAATGGTTTATCTTTACTCGCTGGAGGGCTTGGGTCTGTGATGAGGAACAATAGCAGTTTATTCCTTGGATTCGAGGTCCCCTGAGACACAATTTCTAGTTTGACTCATTGGGTATCATCATTGGGAAAGTGACAGTGCTTTACGTGTATGAATTATTAACCTAAAACTAATATGTTTCCATATTCTTTTAATATTTCTAGGAACAAAACGCTTTTCTCTCATAAACACAATTTTTTTTGAAGGTTTAAGGTGTTTTCATTGATTGGAATTGTTTACAGAGTAATCATTCCATCATACCTATAATATACAGTCATGATCAAATATCTGATACTAAAGTAACTTACTGATAAATTCTAATATTGAACACAGAGTAGTTCCATTTCTATTAACAATAAAAAAAAACAAAGTCACTGAGTTTATCTCGGAAAATTTAAACTCTGGCCATTATTTTACAAGTTGGGAATCTGAGTAATCCAACTTTGAGATGACTTTCTCACTGTAGAAGTTTGCTCTGTTGGTGGACGTTTGTTTCGGGATTTCCTCTTGTCTCAAGCCATTCTTGCAAATGACGCACTTTGGGGACGGGACCTTTCAATCGCCCTTGCCCTGTGCCTTGGTCAGTGTTCTGGACCTGGCCTCTCAATCCCAGCTTTTTACCCTCCGCCTGCCTATATTTGCAGAAGAACACTCCTTGCGCCTTCCCCAGTGTTTCCTAATCCACTGATACCAGCGTGTCCTCTTCTGCCATGCTGATGCTCAGCCCTCCTCATCGTCCTCCTCTCATGCAGCCAGGACTGCCTCTGCAACCACTGTGCCAACGGTTCTCCCAGGTGCGCAATCTCTGTGCCCAGAAAGCTTAGACAAACAATTCTCCAAAAACTTTTTAAAAGCCCCTTCCTTCCTTGTCCCACCCCTACTGCCACCTTGCTATAAGCAACATATAACAATACTTTATTATGCTAGAATTGTGTATAGCCTATAATTTTCCCATGGTACTCTTACTATTGCAAATACAGCTGCCTCTTGTTCCTTCTCCTATTTTTAAACTATGGCCATAGTGATACTGAAAGGCCAATATGATAGACTCCCTTGTAAACTATCTGGCCTAGGATATCCTGGAGAATCATAAAAAGATGGGATCACCTTGGACAAACAGAATGTACCTGTTACTGAATCTTGACCCAGAGCCCTTGCAGGCTCTGCAGTGGGGATAGCTGTACTAATGGGAAGTCCTCACACTGGTCCCTCAATTTCCAAAGCACAATATTTAAAGCATTGCTGAAATTTAGCTCTAAGAAAATGTCTGGACTAGGGAAAAAAATAAAAATGGTCTATTAATGCTGGGAAGCAAAGGAATTGCATAATTTACAGTATAGATGACATCTCTCAATTCAAATAGTTCTTCCTACCCTGGAATTGCTGACTGTAGGTTAAACATCTTATTTTTCATTCACTGGATGTAGAGATATCTTTTCACTAACACCATATATCTTTTCAATATTTTTAGGAAGTTACCTTAAGGGGAAATCTGCTTCCGAATTTTAAACACCTCAGGGTGTTAAGGAGAAAATGGCAGCATTTTCACTGGTAGCTTTTCACAGGTAGGTAGCTTCTCCCAGGTAGATTCAGGGAGTAGACTTATCTTTCAATTTATGGCTGGAACAATCCAGGTGGTAAGTGTGAAACATTTTTCCAGGATCATAAAACTCATCACTGCAGCTCAGTCACTCAGTCGTGTTTGACTCTTTGCAGTCCCATGGACTGCACCACACCAGGCTTCCCTGTCCATCACCAACTCCCAGAGCTTGCTCAAACTCATGTCCATCGAGTCTGTGATGCCATCCAGTCATCTCTGTGGTCCCCTTCTCCTCCTACCTTCAATTTTTCCCAGCATCAGGGTCTTTTTCAATGAGTCAGTTCTTTGCATCAGGTGGTCAAAGTATTGGAGTTTCAGCTTCAGCCCTTCCAATGAATATTCTGGACTGACTGGCATAGATACCTTTAAAAACATATTTCAATGTCTGCAATATTTAGAATGTGTGCCACATACTTTGTAAACGTCTTATTTTGTTTGGGTTCACAACTTGCTATGTATGAGATACTGCTAGGCACCGGATATGCAACGATGCATAAAATACATTCCATATCCTAGGAGAAGGGGACGACAGAGGATGAGATGGTTGGGTGGCATCACCAACTCGATGGACGGGAGTTTGAGCAGGCTCCGGGGGTTGGTGATAGCCAGGGAAGCCTGGCGTGCTGCAGTCCATGGGGACGCAACGAGTCGGACACAACTGAGCGACTGTACTGATCCAAGTAGGTTTCTGTAATTTGATCAATGTCCTTTCTTCAGACAAACTTTTATAGTTTCCTTCACCTCTACCCAGCCTCTCCCATTATTTTGTGAATGGTTTCTTTAGGAACCCACCTGCTTGGATCCTGTCATCCAGTCAGTCCTTAGCTTTCTAGACAAGAACCTCGGTTTCCCCATCCTTCCCCAAAGGCATGGTTAAACTCCACGTGTTTCCTTTCCTCCGTCTCATTCATTCTTTTGGGTAATATAAGTAAATGGGAAGTCTGGGACCAGAGGCTCATACGAATTTAACTATTACGTGTATTCCAGAAAACCACGGTACCCGCCGACTTCGCTGAGTAAACAGGAAACTATCGATCCCACGCAGGAAATGACCTTATTTGAGGGCAAGGAAGGTTTCGCAAATTTCCCTTTCCCTTCAGCTCCCTACTAAACTCATTTCCGGGTTTCAATCCATTTGGTCCTTCACCACAACAGCCGACTCCATCTAGCTCTTCCCAGTCCCAGCCTAGACAGCGTCCCGAGAGTGTGGCCAATTGGCCCTTCCCTTTAGTGGACATTTTCATGCCTTGTTTTACATCACTACGAATCTCAACCAATCAGTAGTTGGGATGGGAGGTACCAAAATAAACTTCACTTCCTTCCCAAACAGCCGCCCCGCGCTTGCGTCATCCTGATAGATTACTTGTGCAGCCAACCAGCAAGCAGCCTTGGGCCCGGCCTACCTTAAACCCAATCAATTAAAATGAAGACGGGGAATTGGGCGGAGAATGGAAAACTTGCCCCCACTTTTGGAAATGGTTTGAAGGAGACGCGTACGGACCTCCTAAACTTAGAATTTGTGACCCGTTTTGCCTACTGTATGTCTCAGACGCCCCAGGTCTGTCTCCCCTCGGCCGCACCCCAAGATGAGCCCTCCACCCCTCGTGTCAGTAGAACACGTTCCCATCCCGAGTCTTCAGGAAAAGGACCAAACCCCAAAGGGCCGAGCTGTCCTTGCTCCTCCCCGCGCCGCAGAGCAGGAGGAAGGAGAGACCCCGCAGACTCCCGCGCCAATCTTTCCATTCAGTGCGTCTCTCCTCCCTTCCCCACGTTCCCGGGTCGGAGCTGACACGGGAGTGGGAGGAGCCGACGGCAAGCAGGGTTGGCGGAGATGCTAACGCTTCTTAAGGTGGCGCCGAGCTGTGAGGTGCTTGGGCCTCCAAGCGGCTGGGATGTGACGTCCTCCTGCCTCCCAACTTCGCTTCCCATGCAGTTTCTCATCTCTGGTCCCCTCACCTTAAGCCTGATTTTATTTTCAGAAAGAATAAACAGGTTAGGTAGAGAATATAAACGAATGAAACTTACAACAATAAAGTTATGTAAAAGAAATCCAAACCATGGAGAGAACTTTTACGAGTAATCTTATCTTCTGTATTCTATTCTTTTCTCCCTGAGAGTTCCTTTTAAAGTAGCGGCTAGATGTGCAAATGTGGGCTCCAATTTTGTCTGATAAATATTTCTAAGTGAATCATTTGTGTGTTTGCTTTTTGTCTCCCCACTAGATCTGACGGCAATCTCTAAAGGAAGCAAGAGCCGGTTCCTTAGTGACTGTGGGTTACCGCCTACTACTCTTACGGAGGGTCCCCTGGAAGCTGAAAGAGCGGAGGTGGTATATTGGGCGTCCTGCCAGTCTTGCCTCTAATTCAGTCTTATCATTTGTAAAGTGGGAATAATAATAGCTACCATATACGTTCAGTGTGAGTAATAAAAGACTTCATGTAAATAAAAACACATTGTGATCTGAAAGGTTTAAACAAACATCAGATAAAATTACAAATATAAAGCATACAGTAAATATTTACAAGGACTTCCCTAGTGGCTCAATCGGTAAAAGAATCCCCCTGCAATGCGGGAGGCCTGGGTTGGGAAGATCCCCTGGAGGAGGTCATGGCAACCTATTCTAGTATTCTTGCCCAGAGAATCCCATTGACAGAGGAGCCTGGCGGGGTGCAGTCCATGGGATCCCAAAGAGCTGGACACGACTGAGCTACTAAGCACAAGCAAATTTTGACAGTCGTTCGATAGCTTTTTAAACAGTATTAAAAAACTCTTGATCTTGTAAAATTTCAAACACATGCAGAAGTAGAATAGTATTAAAAACAGATGCATGAAAAAAAGCCCATGTTGTCATAAGCAACATAGGGCTAGTTTCTTATTTATACCTCTTTGGTTTATCACTTGATTATTTTGAAGCAAATTTCAGGCATTCCATGACTAAATTCTTTAGTATGAATCTTAAAAAGAGAAAGATCTTTAAAAATAATAATAGCATAATTCTTTAACATATCTAAAATATAATAATTATTTTATATCACCAAAGTCAGGATTGAAATTTTGATTGAGAAATTGGTGTCTTTCCCAGTTCCTTTGTTCAAATCAGGATCCCCTGAAATGTCCATATATTGTATTTGACAGGTGTGTCGTGTCTCTTGATCTGTATACATTGCATTTGGTTGCTGTGTCTTTTAAGCCTCTTTCAACTTCTAGGTTCCTCTTCCTCCATGCTGGTATCTAAGTGCCTCCTGTGAATCACAGTCCCTCCCCAGCACTATGAAGTAGGTGATATTATGATCCCCATTTTACTGATGAGGAAACTGACTACCAGAGCAGTTAAATGACTTAAGTTCTCAGTTATTGAGTGTCAAAGCTGGGATTTGAATACATGAATTTTAGCCACTATACCATGTTTCATGTAATATACAAGTGTTTCATAAATGCTTCCAAAATATGTATTGTGGTATATTGGTCACCAATATTAGAAGAAGCATTTTGCTCAAGGTAGAATAGCACACATGAATAATTAGATACTAGGTTCTATTATTGAGAAGGGTGGATCCTTTACATTTTGATTCTGTTCCATATCACCTTCCTTAATAGAAAGTAAATGGAGAATGAATGCAAGTGCTTCTTCCTGTCTCCGGGGGAAAAACAAAACAAAACTAGCTTTTCAGGTTCTTTTTTTATTAAAAAAAAAAAACACACATAAAACCCATACAAACAGTAATTATAGTGGAAAATGAGAAATTATAATAATCTTTAAGCTTACATTTTGGGTGTATATCCATCTATGTGTGTGTGTATGTGTACATACACAAATATATACATACATATATATTACAAAAATCACCTACATAGTCATACAAACTTTTTTTAACATGATATTCTCACTGGAAAATATTTAGATGTATGAAAAAAATTAGTTCTTTAAAATAATAACATGACTATTGCAAAATAGCTAAAGATATAAGAATTAAAACAATTACTCACTAATTCTACATTCCAGAGTTAAATATATTTACTCATTTAAAAGCTAAGTGTAGTATTCTATTATATAGCAGTACCATAAGATATTTAACAGTTGCCTTATTATAGATGTGTAGCTAATTTCCTACAGCTGTATATAATGCTGCAGCAAATATCTTGTATACATCAAATAATTTCTTGACCTTTTTACTTTTCTCAGTTTCTAGGAAGAGAGATTCTAAGCCTTCCCTAACTCTCACTTTTAGTACTTTGACCGCTCTGCCCCTGATCCTCAAATTTCATATACCTAAAAAAAAGTCAAAAAGGATTGAAAAAAGAAACATAACAAAACCTGTAACACAAGTAAGAAACATCTGATGCCAAATTATCTGTGTGTGGGAGAATGAATCAATGTTTCAAAGAGGAGAGAAAAATACAATTTTAATTCTGGATGTTGGAAGAGAGGAAAGGAAGAGAAGGCTCAGCTGGAATTGACTGCCTTTAATTACAATGAAAGGAATGACTTTTAATTCTGACAGCTCAGTAAAATGGGATAGAAGAATCATTTGGATTTTGAATTTGTTAATTTAAGTCCTGATTTTGCATTTTACTAATAATTTGAACTCAGACACAATCTATGGCTCTACTTCAGCTTTCTCATCTGTAAAATAGGCTTAATAATAGTGCCTTATGGGATTGGGAAGAATTAAATGTGATAATACATGCATAGCTCAATCAATGCCTGGCACATTGTAAATATAATATAAAATACAGTATTATATACTTAACCAGAAGAGGAAAAAAAACTTTAATATCTAAATACGAAATGTAGTGATCAAGCTGTAATCCTGAGTATTCTGCCTTTTTATTTTTTGAGCAATTAAAATATTTCACGGATAATATTGTTTTCTCCTTATTTAACAGAAAGTAGAGTAGTTTGAGAAAAGTTCAAGAGGCCAGATGATGAAACACATCAGAAGAGTTTGCAGAAGAATAACATGAGTTCAAGAGGAAAAATGGAGGTAGTCATCTGGTGGTGTTTTCTGTCTTTGGGTGGGGATTATTCTGTTAAGGGCAGAGGATATGAACATTCTATACTGTGACCCGGATAAGATATGTTATAGAATTGCCAAGTGAACTGAACAATATTCTTTACACATTTATGTACAGTGGTTTAAAAAGCATTTCCACGTAAATGAGATCATTAGATTCTTGCAGGAGCCTTATTGGGTGGGTAAGGCGAGTATAAGGACCTCCTCTTCGCCGCCCAGGATGCCATAGAACTTGGCCTTGCACAAGTTTAGATTCTCCTAGATTTTCCGATGTTTGGTGCAGAGTTTCCTCGGTTGTACGGTCATTGATCGCCTTCTACATTCAGTCGTTCAACAAGCATTTACTGAACTCTGGGATGGTATCAGTGTAATATACTAACTTCGGCCCAATCCCATACCCCTTTAAAAGCTATTCAGGGAAAAAAGGAAACCTATCAAAGGCATTCCTGGGAAAACCTATGTTCATCTATGTATGGAAAACAATGAACTAAAAAAAAAAAGAAAAATCAGTATGGCAGAATTAGCGTGGAACTGAAATTGACAGTTCCTGCGGCGCAAACGAGGGACTCTCCCGACAGACAGCAGTGGGTGTCGTCTCGGGCGGATGGCGAGCTGCACAGGATCCAGTGGCGGCCGGAGGGGCGCGCGTCCCCAGGGCCGCGGGCGGCGCGCGTCGGTTCTCCCCGGGAGCTCGGGGGGCGGCGGTGCGGCTCACCGGGCGCAGCGCACCCAAGGCTCTGCGCCGCCCGCTCCTCCTTAACCCGCGCGGGGAGGCGGCGGCGGCGGCGGCCCGGCGGGCGGGGGCGGGGGAGGGGCGCCGAGCGCGGCGCGGAGGCCGGGGAGGAGCCGGGGCCTGCAGCGGAGCCGCGCCGAGCCCGAGCCCCGGCCGAGCCCTGACACCTTCCGTCCGCCGCCTGGCTCCCCGGGGGAGTCCGGACTGGCCGGAGCCCGAGCGGCGGCGGCGCGGGGAGTTCCACGCGCCGGCGGGAGCAGAGCGGACGCGAACGGGACGAGAGGAGGCGCGGCCGCCGCAGGGACGCGCGTCCAGAGCCGCGGCCTCCCGGCCCCGGCTGCCCAGGCCAGCTCCGGGAGAGCGGGGAGCAAGCAAACCCCACCCTCGGTGGCGCCCCGGGAGCGGAGGCGGGAGGGGGACGGGAGAAGACCCTTCGCGCCCTGGCGAGGGACCGAGGAGACCCCGCTAGGGGGCGAGTCTTTCCTTCCTAGAGGCGAGGAGGATCCCCGCACCGTCCCGGGAATGGAGCCCCCAAAGTAGAGGGGTGATCCTTACCGAGGAAGCGAGTGAGCAGCCCCGCGTGCCTCCACTCCTGCCAACACACACTCCGCAGTTCTGGACTTTGGGGGGGGGCGGAGAGAAGGGGGTATGCCTCTGGAGTAGGCACCCTGCCGCCCAGCCCGTGCTCACGGGGGCGAGGACTGCTCACGTTCAGAAGCAGAGGACACCCCAGGGAGAGAAGACGACTCGGCTTCCAGGCTTCCAGGAGAGGGGAAGAAGTCCCCCCAACTTCCCTGTACCCGGACGGTGGAACAGGGCAAAGCCTCCGATCCGATCCGATCTCCAGCCGACAGAAAGAGCCCTCTACTCCCGACAGATTCAGTTTGGGGGGGAGGGGGACTCCCCCAAGGGGGAGGAGACAACTCCGCGTTGGACGAGGCTCCTCCCCTCCTCCCCAGGGTCGCCGGCCGAGTGTGGGGGGTGTGCCACCTTCCCCAGGTGGGACCTCCTTCTCCTCCCCCTCGCCCTCCCTCCACTCCTCATCCTCGGGGGACCCAGTTCCCCTCCCCAGCTTGGGAGGCTCAGCCAAGAACGGGAAGAGCCACTGAGGATGAGGCTCTGCATCTGCCTTTGAAGAGAGGGGTCCCTCCAACCCCAGACTCCAGTACCAGGTGGTCCCCGCCCTCTGCTGCAGCTGACGTGGAGACAGGTTAGTGCTTTCTTTCATCTTTTGTCTTCTTTAGGCACTAGTGGGTGTAGGGGGCCTGAGATGGTGCCTCTTGGGTTTCATTACTGGGATGGTAAAGCAACAACTCAGAGACTTCTGGGAAATGTGTTCTGAAGCTACTGGATTCAAACCCTCATCTTGCTGCAGAGGCTATGAGAAATGGGTTTCTTAGTGTTGGGGGGACTGATGGGATGGGGTTCATTGGAGGTCCCTAGGGAAATGTTTGTTTTCATGCCAAGGGCAAGGGACATCAGAAAACCTCTGCATCTCCAGCACTCCATCCATACGGTGTCATGATGAGACACACCCCAATCGGACTGCCACACCACCCTCCATCCTTGGGCCTTGTCACACCGAGAACGGGCTCTCACTGAAGTCATGGTGGCATCTTGTGGCCTGGCCTTGTCTGGGGCTTCCATTGGTATTACATTTTCTTACCTGTAACCCTAGGTCATTTAACGTCCACCAGAGCTGTTCTCCAGCCCACGGTGATTACTGCTCCCTTTATAAGAAAAGCGGTCTGTCTCCACTCACTCTGCTTCCCAGCCTCCCCTTATGACATCTCCATTCCTGGCTGGAAGCATAACATCCACAGGGAAAATGGAGATCCCATGTCCCAAGGCAAGAAAAAAGTCTGCAGGGAATGCCAGCTTCTGGGTTGAAGTTTGTCCCTAATGCTGGCTGGGTCCCACTGTCCCAGTGCCCGACACTGCTCCTGTCCTTTGCTGACAGTTCCCCAGGAAAAGGCAGACCCTGGAGAGGAGGAGGAGAGGGGTGATGCTCAGCCTACTTCCAGTCTTCCATGGAAATAAGCTGACTGCCAGGGAGATTTGACCCCCAAGGAATTTCTTTTCAGAAAATCACCTGATAGCCTCATCCTATCTCTTCCTGTTTCGTGTGCAAGTTCTGGGTCTCTGGAACCTTGAATGTATGTTATCTTTCATAGGAAAATAGCAAGAACCATCAAAGCCCAGGATCTTCAGAAAAGGCAAGAAAAAGGTGCCAGGACATCCTTCTGGTGGAGTCTGGGCTGTGGGTTTAGTAGCGCTCTGCCTGTCAACCTGGGGTCCCCAGCTAGGTGCTTGTGTTTCTGCCTCACCACTAGGAAATACTTGTCTTCGGTAAGGAGCATTAGACCCCACAGCGAATCCAAGTGAGAGGCTTCATCTTTCTTTTTTTCCTCTCTCTTTCATTTTTATTTATTTATTTGGCTGCTCTGGGGCTTAGTTGCAGCATGTGGGATCTAGTTTCCAGACCAGGGATTCAACCCAGGCCCCCTGTATAGAGAGCACAAAGTCTTAGCCATGGGACCACCAGGGAAGTCCCAGGATGCTTCATCTTTTATTTGGGCTTTTATGTTTCCTCCTTTGTCTGGCCATTGGGTGAACTGCCTGGATCTCTAAGTACATCTGCTGTGTCCTGGAAGCTACCTGTTGGTCGTGGTCCATGAGTTAGGGCTGTAATCTGGGTTTGTGGGGCTGTGCTGTAAAACAACGTGCGTCTGTTTCTTACTTCACATGGACATGGCTCTGTCCCCATCATGCGCCCCATGAGGGCTGCAAGGCCAAGTCTATGTGCTTTTCAGAATAGGCTCCAGTTACCGAGAATTGTGTGTTTCTGGTAGGCCGCTTAAAACAGGTGCGCCTGTGCAGGGAAGTGGGGAGAATGCTGGTAAGGATGCCCAGCTGGGAGGACGGGGTTGGCCTGCCCCAGCCAGTGGGAGCCCTCTTGAGTGGCTGCAGCCCGATCTCTGGCTGGGACCACTTCTGCTAGGACTGATAGAGAGCGTCAGCTCTGACATCTCTGGTCTAATAAGCATGAGGATCCTCGGCTGTTTACTCTAGAACTCCCTCCCCCATTTTTGTTTGAAAAGAACCGGCTCTGGAGAACAGCCTATTTCCCACAAAGCACTTTACCAAATGCCAGAAGGCTACTTGTTGAATGGCCCAGAGCCAACGGGACCAGAGCATGTCCAGGTGACCCACTGCCACATAGCCTAAGCGGCCGTGCTGGGACTGAGTCTCCCTGAGTCTCCTTGCCTCCGTGGAATCAGTTAGGGTTCCAATAGACAGCTATTGGGTTGGATTAACTATGACTTGGTGCTATTTTCCAGATCACATCTTATGACTCGACCTAGTGCCCCGTGGAAAATAAGAGATGATATTCCCCCATTTCTTCATCCTTGGGAGTTTACTAGTCCTGGCACTGGTCAGTCCTTAGGAGGGTGACACTCTCCGAAAAAGAAAGTTTGAGATTCTGACATCCTGAAAACTGTTGTGAACTCATTGTAGGTTTTCTACTTCTTCCAGGCCTACCTGTATGGTCTGTCCATTTTTCTAATTTTCAATATCTATTATTCTCTCTCTCTTTTTTCTTATTCAGAAATAGTCATTGCTACACTTATATAACACTCACTAAGTGCTTTAAAAATTTTAACTCAAGGTAATCCTCCCAACAACCCTATGTATATACAAGTTATCATCTGCATTTTCCAATGAAGAAACTGCAACACAGAGAGGTTAAGCAACTTGCCTGAGGTTGCACAGCCAGTAGGTAAGCTGTGGTGCCAGGACTGAAACCCAGACAGTCGGGCTGGTAATCAGCAAGGTGGCAAACTTAGCCACTGCTCTGTTAGTTTCTGCATTAGGTACAGAGCAGGAAGTTATCATTCCTTAATGTCTGACCTTGGCACTGTACAGAGAACAATGACTGGCCTTTCAGAGAAAATGGGAAGAAAACTGTGCCTGTTATCTGGGGTCTTACACGTCTCACCTGGGATAAGTCTTCCCCTCCACCAGAATGGCTTTCTGTTTTTCTCTCTCTCCCAGTAGTGTAGTCTTCGTTAGACGTTCCATGGATGTGATGGAGCCTGCCCTTTGGCTGCCTTTCCCAGTTTCTATGGGTATTTCCTTTCAGTCTTCCAGCTTGCAGAGAAGAATGCAGCCTGACTCAGGTTCTGCCCCAGCCCTGTGGCACAAGGCCCACCTGGAGAGAGAGGTCTGGGTAACTGGGTTGGTTGGACTGAGAAATGGAAGTACCTTTTGGGTACCTTTCTAATAATAGCCCCAAACACTAGCCTGGTGCCATTATTTTGGGGGAATGTGGAATGTACGGCAGCCACCAGCTCTTTAAGCTTCATTCATGTCCCTCTAGGAATGAAGCTTTGACAGTGTTTATGATGGCGTCCCTTTTATTGAAGACGGAAACTGAGGCAGGAAGGCTTCAGGGAGCAAGGGGTGGTTAGGGAGACTCAGCGCGTAGGTGTCAAGGTTCATAATAGAACCAGGGAACCTCATTCTCTGAGGTTCTACACGCTGGGCTGCCCTTCAAAAATAGGGAAGTGCTGGGGGTAAGGAAGTGGGATGGGTTTAGGGAGAATGGTGCTGAGAAATCAGGAGGATCTTTTGCTGTAAGTGGCTTGTAGCTGGTAAGATTGGAAGATATTTTGAGTGCTGGGGCGGTAGCTCGAGGGCTGGCTAGGAGGGTGCTGGAGAAAGGTTAAATTTAACCTCAGTGTCCTAACCTGGTGCTGGGGAAAGGCTAGGGAAGGGCACAGAACCAGCAAAAGGCTGAGGGCACTTCCCTTTACGGAATTCACAGTGATTGGCACCTGCCAAGTGGGTTCTGTAAACTGCTTTGATTGTATACTCCTGTCCCTCCCTAGCCAGTGTTGGGAGGGTTGCAAATGAAATGTCCCCTGAAAGCTTCTGTGTTCTTTCCTTCTATTATTTTTATTTCTGGCTGGGCAGGGTCTTCAGTGCTTTGCGTGGGCTTTTTCTCTAGTTGCACTGAGTGGAGGCTACTCTTGGCTACAGAGGCATGCCCCCGGCCTCTCACTGTAGTGGCCCTCCTGTCGCAGAGCACTGGCTGCAGTAGTTGTGGCTCACAGGCTCTAGAATGAGGGCTCAGTAGTTGTGGTTCATGGACCCAGCTGCTCCATGGCATGTGGAATCTCTTCCCAGATCAGGGATCGAACCTGTGTCCCCAGTGGTGGCAGGTAGACTCTTATTCACTGTGCTTCCAGGGAAGCCCCTGCTGTGTTCTTAAGGTGAAACTTCCCAGGATCTTTAGCAGGAGATAATAGGGTAAAATTTCCTTAGAAACCCAGGAGAACCCTGGTCATTGTGAACCTACTCATTGCCATGTTCCCGTTCAGCTGGGCTAACGTAGCTCCAGAACCAGATGGCTGTGGAATGCACCCTTCTTTACCCCAGTAGCTGCTCTGCTCTGCCTTAGTAAATTGGGAGCTCTGAGGCTTCCTGGAATGATTCAGTGTCCCTGTTAGTCTCCAAGTTTCCACGGTTTTAGAGCAAAATGTTGGTGGTGGGATGGGAAAGGAGGATGGTGAGGAGAGGAGCTAAGGATAAAGGGGAATCCCCTTCGCGAAGCTATTTATAAACCTGGGTTGCTGTTGGGTCTCACGCTGCCCAGGCCCCCGAGGCACTAAGGTGTTTCCTTGAGTACAGAGTGGGCGGAGTTGATGTGTTGCTGGTGAGGAGCTCCAGGACGTGCACACGCATGCAGAGATTGTGTGGGTGGGGAACTGAGAGATTAGGGGATGAGTGAGCTTGCTGACCCTTGGGAGAAAGTCTCCAGGCCAGGGGAGTTATGAACTAGGAGAGTGAGCCGATAGCCGGAGGCAGGAGACTGGGCCCACGCCTGCGACTGAGCTTCTAACTACAGTGTGTGGATTTGCGTGTAGTTGTCTGTAACGCTGGTGCACATTATGTGAGTGATTATGTGATTTAGGCGTTACACACCCAATATGTTTTCTGTCCAGGATTCTGAGACTTGTTAGCCTTGGCTCCTCAAGAGTGATTACCCCTTCAGCAGGGGTCGGAGGAAGAAACCCTAGCTGGAACCTGGCCAACAGTACAGTCACAAGGTGGTTCGGCAGCAATCATGGTGGTGGCGGGGCGGGGCCGGCAGGGCGCTTCCCAGGAGGGCTTCCCTGGTGGCTCAGTGGTAAAGAATCTGCCTGCCAGTGCAGGAGAGGCGGTTGGATTCCTGCGTCGGGAGTTTCCCTGGTGGAGGAAATGGCAACCCTCTCCAGTATTCTTGCCAGGAGAATCCCATGGACAGAGGACCCCGGTGGGCTATACAGTCCATGGGGTCACAAAGAGTCAGACACGACTTAGCGATTGAGCATGCAGGCACGATTGATGTATGTTTGTATGTCTGGGCGGGGTTGGGAGGGGTAAGGGGATGGGGTGGGGAGGTGAGGGGGTAGGGGAAGGGGGGTGGGGCAGAGTGGGGGTGGTGGTGGAGTGAGGTGGGGTGGTGCTGGCTTCCACCCTAGGGAAGTGCCAATGGCTACCACGTGGATCATGCCACTCTTTCCAGCCCCTGCAATGCAAATCTCACCCACTGTCCTTCACCTTCCCCCACCCAGACGTCACTCCGGCTGCACCCCTCCGCTTGAGAGAGCGCCCAGGCCGCGTGGGTGGCGGCAGGGCGTGCAGACAGCCGGCGTGGGCGGGTTGGCAGCGCCAGGAGTTTGCATGGAGGTGCCGCGAGCGTGCGTGCCTGGCCGGGAAGGCAAGAGAGAGGAGGAGGAGGCGGCAGAAGGGGAGCCAGCCCTGAGCCCCAGAGTGGCTATTTTTAGCTGCCTATCTGATTGTTACCGGTGTGCGCACAGCTGGGTGTCTCCCTGGCTCGGTGCAGGCCGAGCGGTGGGAGGGCCTCGCCAGTGACTTCTTCCTGGTGTCGCTGTCTGTGGGCGGGAACTCCGAGGGGGCGGTGCTTTAAAGGTGCGAGGGCAGCCGTGCTCTGGCCCTCCGGCCCGTGCCCTCTGTGTTGTGAGTCGGTGCCCCTTGGGTAACGTATGCCGTGTATCTCCTTGTGGTTTCTGGTCATGGGCCGCTGTCTGTCTGCCATCCCTGTTTGGCTGGCTGTCATACATCTGTACCTAATACTCTTCATATGCACATGGATGTGGGATCCAAGGGCGAGCACTGGGGATGGAACTAATGCCTTTGAAAGTGTTGATGTGTGCTTCTTTAGGGTATACTTGTGTTTACTCTGATTGTTTTTCTTTACACGTTCGCTCGTGCTGTCTCTGTGGATGTTGAATGTAAATATAACAGGTGACACATAATTGGAGAATAGACTTTGGCGGGTTTTACCTGCTAAGTGGTTTTTTAAGAAATCAATTCGACACAGGTGTTTTTGTTTTTTGTTTTTTTTAAAGATTTATTTATTTTATTTTTTGATTGTGCTGGGTCTTCGTTTCTGCACTCAGGCTTTCTCTAGTTTCCGTGCAGGAGCTGCCGAGGACTGACTGGCTCTAGCTTCAGTAATCGCAGCGTGTGTGTGCAGTTGTCGTGACTGCAGGTTCCAGAGTGCAGGCTTAATAGTTGTGCTGCATGGGCTTAGTTGCTCTGCTGCCTGTGGGATCTTCCCAGATCAGGGATTGAACCAGTCTCCCGTGCATTGTAAAGCAGATTCTTAACCACTGAACCACCAGCAAAGCCCTCCACGAAGCTTTAAAATATTATGTTGCAGGGCTTTAAGTAAGGAGAATTGAGGAACAGCTCGACTTGCTGGGTGGTTTGATCTCCCTTTTCGTCCTGCGTGAAGCAGGAGGCTTCGGCCATGTTCCATGCGAAGTTGCAGGATAAGTGCCAGTCTGTCATCTGGCAGGTGATTGGTGACGTATGAGGGTTCTGCGAACCTGGTTATCTTGTGAGTGCAGTCTTCTATAGGAATTAGAGTGAGAAGAAACTCTCCTTCCCTGAAAGCCCTAAGATTTGGTATTACTTGCCACAGGTAACATTTGTCTATTTTATTTACCTCTTCTCTGCAGAATCCCAAAATACCATGGCTTCTGACCTAGAGAGCAGCCTCACCTCCATAGACTGGCTCCCCCAGCTGACTCTCCGAGCCACCATCGAGAAGCTGGGAAGTGCTTCTCAGGCTGGGCCTCCTGGTGGGAGCCGCAAATGTCCACCAGGCTCCCCCACAGATCCGAACGCCACCCTGAGCAAAGACGAGGCTGCCGTTCACCAGGACGGTAAACCCCGGTACAGCTACGCCACCCTCATCACCTATGCCATCAACTCCTCTCCAGCCAAGAAGATGACCCTCAGTGAGATTTACCGCTGGATCTGTGACAACTTCCCCTACTACAAGAATGCAGGCATTGGTTGGAAGGTGGGACAGCTTCTATGCCCTGAGATGGTTCTTAGCCTCGACAACACTTTCCTCTACTTTTGTGTCTTCCTGTAACCTGGTCCACTTCACTCTGAGCTGTCTCAGAGATGTGTGAACTTAAAAATCTCAAATCTCCCATCCCTTACTCTTTTTTTTTCCAGAGTTGAACAACTTTCATAAGGTGTATCTGGGAAATTCCAGTGACACCAAACCTCTGAGTATAGTTACGGTATGGCAGGATGCTGATGCTCACCATACTGTCTTTGAAAAAAAAAAATTATTTATTTGGCTGTGCCAGGTCTTAGTTGCGCCATGTGAACACTTAGTGATGGTATGCAACATCTAGTTCCCTGACCAGGGATTGAACCCAGGCCCCCTGCATTGGGAGCACAGAGTCTTAGCCACTGGGCCACCAGGGAAGTCCCTCATCCTACCCTCTTGTCCCTTGGTTTGGTTTATTTCACAGATATTTATTGCCATTCTGCTCTGTTGAAGCCACATGCAAGGCATGGCATCTCTCCATCCTACCTAGAGCTTGAACCTCATCTGGTTTGCAGAGCTCCATTGCACACAGTCATTATCTTTTTAAAAACTATGTACCAAGGGAAAAAATAATGTAATTAGGTCCTTCCCCAGCAGCTCATCCACCAAGCAAGGAAGGAGAGGATAAGTGGTTTGGCTGGAGATGAAGGAAAAAGGGGCCTCTTCTTCCACGCATGGAAGGAAGGCTGATGTTCTCAGTCCTTGGGAGCAATCACTCACTTGCCAGTTGTTGAGTAGAAACGGGGATTTAATGTAGCTGTGTCACTCTGTAAATCATCAGCTCACATACAAGCCAGATGGTGAGCTGGAAACTGTTGAAAACATTCAGTTTTTCCTTTATAAATATGTTCCTGCTAGCTGCCACAGCCCCCACCAACTTCACCCAAGGCATGTATGCAACAATATTTCTTTCCTCCAAATGTGACCATTGCCTGGGCTCTTGAGAAGACAAAAAGGTGAATTGTACCTGGTTTCACTTACAATTTATATTTTGTTATCATTTACATCATTATATCATCAGTTTTGTATTTTTTTTTTTTCATGACTGTGCCACTGTAGCTTATGTGATCTCAGTTCCTCGACTAGGGATCGAACCTGTGCCCTTGGCAGTGAAAGCTCAGAGTCCTAACCACTGGACCTCCAGGGAATTCCCACATCATTAGTTTTAAAACCTTCTTTTACTATTGATAGAATGAATTAAGGAGCTGAGCACATGTGATTCTTTTTTAATTGACATATAGTTGCTATACAATATTATTAAGTTAAGGTGTACAGTATAGTGATTCACAGTTTTAAAGGTTATACTTTCATTTATAGTTAATATAAAATCTGTATTTATTCTCCATATTGTATCAATGCAATATATCCTTGCAGCCGATTTTATATATAATAGTTTGTACCTCTTAATCCCCTACCTGTGTATTGCCTCTACTTCCTTCCCTCTCCTCACTGGTAACCACTGGTTTGTTCTCTATATTTGTGAGTCTGCTTCTTTTTTTTGTTGTATTTACTAGTTTGTTCTATTTTTTGGATAGCATGGGTAAATGATATCATACAGTTTGTCTTTCTCTGTCTGACTTATTTCACTATAATGCCCTCCAAATCGGTCCATATTGCTGCAAATGGCAAAATTTTCACTCTTTTTAATGGCCGAGCAGTGTTCCACTGTGTGTATATGTGTACATATGTATATGCCATGTATTTATATGCCACATCTTCTTTATCCATTCAACTGTGGATGGGCACTTAGGTTTGTGCAAATGTGATTTTGAGGCATTTATATACCTGTTGTCAGTTGGGTGTGATTTGGGTGGAGAGATTGAGAAAACTATATATAAATCAGCTCTCTAGAAGCACCAGGTAGTCAAATTTACAGCAGTTATCTCTCATCAATTTAATTGCTTTTTCTTATCTCATTGCTCTTGCTATCTGATAGGCGATTTCCTCCATCAGTATGGTTCTGAGGTGCTCAGTTTACCCTGACACTTGCACTTTAGCGTGTGTTATTTTCCTTTGTGTCCTTTTGTGAACTATTGGAAAATTTCCTGCTTTGCATGATACTCAAATCTAACTTGCTTCTCTGCTTCCTCAGAATTCAATTCGGCACAATCTTTCTCTCAACAAGTGTTTCCGGAAGGTGCCCAGACCACGGGATGACCCTGGAAAGGTGAGATTCAGCTGTAATTGGAGAGGGGAGGACCAGGAAGGAAAGGAGAGTAGCTGACAGCTCAGAGTCCTGTGGCTGTTTTAATTACCCAGAAGAGGAAATTGTATTAATTAGAGAAGCAGCTTTATTTTTCTCTCAGAGGAAGAGCTTGGTTATCAAACTTATGGGTCCTCACAAGAATGAATGACTAAGGAAAGCTGTGAAAATTTTTCCTAATAGAAATATTTATGAAAAAATTGACTTCGATGCCCTTTTTGTGTATCGGGCTCTTTCTAGATGTAAAATAAGCTTTGGAGGCATTTTTCTATAGAAAAATCTCATGGTTTTTGTCTGTGAAGGGGAGAAGTGGTAGATCATCCTCTTTGTTGCACAGCCATGGGTGCTAAAGTCTCAGAGAGTTTTGCCTTAGATCACAGGGAAGGGGTAGGTTGGTTGGGGCATTTGCAGCTCTTTGAGGTGGATGCTGTATTCTGCATCTTCAGTATGATCGAGACCTGTGTTTGGACCACAGAGGGTACCTCTGACATACTCTGTGAGCTGTTAGGACGGATTTAGTACTCAAATATAGCTGTTACTCTCAGGATTCTATGTGAGTTGCCAGTCATTTTTCTTAATATAGCTCTTATTTTATATGAAGAAATGACAGTCCCTCAGTCGTGTCTGACTCTTTGTGACCCCGTGGACCCTGCAAGCCCACCAAGTTTCTCTGTCTATGGAGTTCTCCAGGCAAGAATACTGGAATGGGTAGCCATTCCCTTCTCCGGGGGATCTTGCCGACTTGGGGATCAAACCTATGCCTTCTGCATTGCAGGAGGATTTGTTACCATTTCATGGTAGCGCCTATTTTATATGAAGCCAGGGAAGCCCTATTTTATATGAAAATCCTTTCAAATGTCTACTTTTCCAGTGGGCAGTATATCCATATTTAATGATTTTTTTTCCTCTCTGGCGGTGGGCTCTTCTAGGGCTCTTATTGGACGATTGATACTTGCCCTGACATCTCCCGGAAGAGACGCCACCCTCCAGAGGATGATGTAAGTCTCTACCTCAATGAGATGCCATTTTTGAGCCTGCTGCTCCTCCCATGTCTCCCAGTCATTTCCTAAACGAGGAGCAAAGGTCAGACACCAGCGAGGATGGAACCATGGGTCATGTGGGGAGGTTTAGCATCTGCTTATAGACTGCTCTTTTTTCTCAACCCTCAGCTGTCTCAGGATTCACCAGAACAGGAGGCCAGCAAGAGTCCACGGGGAGGGGTTCCAGGGAGTGGAGAAGCCTCACTGCCTCCTGAGGGGAATCCTCAGATACCACTTCAGAGCCCCACATCGATTGCCAGCTATAGCCAGGTAGGAGGTGGAGGTGGCAGGAGGCATAAGGGATGGATGGATGGGTGGATGGGTGGGTGATTGAATAGATTGATATGTCTGTCAGTTGAAAATTATATATTGAGTGTCTGTGCTGTAGCAGGAAGATAAATTGGGAAAGAAGGAGGAAGCAAAAGAAGGAAACAGGGAAGCAGAGAGAGGAAGAGAGCAAAAGGCAGAGAGAAACATTTTAAGAAAGATCAGAAAAATAAAAATGGTGAGAAGACAAGAAAGGGAGCCAAAAAGGGTTCTGAGAAAAGAAGGACGGGCATGGATGCAACACAGGGAAAGGGCAAGAGACTATATCAAGATAGGAATGAGAAAAGGAGAAAAATGATGCTCGTTCATTGAAAGGATGGGAGAGGATGAAAAGGATAGGCAGGAGAGCTTGGCATCCACTAAAGTGTTGTATGGGTCCCTCACAAAGGACATGGACCAAGTCTTTCTTGCCTCTTCCTGCAGGGCACAGGGTCTGTGGACGGTGGAGCGGTGGCAGCGGCGGGTCCAGGTCGAGAGAGCACTGAGGGGCCCCCTCCCCTGTACAACACCAACCATGACTTCAAATTCTCCTACTCAGAGATCAATTTTCAGGATCTAAGCTGGTCCTTCCGCAACCTCTACAAGTCCATGCTGGAGAAGTCCTCCTCGTCCCAGCACGGTGAGTCTGGGCTGGGGAGGGGAGCTGGGATGTCTTGTATTTTACTTTTTTTAATATTTATTTGGCTATACCAGGTCCTAGTTGTGGCATGTGAGCTCTTGTTGTGGCATGTGGGGTCTAGTTCCCTGACCAGGCATTGAACCCAGGTCCCCTGCACTGGGAGCGGGGAGTCTTAGCCCATGGACCACCAGGGAAGTCCCCGTCCTTGTATTTTTGAACAGATGGTGACATTCTCTTCTCTCCCTCTTTCCTACGTGTAACACGAGGAGAGGGTGATCACTGGTCAGGGAAGAAAGTGTGTCATGAGCCAAAACTGTCTGGAGTCAGATCTCTTCTGACTTAGTGCTGAAGGACAGCTGTCTCAAGAGGCAGTGGGCTGGCTCCTTAACTGCAGTAAGTGAGCTAGAGGAATCCCCCTTCTAGAACTAAGAGCTGTGATTTAATGGCTGCTCCAAGTCATTATGAGGATGGCCACTAGAGGACAGCAGTTTCTTTTTTCTAAGGATCTCTGCGTTTGATTGTGAGAACAACTTCATTTTTAAAAATTTTAATATATTTATGTTAATTTGGGGGCTTTCCAGATGTTTCAGTGGTAAAGAAACTGCCTGCTGAACAGGAGACTTGGGTTCGATTCCTGGGTTGGGAAGATTCCCCTGGAAAAGGAAATGGCAACCCACTCCAGTATTCTTGCCTGGAGAAGCCTCATGGACAGAGGAGCCTGGTGGGCTACAGTCCAGGGGGGTCGCAAAGTGTCAGACACGACCGACCGACTAAGCACAGCACATGTTTGGAACTCTATCTGATGTCTGAGGTCTTTGGAAACTATGATTCCTAAATCAGTATCCTTGAAAAATAGCATAAAAAGGTGCATGTTGACATTTGGCTAAAATTTCAGCAGTTGCCCTGCTGTCAAGACCCTCCCTCTGTCTGTCGGTTATACCTGCCCAGGGGCTGGAGGGGACCAGGGCTGGAGGGGACCCTGCTGTCCAGACTGCCCTTACCCTTCGTCGGCTGCCTTTTCTGGGTCTGAGGTCTCGGGTCTCAACCCCGTGGAAATCCTGACCCACTTTGCCTCCCCCACCCCCACCCCGCCGCAGGCTTCTCGTCTCTCCTGGGGGACCTGCCGCCCTCCAACAACTACTACGTGTATCAGCAGCAGCAGCAGCAACAGCAGCCGCAGCCGCCACCCCCGCAGTCACAGCCGCAGGCACCGGCCCAGGGCACCTCTGCTGTCGGGGGTGCGCCGCCACTGCACACCCCCAGCCCCGACGGCTGTACCCCACCTGGGGGGAAGCCAGCGGGGTCCGAGGGCTACGGGCCGCCCCAGGTGATGGCCATGCACCCGCCCCCGCTGCAGCACGGAGGCTACCATGCCCATCAGCACCACCCCCATTCCCACCCCGCCCAGCAGCCGCCGCCACAGCAACAGGCACAAGGCCAGGCACCCATCAACAGCACTGGCTTTGGTGAGTAAGCGAGGTGCGCGGACCCCCCGAAGGACTGCCTGTTCTGACCTTCCTGTTCTGACTCTGGAAGGAGATGGGATTGGTTAGGAAATTAACAGCGGGTCTTTTATTTGTTTCCGCACCTACTGGTATTTGGGATCTTCGTTCTCCCAGGAGGGATCGAACCTGCCCCGCCCTGCATTGGAAGGGCAGTCTTAACCACTGGACCACCAGGAAAGTCCCAGTAGTGGCTCTTTTAGCCTTACTCTCCCACCAGAGCTCCTGTGGGCAACAGAAGTTGCAAATTGGAGCTCTATATTAAGAGAATTTTTAGACAAATTTGGATTGTTTTACTTATTCTCTTGTCTTTGAGCTGAGCTGTTTGTAATTAAAGCATCAATAGCTCGGTTTGTCCTAAATCTCCAGGGAGGGAGAGTCCAAAGTTATCTTGGTAATGTAACTTGCATCTTGTAGATGCAAGAATCTTGAATTCATAACTCAGTCTGCTGTCAGTTGGTGGCTGTCTCGCCCCTCACTCTGTCTTATTTCCCCATCCCCTTCCTCTTCACAGCCTTTCCTCCAGACTGGTGCTCCAATATCGATTCCTTAAAGGAAAGCTTTAAGATGGTGAACCGGCTCAACTGGTCCAGCATTGAGCAGTCACAGTTCTCAGGTTGGTGACTGAGTGATGGTGCCTGAAATAAGAAAAAGCAAAACAAAACAGAAGAACCGGTGGTGCCTGGGCAGCGTGGGAGGGGGAGGGGTGGGGGCGCAGAGAGGGGTTGAGGGATGCAGTATAAGTGGAAAAACCCAATGGAAACTGGAACCAGAGGGGATGATTAAGTGAAGCTTGTGTGCTCGGTCATGTCCGACTCTTTGTGACCACTTGGACTATAGCCCGCCAGGCTCTTCTGTTCATGTAATTTTCCAGGCAAGAATACTAGAGTGGGTTGCCATTTCCTCCTCCAAGTAAAGCTTGAGGATGGAGGATTTCATGTTACACAAGGTGGATAATATTGATACCTTCTTCAAGTTAATCTTTAGTTCAGTCACTCAGTTGTGTTCCACTCTTTGCAACCCCATGAACTGCAGCACGGCAGCTTCCATGTCTCAAACTTACGTCTGTCGAGTCAGTGATGCCTCCAACCGTCTCATCCTCCTGCCTTCAATCTTTCCCAGCATCAGGGTCTTTTCCAGTGAGTCAGTGCTTCGCATCAGGTCGCCGAAGTATTGGAGTTTCAACTTCAGCATCAGTCCTTCCAATGAATATTCAGGACTGATTTTCTTTAGAACTGACTGGTCTGATCTCCTTGCAGTCCAAGGGACTCTCAAGAGTCTTCTCCAGCACCACAGTTCAAAAGCATCAATTCTTGAGTACTCAGCTTTCTTTATGGACCAATTCTCGCATCCATACACGACTACTGGAAAAACCATAGCTTTGACTAGACAGACCTTTGTCAGCAAAGTAATGTCTCAGCTTTTTAATATGCTGTCTAGGTTGGTCATAGCTTTTCTTCCAAGGACCAAGTGTCTTTTAATTTCATGGCTGTAGTCATCATCTGCGGTGATTTTAGAGCCCAAGAAAATAAAGTCTGTCACTGTTTCCATTGTTTCCCCATCTATTTGCCATGAAGTGATGGGACCAGATGCCATGATCTTTGTTTTTTGAATGTTAAATTTTAAGCCAGATTTTTATCTTGATTAATTTTTGCCTTTATTCAAAATGACAGTGGTTTATTCTACTCAGTTTTATCTCTGGGAGAAGGAGGACTCTTTATTCAGAAGCCCTGGATCACCATTTTATAGTTTTGCCACCATTTATTGACAGTATGGGGGCTTCCCAGGTGGCACCTGGTAAAGAATCCACCTGCTAATGCAGGAGACATGGGGTTCGGTCCCTGGGTCGTGAAGACCCCTGGAGGAGGAAATGGCAAACCACTCCAGTATTCTTCCCAGGAAAATTCGTGACTGACAATATGACCACGGCTAATTCACTCAGTTACTTGGAAAGTTTTATTCACCAGTAATATGGAAATTATATGAGTTTGATAAGGAAGAAATAGAATGAGAGTTTGAAAATGTAGATGTCAATTATTGGGGGTTGTTGTTTAGTTGCCAAGTCATGTCTGACTCTTTGCAACCACATGGACTGTAGATCTCACCAGACTCCTATCCTTGGGGTTTTCCAGGTAAGAATACTAGAGTGGGTTGCCATTTCCTCAGTAGCGCATATAATCAGTGGTGTTGATTGACAGTGTGACTGGAGCAGTGACTTAGTTATAGAACCACTAGGGGTGTTGGGGCTCCGGCAAGGTTAGCATTTCTTTTTTTTTTTAATGGACTAGACAGTTTATTTTTTATAATGCCTGTCAAGCAACAGATAAATTCAGAAAGCAAAAATCAAAATTTGAAATCTCACCATTCATTGCAAAAATAACAGGACTTAGCATTTCTTGCTTCTTTACTGGCAGAGTTGATGGAGAGCCTGCGGCAGGCAGAGCAGAAGAACTGGAGCCTGGACCAGCATCACATCGCCAATCTGTGTGACTCCCTCAACCACTTCCTCACTCAGACTGGTCACGTGCCCCCCCAGGGGGGCTCCCACCGGCCACCCGCCCCCGCCCGCATCGCGGACTCCTGTGCCCTCACCAGTGGCAAGCAGGAGCCGGCCATGAACCAAGGTACCGCACGAAGCCAGTTGCCAAGGAGGTGGAGACTGGATGATGCGAAGGAACGGGGATGAGAAGGGTGGAAGAGAACTGAGAAACATCAGCTTATGGGCACTGATTCAAATACCAAAGAAATAGACTGTATTTCCTTTTAGGTTTTTTTTTTTTCCTTTTGGTTGCTCTGAGTCTTGGTTGCTGTGCACAGACTTTTCTCTAGTTGCAGTGAGTGGGCGCTACTTTCAAGTCGAGGTGTGTGGGCTTCTCACTGTGGTGGCTTCTCCTGATGTGGAGTACAGGCTCTAGGGCTCACGGGCTTTAGTAGCTGTGGCACATGGGCCTAGCTGCCCCTTGGCTTGTGGGATCTTCCCGGAGCAGGGATCGAACCTGTGTCCCCTGCATTGACACGTGGATTCTTAGCCACTGGACTCCAAGGGAAGTCTTCCTTTTAGATCTTGATCTGGGAGGTCAGGGTTACTTAAGAAAAGAGAAGAGAAAGTCCCTGTTCTAAATTGGTGTCTCAGGAAACCCCTCCCTGGATCATATCACATAGGATCATGATCGGCAAACCAGTGAAGGGAGGGAGAGTCAGTGATTAAGATTCTGTGTTTATCACCCTGATGATAGCAGTGATATTGCAGGGGCTAGTATCGGGTGCCTTTGCCTTTGTACCCTAAATGACTAGGACTGAGAGCTTCTGTAGAAAGCACTGATGCCCACAAGAGCTACAGAACAGAGCGGGGAAGGGAGAAAAGCTGAAGGTGATGGGGAGTACGTCACCCTCTCTATCAGAGTCTGCTTCCTTGAGTACAGGGGTCCCACTCACTTAACTCTTGTCTTGCTTTCACAGCAGTGAACTCTTACGTGCACCCTCAAGCCCCCCATCTCTACCCTGGCCCATCACCAATGTACCCACTTCCCACCCAGGACTCAGCAGGATACAGTCGCCCAGGTAAGAGCCAGGAGGCTTGTTTTAAGCACCAACGAGTTTGTTTGGCTTTCCTGTGGCTCCGAGCCTGCATTATCAGCCCTTTTGCCTGCGCCTGCCAGAGCCGGTGAGCCCTCCTGGTTCCTGAGACTGAGGGTGGGCCGCCTGCTAGGGAGGTGTATATGTCATGGGAGACAAGAGAAGATCAACGTGCTTTAAAATTAGCCCATGCCTACCGTGATGACAAAAAGTAGAAGCATGATTATAAACAAAAGGTAGACAAGTAGAACATGTACGCCTCACTTTGGAATCTGGATGGAAGATGCACTCAGACAAATGAAATGAACATGTTATATACATGTACCTGCTTGGTGCCCATGTCACTGGACCTCTAGTATCAGGAGTCTGGGATTGAACTATCTCTGTTGGTGGGAGTAGGCGTGGATACCCTAAATTATCATGAATAGTGCAAAATGAACAGATCCTTCACATTTAAATGCATTTTAGAAAAACCACTGTTATCATCTTGCCTAACCACAGTGTTTTCAATTTAGGGTGTCTTTGTCCATGTATTCCTTCTTATATACAAATCTCTGTATTGCTATTTCAAATAGTAATATATTCTGTATGTTTTTTGATGTTATTATATAGTCTTCGAAAATATAATTTTTTTTTTGGCTACTCTACATGGCTTGTGGGATCTTAGTTCCCTGACCAGGGATCAAACCCCAGGCCCTAGGAAGTGAAAACAAGGAGTCCTAACCCCTGGACCACCAGGGCATTCCCCATAAGTATAATTTTTAATGGCTGTTACATTTTACTGCTGTTAGATTGTCGCATGGCGTAGTTTACTCTAGTTTCTTTCCTGGGACCTCACTGAAGTGGTGGCTGGCGGCAAAAATAACTCTGGGCTGATAAGGACGGTAGTTTCCCCAGACCTTACCCCTGGTGGTGCTTGGGGTTGACCACCATCCATCGAGATGGACAGATTGGCCTCCCATGCCCTCTCCTCTTAATCTCCTTTTCTCTTTCCACAGCACACCACATGGTCCCTCGGCCACCGGTCCCACCTCCTGGGGCCAGTGAGGAGATCCCAGATGACTTCGATTGGGACTTGATTACCTAGTGCATTTGAGAGCCCGGCCATCAGCCCAGGGCTGGGTGGTGACACAGGGCAGTGGGGGAAGCCCAGCCCCCGCCCACCCTTCTGCCCTTTCCTGTATATAGATATATATCCTTTTTTTTTTCTTTCTCTGCCAGAGAAGCCACCGCAAGATGCTGCCGAAGATAACCCCCTCTTTCCTGCCTCATTCTTCTTCTTCCTTCTTGTTTCTTTTCCTAATTCTTTTATTATTATTCTTATTATTTTATTATTATTATTATTGGTTATATGCTGTCTCCAGTCTCCTGTCACCACACCATGGTCCATGTCCACTTCTTGCTAATTTAAAGTCATCTGGCTGGAAGGTGAAGCCATGAGAGCCACAGCGAAAGGTCTCAAATTTTGATTTACCTTTCTCTTTGGGCAGTTCAGTGCTAATCCCACCTTTCAGCCCTACGTTGTTTTCTGTGGGTATCAGTTCAATCCAGGGCTGAAGAGGCCACATTATCAAGTAGAAGGGATTTAAAATGCTGCTTGGCAGCCATGAATTTGCAGGTTTTACTCAATGGTGCTAATTTTGTCCTCTGAGCTCTTCCTTGTCCCTTTATATCTCCAATCCTACTTCTGCTGGTCCTCATTCCCCATCAAGGGTAAGAGTGATGGTGGTGGAGATAAAATCCTAGTGGAATAAAAGGTCTGGGTTGAGTAGAGTGGAATGCTCTTGAGGGGTGATGAAATACAAAACAGTCAGAAATTGGGTCTCTGCCATTCTTGTCAAATAAACTGCCATTGACTTATTCCTGGCCTGTTCTCTATAGGATATAGAGTCAGTCCTAGCCAGAACTCTGCTGCTCTTCAGGGCTTCCCAGGTGGCACACGGTGGTAAAGAACCCGCCCGCCAAGGCAGGAGATGTGAGTTCCATCTCTGGGCTGGGAAGATCCCCTGGAGGAGGGCACGGCAACCCACTCCAGTATTGTTGCCTGGAGAATCGCATGGACAGAAGAGCCTGGTGGGCTACAGTCCATAGAGTTGCAGAGTTGGACACAACTGAAGCAACTTAGCACAGATGTGCTGCTTCTCTGGTGGAAATGAGGACAACCCTTCAGCATAGGGTCAGCTTTTTGGAGAGGGTTTCTGTTGAACCATTCTGGCTTTTTAAATATCATGTTCTCTGGAAATTAACTGGCTTTTATTTGCATTTACTAGTTATCCTTTCATCCCCTTATCTCATTTGGCAAATATTATTTCATCCTCCTTCAGTTGTCTGCCTAACTCTTCCACCCATCAAATTTTCTTCTCCCATTTTCTGGGATTCTCAAGAAAGAAGAGTAACCCATGATTCGTTTTAGTCTCACCATGTCCTCAGGCAAGACTGCAATCTGTTTCCCACGGATCAAAGTAGAACCAAACCTACAGTACGGGTGGCAGGAGGGTGAGAGAGGAAAGGGGAACTGGTGTAGACATGCATAGGGAATATTTCAGTTATTTAACTACGTAGGCAAATGCTTCTCTTGGAATCCAGATCACTGGGCTGAAGCTTCTGCAGTCAGGTTTTTTGAGGGATGAAGGAACTTGGGAGAAGGTAATAAATAACCGCAAACAAAGAGCTCCATGAGGGCCAAGGAAGGACCCCCCCCCACCCCCTCGCCCCCGAAAAAGGTACAGGGGAAACTTACCTCCTTTATCAAGGAGTGGCCATGGTTTATGGCTGCAAAGTACTTAGCGTATATTGGATATTAATTGTTGAATTCTAGTTCTGAGAAGGAAGAACAGTTTCATTTCCGTTTTTATTTTACTGAATGGTCACTTTCTCAAAGCTGTAGGACAAAATGTGCGAAATGGACAAGGCCACTGTCTCTGTGATTTCTGGTGTTTTCCCTGTCCTTTTATTTACCCATGCTTTCTGCTCTCCTGCTTTCCCTTTCATCCTCCCCTTCCTTTCTTCGTAAAGGGTTCTATATTGAGAGTTTGTTGAAGAAGTCCAGTGAGGCTGAAGTCAGGGGGGCAAGAAAGGGCAGTTAACTAAACAGCACTTTATTTCTTTGAAGTTCTTAGTAAGACATGGGGGTATGAGTGGCTTGAACCCCCTGTCGTGTTGGAGGGCAGTTTGTGGGGTTGAAGTATGGCGTAAGATTTCCCACTGGGGAAAGGAGAATTCCTCTTCCAGGGTGGTGACACGCCTTAGCCCAGTGTCCCCATCTGAGGCGTGTCTTCCTTATCCTTCCAGTCAGGGTGCCTCCTACACACAGCGTCCCATCTGTTCTTCCTAAGATCTCCTCTCTTACAAATCATCATGTTTCTCAACCCCTCTTCTACCCAGATCTGCACAAGATTTGCCAGGGTAGACTAAATCAGACATGGAAATGTTTCCGGTGTGTACTTCATCTGTGTCTTCTGAAAATGAGAACTCTGGCGGGCAGCCAGTCACTGAAGTTTGGGGCTTGGGCTGGAGATGGGCCGTCAGGCCTTCGGGGCCTTTAGCCCCCCTCTCCGCTAAAACCAGCCTTGCTAAATGGCACAGGACAAACCCAACTCTCTTTGGGCCTCAGTTTCCCCTCCCCTTCCTGAAAGGGAAAGGATGCTCCTTTTTCTTATTGGTCCAGCATTGCCAGCCTTGAAAGTTTAGTCATTGTTGTCGTCCTGGGTGACGTGTGCAAAACTGCAGGAGCTCACCGCCAAAAGAGGAAATAGAGGAGAGCGTGGGGGAAAGGGACGAAGGAGCAATTCTTTGGTATCCATCCACCCATCCCTGCCTTTCTCTCTTCAACCCCCATGTTTCTGGTTTGGTGAGTCCTTCATACCACCCATAATGCTTTGCATTGGCGCAGGCTGGGAAGGGGGGGTATATGGGCTCACAAGTTGTTGTTGTTTTTTGCATGCTTTCTTAATAAAAAAAACAAAACAAAACAAAATGTTTATGGTTTTATCTTCCTGGTGCTGGTCTCGAATTTCTTTTTTGCCAGAGTAGGGAAAAGGGAAATGTGAAATCATTTGTTTTCTACTGCCCCTCCCCCTCGTTCCCCCACTGGATCTGACCCTGATGTTTTTGGTAATATTGATAAGAAAGGAAGATTAAAAGCATGGCTCTAGCCATTTTTTTTAATGCTGTTAATTATTGCGAAATATTGTCGGGAGAGGCAGTCCGTCCCGCCTTGCAGCTTGATGTGTGGACTAAACTACCTTGCTTGCATTCTGGGGTATTTTAAAGACTAAAAATAACTACAATTTGAGAAGGACTTGGCTCTCCTTCTGGGACTTCGGGCAAAGCTTACAGGTACTCACCAGAGTTTTACATCGAAAATGAGGGGATTCCAATTCTAGGGATTTCTTCAGAATACATTTCCAAGGGAAACAGAACTCTCAAAAGGAGTCCAGAAATGTGAACTATTGAATAGGTATGCCAACTTGGGATAATTATGCCAAGATCATTCAACCTGGTATCCTCTTCACTAGCCCTAAGAGTTTGAGGCTTCTATCCAGGGTCCCATGAGAATGTTGGGGTTTCCAGGAAACTAGCTAATTGTCATTATAGCAAGCCTACAGCTACCCACTATGAGGTTTATTTGCTGTATGTTTAGAGATTATGATATATCCTGAGTGTCAAACAATTAAAAGGATCCATGAATCTCTGAACCTTGCAAGGAACCATGGAGAAAGAAAGCATTTATTCGCATCAAATATATGAGCAGATTAAACTGGAAAGTAGCATGACAAATCACATCGTCTTGGATATCATTATTGCACAAGTGAGAGCATTCCTAATGATTTGAAAATTTTCCACATAGCACTTTATAACTCATTTGTAGTCCAGACCGTCCCCTCTACCACTTAACAAAGAACAGTGCTTTGCAAGTCTAAAACATCTCATTTTCTATGTTTCAGGTTAAATCACTGGGCTCAGATGAGGCTAAGTTGTAGTACCAACAAGCGTAAAAATGTAGACTTAATATCCATGCATAAAACTTCATATACAGAAAAAAATGAGAAGGTGATAGGGTTGGAGAATGCTTTTTTAAAAATGAAAGAAGGGTGGTTGGAATGGATCAACAAAGTAGGAGAAAATGTGTGCTTGTGAACAAATTAAAGGATGATGGTTAATGGATATTGGGATGCTACATAAACACAAAATATGAAGGTGTTTAGAAAAAATTCTTCCTCTTCCAAAACAAAAAGTCATTTATCATGTACAAAAACTACCATCATAAGGTCATGACTTAGAAATATGGCAAGTTTCAGAAGGAAAATCTCAGATTGTGGTTTCAAGGGTTATCTCTGGGAAGTGGGAGTGGGAGGAAGGAGAAGCTGGCCAGAGTAGGGCAGGAAACCTCTTAGATTTCATTATGAGCATTGGTTTCTCTTTAAAAAACTGTGTGCATGTATTACATTGGTAAAGATTAATTAAAAAAAAACCCAGATACATCTGATGATTTTGGTGTGGAAAATACACACCTACAGTCGTGTTTTTAGGAGTTGGATGGGTAACAAGCCCAGAGGGTACTCAGCTATTCTGCAGTGAATTCAAGAATAGTTGCCTCATCTTCTACTCATTCTCCTTTTGTTTGAAATAAGTTTCTTGGGAAGTAGTGAGAGCAAGCGAGTCATTTGTGTGTTATGAAAGTATTGGTTATTAGAGGCAAAAGCCTGGAAGAAGATTTCGAGGCAGGAGAGAAGTAAGGGAATTAAGGAGCTTAAGAAAAAGAATGAAAGATAGATGCTTCTGTCAATAAGCAGTTAGAGCAAACAAACAGAGGAGCCATCTGCCCAAACTGTGACTTATATACCATTTCATGAGAAAGTTCTTAGGTGCCCTAAGTAGTCTGTATGCAATAGATGCTTATGCAGCTGTAATGAAGGCAACTCAATTCCTGTGTCCTGTATCCAGAAATATTCCAAGTAGCAGGCAACTGGCATTGTACTCTGCTCCCAACTCAGTCTCATAACGCCTTGTTTGTTTGTTTTTCACATGTTGCACCAGCTTTATTCAGAAACAGTCCTTTTAGAGCTGTTCCTTGTTTTTACAGACTTTTTCTTTTTGCACTTTTTTTTTTTCATTTAAAACCCTCACCACTGCCATCACCCCAGCAAAGCCATTGAATAAAAGATCATCTTTCACTCAGGGAGCACTAGAAAAAATGGTTTTAAATTGAATCTGAAGGAAATTTAGAAAATATTTGACAATGGAAACATTATTATTTTTTTAAACATCATTTTTAAGCAGACTGCGTTCTCATTTATCTCACAGGTGCTTTTGTTTGGGATCGAAATAGACTATCTTTACAGTGATTCCCAAGTTTAGCATTCATCAGAAACAAGAGAGCTTGTGCAAACACTCTTGGAACCCCACCCCCAGAGATTCGGATTCAGCCAGCCTGCAGGGGGAGGGGCTGGAGAGTTTGTACTTCTGACAACTTTCAAAGTGATGCTCATGCCCCTAGTCTGGGACCACGCTTTGAGAACCTCCAGATGGATTCTTTGACAGTCTCTGCAAGAACCCCCCTGCTCCCCATCTCTCCCGACTTTTAAGAAACATGTTGCATTTGCCTAAGAACCTCTGCTTAGGTCAATGGCTCCATGTTTTCATACAACTGTACTGATACTGTTTCTTTCGAAAGAGGTTTTGTTTTGGGGGCAGCTGGTAGAGTGTGTCACGTCCTCACTGAAAGCTGCCTCCAGAATTCCCTGCATGGACTGTCTTGCTTTTTTCCTAAAGTCCTTTCCCAGGAGAGCATAGAGGAATGGATTGAAGCAACTATTGGCAGATGCTAGAGCAAGAGACACATGGTCCCAGGACAACAGAGATTCCCCAAAGGGAGTGTCTGGGTCAGTAAACAATAAGAGGACTCCAACAATGTGGTACGGAGCCCAGCAGACAAGGAAGACAACCACCACCACCATAGCCACTCTTAAGAGTTTGCTCCGAGACTTGGTGAAGCGGCTCCGACGCAATTTTAAGATAATGAGGCTGTAACAGGCCACCATGATGATAAAGGGCAACAGGAAACCCACCACTAGCCTACTGATGGTTATGGCTACCTGGGGTGTTGGCACTTGATGATCATATGCAAATTGGCTGAAATAATCATCCTGGAAACCTTGTGATAGCTCAGATGCATTAGAAAAAAACTCTAAATCAGCAGGGAAAAAAGAATATGAGTTCTCCAAGGGGTGAGTTTGGTGATCTTCAGTGGGAAAGTCACTGGAGAGTGTAGCTGAGACTCCATCAGCAGACTGAAATAAATCATAATGTGGTTGTTGAACAGATAATCTAGCTGGATCCGTAGGGAGTGAGTCTCTAGAAGTTCTTTGAAATTCTTTGGAGTGGAGGCCACTGGTGGCTGCCCAAGGCTGATCCTTGGTTTGCAAAGAGAAGAAATCTAACCTGTCATCCATTTCTCCAAGCGGATCAGCAATGGAGCTGTCAAAAGACCCATTTTCCAGTAGATCAAGGGTGAAGTCTGAATAATCTAATGAGCCATGGTGACCAAAATTGTAGCCACACATACTCTGGTTGTCTATAGTGAACGTTTCCCGATATACAAACGCAGGTATGCACATTACCAAAGCCACCACCCAGATACAACCACAGATAGTGCAGGCTGTTCCCACGTTGCGATGATTCTGGCACCAGATTGGCCTGAGTACCAACAGACAGCGGTCCAGGCTAATGGCGGTCAGCAAGAAGACACTGGCAAACATGTTAAGGACGATGATGGAGGGGATGAGCTTGCATAGGAACCAGCCATAGGGCCAGCGTCCTTGGAGAACCAAGTGGACCAGGGAGAAGGGCAGGGAGAGGCAGCAGATGAAGTCAGCCAGGGTGAGATGGAGAAACCAAACTGTGTTCACTGTCCGTTGCATCTTTAGGCCAGCCACCCACAGTACCAGCCCATTGCCTGGCAACCCCAGTAGGAAAGTGACGCTGAGGATGACCATGGAGAGAATTGCGTGGGGTTCATCCCAGGCCTGTGAGTGTAGGTCAGTTGAATTGGTCTCAGCAGAGAAAGACTCCATTGCTCAAACTTCTGTAAAAATATAAACAAAAATATTAAAACTAAAAAAAAAAGCATATTCGTAGAATTCTAACTTAAAGATGGAGAGCCACAAAGACCCTAACACTGGTTTATTTTATATTCCTTAACTTCACTTAACTTTTGAATTACTCAAAAACATACTCTGAAAGACAATGTAAAATCTACCGTACTGACGTAGAGAACAGACTGTGGTTGCCAAGGGAAAGGGGAGTATTGGGAGTTTGGGATTAGCAGATGCAAACCAGTATATATAGGATAGTTAAACAACAAGGTCCTACTGTATAGCACATGGAACTGTATCCAATATCCTGTGATAAACCATAATGGAACAGAATATGAAAAAGAAAATGCAAGTGTATAACTGAGTCACTTTGCTTTACAGCAGAAATTAACACAACATGGTAAATCAACTATGTGCTGTACTAAGACGCTTCAGTTGTGCCTGACTCTTTGCGACCCTATGGACTGTTAGCCCTCCAGGCTTCATCTGTCCATGGGATTCTCCACTGAAGAATATTGGATTGGGTTGTCATGTCCTCCAGATTGTCATGCCTTCCTCCCGGGAATCTTCCCGACCCAAGAATCAAACCCTTGTCCTTAAGTCTCCTGCATAGGCAGGTGGGTTCTTTACCACTAGCGCCGCCTGGGAAGCCCTTGATTTCCTTACCACCCATCATTGCTTTCTTATTTGTTTTTAATGAATATAGCTTGGGTAAAATAGCTTGATTATTACACAAACAGAAATCATTCATGAAAAAAATTAGAAAACATAAACAAGCAAAAATAAGAAAATACAAATATTATATACCACTAGTCAGTGATTACTCTCAAATATCTTTTAAAAAATATTTTTATTTATTTGGCTATGTCAGGTCTTAGTTGCATGTGGGATCTTTAGTTGCAGCATGTGGGATCTAGTTCCCTGAACAGGAGTTGAACCCGGGCCCCCTGCATTGGGAGGGCAAAGTCTTATCCACTGGACCACCAGGGAGTTCCCACACTTTTAGTATCTTAATTGACATTTTTCTGGATCTTTATTCACATTCATATATGTGTACTATATGTATATATATTTTTTATTAAGAAAAATTTAATGAAATTCGATTACACTGTGCATACTGGTATTTAAATTGTTTTAATTGTGTTGAAATACAATGGCTCAGTTGGTAAAGAATCAGTCTGCAATGCAGGGGATGTGAATTTGATCACTGGGTCAGGAAGGTTCCCCTGGAGAAGGGAATGGCAACCCACTCCAGTATTCTTGCCTGGAGAATCCCATGGACAGAGGAGCCTGGAGGGTTACAGTTGGCTTGCAGTGAGTCAGACATGACCGAGCCACTAAACCACCACCACCACATGTAACAAAATTTACCATCTTAACCATTTTTAAGGATACAACTCAGTAGTGTTTTTTTTTTTTTACATTATTGTACAGTCAATTTCTAGAAATTTTTCATCTTGTAAAGCTGAAAATCTCTATCTTTTAAAAAACAGCTCCTCACTTCCCTTTCCCCGAAGTCCATGGCAATCACCAGCCTCCTTTTGGTTTCTGTGCATTTGACCACTCTTAGTTGTTCAGTCGCTCAGTCCTGTGCAGCTCTTTGCAACCCCATGGACTGCAGCACGCCAGGCCTCCCTGTCCATCACCATCTCCCGGAGCCTGCTCAAACTCATGTCCATTGAGTTGGTAATGCCATCCAACCTTCTAATCCCCTGTCGTCTCCTTCTCCTCCTGCCTTCAATTTTTCCCAGCATCAGGGTCTTTTCCAGTGAATCAGCTCTTTGCATCAGGTGGCCAAAGTATTGGAGCTTCAGCTTCAGCATCAGTCCTTCCAATGAATATTCAGGATTGATTTCATTTTGGATTGACTGGTTTGATCTCCTTGCAGTCCAAGGGATTCTCAAGAGTCTTCTCCAACACCACAGTTCAAAAGCATCAATTCTTTGGTGCTCAGTTTTCTCTATGGTTCAAAACTCTCACATCCATACAATGACTACTAGAAAAACCATAGCTTTGACTACATGGACCTTTGTCAGCAAAGTAATGTCTCTGCCTTTTAATATGCTGTCTAGGTTGGTCATAGCAAGCATCCTTTAATTTCATGGCTGCAGTCACTGTCTGAAGTGATTTTGAAACCCAAGAAAATAAAGTCTGTCACTGCTTCCATTATTTTCCCATCTATTTGCAAGATGTGATGGAATCGGATGTCATAATCTTCATTTTTTGAAAGCTGAGTTTTAGGCCAGCTTTTTCACTTTCCTCTTTCACTTTCATTAAGAGGTGCGTTAGTTCCTCTTTGTTTTCTGCCATAAAGGTGATATCATCTTCATATCTGGAGTTATGGATATTTCTCCCAGCATTTCTGATTCCAGCTTGTGCTTCACCCAGCCCAGCATTTCTCATGATGTAGTCTGCATATAAGTTAAATAAGCAGTGTGACAATACACAGCTTTGAGGTACTCCGTTGCCAATTTGGAACCAGTCTGTTGTTCCATGTCCAGTTCTAACTGCTGCTTCTTGACCTGCATACAGGAGGCAGGTAATGTGGTCTGGTAGTCCCATCTCTTGAAGAATTTTCCAGAGTTTCTTGTGATCCACAGTCAAAGGCTTTGGCATAGTCAATAAAGCAGAAGTAGATGTTTTTCTGGAATTCTCTTGCATTTTATATGATCTAACAGATGTTGGCAATTTGATCTCTGGTTCCTCTGCCTTTTCTAAATCCAGCTTGAACACCTGGAAGTTCTCAGTTCACATACTGTTGAAGCCTAGCTTGAAGGATTTTGAGCATTACTTTGCAAGCGTGTAGAATGAATGCAATTGTGCTGTAGCCTGAACATTCTTTGGCATTGCCCTTGTTTGAAATTGGAATGAAAACTGACCTTTTCCAGTCCTGAGGCCACTGCTGAGTTTTCCAAATTTGCTGGCATATTGAGTGCAGCACTTTCACAGCATCATCTTTCAGGACTGATAACTCTAGATCCCCTGTATAGATGGAATCCTACAGCATTTGTCTGTGACTGGCTTATTTCACTTGGCAAAATGTCCTCAAGGTTCATACATGTTGTAGTGTGTGTCAGAATTCTCTTCTTTTTTAAGACAATAATATTCCACTGTATGTGTGTACCACATTTTATTTATCCACTCATCTGTCGATGGACATTGGAGTTGCTTCCACATTTTAGCTATTGTGGATGTTGTTGCTATGAACTTGGGTGTAAATGCATATTGTTTTATATAAACTGCTTTCTTTGATCACTTTTATCATTTAGCAGTCTCCATATTTACAGTAAGACTTATCTTGATGAATATTCAGACTTTATCCTCCCCCCTCATCCCCCAAGATATCCCTTATAGCTGATTTGTCAACAGTTGTATCCAGTTAAGGATCCCACTTTGCATCAGGATATTTCTTAAGTCTTTTAAATTAGCAGCTTTTCTTTTTCAAGAATACTGGCTTGTTTGGGGGGTCTGTTGTTCTCACCAGCTACTTCTTAACCCTTTGTAATTAGTCTTCTATCCCATCACTCTGCTAAAACTGCCTCTAGAGAACAAATACAAGCATCTTTTCCTTTATCTTTATCCTCCACAATATCCCTATTATTTTACACTGGCTTCTTGTCACTCTATTTCTCTTGGCCTCTATGATATAACACTTACCTAATTTTCTTTTCTTTCTTTCTTTCTTTCTTTTTTTTTGGCTGTGCTGGGTCTTCGCTGAGTCATGTGGGCTCGCTGGTTGTGGCTCATGGGCTTAGCTGCCCTGTGGCATGTGGGATCTTAGTTTCGAGACCAGGGATTAAACCCACCTACCCTGCATTGGAAGGCAGGTTCTTAACCACTGGACTGCCAGGGAAATAACTGTAATTTTTAACATTCCCATAAACATACCTTACTTTGTAGCTTTCCTGAACAATTCACTATTCCAAGTCAATGCCATTTTCTACTCCTTGGCGACTGCTGTTTATTTTGGTCTGGAATGATGTTCTCTGCCTTAACCTCCTCTTTCCTCCATTCTTAATCACTATCTGTTGAAATCCTAGTTATGCTGAAATCCTAGTCATTTTTCAAGTTCAAGTTCAAATATATTTTCCTTGAAACCTCTCTTATAATCCCAATCATAATTTACTTCTTCAGCCTCCTAAATTTTGTGTGTGTATAGTGGGGTTTAAACCATTTTTTGTATTCTCCGTGCAATGGTGCATTTTGTTCTGCATTGCAATTATTTTCATGGCTGTCTTGTCTATTACTCTAGTCTTAAGTTTCGTAATGGTAAACAAATATCTTATTTCTAAATGCTTGCTCCACAGAATTTAGCACAATGCTTTGTAAGACGTAAGGATTAAAGGTTACTTGAATGGATGGATGCTCATACTTGGGGTTTCTTTTCTTTTTCTATTAAATTAAAACTTTAAATTCTTATTCGGTTAATTCAGTAAGGATGCTATCTCTTCTAACTTCCTTCTTTTGTTTTCTAGTTCCCAATTCTTATTGGCTATAACAGCATTTTATGTTTCCTTTGGTAGAAACCCAGAATACCATATGACTTGTTCTGCTGAGTTGACTAAATGCTAGCATCGGGATTAGCAGAAGTTAAAATAACAAGAAAACAAAATAACAAAAAAGAAGAAGTGCTTCTCATTGTCCATTCTGTAGCCTTGCTTATTCTAATACTCGAGTCCTGTCAGGCTCTCTTCCTTTGCTGTTGTGCACGGCAGCTACCTTGATCACCTGTCCTACACACATATTCACGCGTCGATTCATAAAATACAGAGAGATGGAGAGAGTCACAGAATTCAAGGGCTGAAAAGAAAGTTAGCAATTATTTCTTCCTGTTTCTATGTTTATTTTGTAGTTTTGGACACTGAAACTCAACAAATTAGGGGGCTTTTACATAGTCACAACTAAGAGTGATCTCAAATCCTAGGTCCAATTATTATCAGGCCAAAACTCTTTTGACTACAAATAATCACATAACAGAAAAGCCTTTGGTATTGCTAACAGAGAAAGGCATCAAGAGCAGCACAGTAATAAAGAATACTAAGGAAATAATAAAGATTGAAAAGAGAAAAATTCCAATGTAAAGAAACTGAATCATCTGGCATGAGCTATACTTTAAATATCACATTTTGAAATGAAAGTGTATCTGAATCAGAATCTTAAAAATCTTTCAGTTCAAGGTAACTTTTTATATTTCTCCAAGTGTTTGGTTGAAAATTACCTCTGTATCTTTTTTTTTTTTAAGTTTTCAATACTGAATTGGTTTTGGTTGAAAAGTAACTCTCTCTATATATATTTTTAAATTTTCAATACTGAATTGACCAATCAGAATTAAAAAGATAAGTAATATCCTGAAACTAAAATTCAGCTATAATAGGGAAAGAAAAGTAGATACCAGAATCAAATACTAATAACAGGATGACAGAATCAGTAGCAATAAAGAATGAGGAAAAAAATAAAAGAGAAAAAGAGCGAAATGAAATAGAAAAAATATATATATTAAGAAAAATAGATAATCACTGATTTGGAAAATGGAACTATTGGGAAAAGCTGGAATCAAAGATCAGAAGGAGAAACAGCCAATTTAAGAGAGGGGAAAATGATGTAAAAATTCAATATTAGTTTCAGAATGAAATGTAAACAGCGAAGATAAATAGAATATGGAATAGCTAGAAAATGAAAAAGGTGGACATGGGAATAAAGCAAAAGAAATAACAGTTGGGGAAAGAAGGGGAAATAGAAAATAATGACCTTCAAACCATTATCTACAATGAAGAGAACAAGCTGGGCATAAGTCATCAGGTGCATCTAGGTTTCCTTACCAAAAACCCGAGACAATAGCTGAAGGCTTCTGCACAGGTCTGGAGGTCCCCACTTGTCCTGTCTGGTCCCCGCCCTTGACCACAGTCAGGTCCTGAAGTACAGTTAGGAACTTTGATGAGCGCCTCCTCTTTCCTCTCTCTCTTCGTTTCTGATGATAAACCAAACCCAACACTTTCCACTACTATCTGACTCCACAGGAAGAGTTTCAAAGTGAGTCACTTCTGAATGTCTCAGATAAGAAACGTTAAAAAATAGAAGCGGAAGAGCATGGTTCTCAGAAGTTTTCAGCAGTACAGAGTATGGTTGAAGAAAGCACTTTTGTACATGAACTTCCCACTTGATAGGGTTTTGCTTTTTTGTTTTGTTTTAGAAAATGCTCCAGTGGTATATGAATGTGGGTGAGGAGTAACTAGGGGGAATGACCCTCACAACCCCATGTAATAAATCTTAACCAACATCTCTTATACACTTAGTATGTGTCAAGGAATGTATCATGCAAAAATCAGAGTTTTTTGTATCATGCAAAAACTATATTCTTATTTCTAGAGAGTCACAATCTGGTGTGAATATGCACCTATACAACAACAACAACAAATGCTGTAATAACAATCCAGACCATAATGATAGAAGTAGCAGCAGAAGTAAAATACTGAATAGTAGAAAATAACAGTGGTGTATTTAGCCTGGGGCAATCTAGGAAAGTAGACTTAAGATCTGGGAAGGTCCTTCAAGATTTATGGGACTTCTCTCAAAAGAGGTGACAAACTGTTTTCCTTATTTATTTGACTGCATTGTGGCATGTGAGCTCTTAGCTCCCCAACCAGGAATTGAACCTGTGACCCCTGTAGTGGAAGCTCCAAGTCTTAACTACTGAGCCACCAGGGAATTCCTAGTGACAAGCTGTTTGGAATGTTTAAATGGCACATAGTGGCATCTGGCCCCATCACTTCATGGCAAATAGATGGGGAAACAGTGGAAACAGTGGAAACAGTGGCCAACTTTATCTTTTTGGGCTCCAAAATCACTGCAGATGGTGACTACAGCCATGAAATTAAATGGTGCTTACTCCTTGGAAGAAAAGTTATGATCAACCTAGACAGTATATTAAAAAGCAGAGACATTACTTGGCCAACAAAGCTCGTCTAGTCAAGGCTATGGTTTTTCCAATGGTCATGTATGGATGTGCTGCTGCTGCTAAGTCACTTCAGTCATGTCCGACTCTGTGCGACCCCACAGACGGCAGCCCACCAGGCTCTCCCGCCCCTGGAATTCTCCAGGCAAGAACATTGGAGTGGGTTGCCGTTTCCTTCTTCAATGCATGAAAATGAAAAGTGAAAGTGAAGTCATTCAGTTGTGCCTGACTCTTAATGACCCCATGGACTGCAGCCCACCATGCTTCTCTGTCCATAAAGAAAGATGAGCGCTGAAGAATTGATGCTTTTGAACTGTGGTGTTGGAGAAGACTCTTGAGAGTCCCTTGGACTGCAAGGAGATCCAACTAGTCCATCCTAAAGAAGATCAGTTCTGGGTGTTCATTGGAAGGACTGATGTTAAAGCTGAAACTCCAATATTTTGGCCACCTGATGCGAAGAGCTTATTCATTTGAAAAGACCCTGAAGCTGGGAAAGATAGAGGGCAGGAGGAGAAGTGGATGACAGAGAATGAGATGGTTGGATGGCATCACCGACTCAATGGATGTGAGTTTGGGTAAACTCTGGGAGCTGGTGATGGACAGGGAGTCCTGGTATGCTGTGGTCCATGGGGTCGCAAAGAGTCAGACACGACTGAGCAACTGAACTGAACTGAACTGAGTCATCTTGCTTTGAAAATTTGAGGTAATTAGAATTATATCTTCCTCCACATATCAACTTCAAGTTTTTATGTGTATAAGCTATATTGCTGTGATTTATAAAACTGTCGTTCTTGATTGTTGTTCAGTCGCTAAATTGTGTCTGATTCTGAGACGCCACAGAATGCAGCATGCCAGGCTTCCCTGTCTCCTGGGGTTTGCTCAAATCAAGTCCATTGAGTCAGTGATGCCATCCAACCATCTCACCCTCTGTTGCCTCCTTCTCTTCCTGCCTTCCTGCCTTCAAACTTTCCCATCAGGGTCTTTTCCAGTGAATCGGCTGTTTGCATCAGGTGGCCAAAGTATTGGAGCTTCAGCTTCAGCATCAGTCCTTCCAGTGAATATTCATGGTTGATTTCTTTTAGGATTGATTGGTTTGATCTCCTTGCATTCTTGATTGTTACTGTAAAAATAAATAAATAAATAAATGCAGCATAGTCAGAGTCTGGTGTGTGGGTGAGAGACTCAAACATTGGAAAACAGACAGCAATCTAGTTAATTAAATTAAATTAGTTAATTAATTACTTGGATTAACTAATTCCCTGGATTAATTAGTTTCATCAGGAAGAATTGCAGAAGAGGGACCTTGGTCAGTGATTTCTCCTTAAAGTAGACCTTGAATGCAATTTCCACTCACACTATCCTTTTACATATAAACATGTGAAATAAAG